>NC_056730.1:327212783-327570283 GCF_019279795.1 Protopterus annectens
GTGTGTGTGCGTATGTTTGTGTGTGTGAACTGTGGGGGAGGGTACCTCTGCGTACAAAATGCAGACACCACCATTATTAACTACCACAGGAATATCTACACTTTGCAGTAGTTAACTACAATTCAAATGCATGCAAATTAGCCAATAATGAGGGCTTTCCTCACTGAGGCTAATATGTCTGTTTCCCAAAGTACTGCACTGTTGAAACAGGGCCTTATTACTGAGGCTATAGTGATTTTTATGAATCCTCAGAATAATCTTTCCTTAAACACTTTATACTTCATATTTGCTTTTACTTGTAATTTGTACAATAATAATTTCCACAAAAAATCTCCACATTAAAAAAAAAAAAAATCTTTATTGGCACTTTGCCTTTCTTTTTTGCCACTTTTACATCCTTTTCAAAACTTTACCAAGGATAAGCTAAATCATTTTTTTAGTTTCTAATACCAAACTTTTCTTTCCCCAACTTCATCCAGTCTTATCTTCTATGCTTTCATTTTCCCCACATACTGTTTCATTTTCTGTATCTCCCCATCTTTTTTCCTCGTCTTTAACCTTTCTTCATATTGCTTTCATAAATGTTTCTGCCCATTCATCTTTCCCGTATTACTTTAAAAACCCAATACAAATTTAAGGGTGCTGTATACACAGTTGGATTTATGAAGTCTAACCCCATCATTTTGTTTACTATTATATGTAACAGACCTTTTCAATGGATTCAGTATTGATCTCCAGAAGAAATTGAAGGCTGTCTATGACAACTCACTCTCCATTTTCATTGGGAACATACATATCTCCCCACATAGGCTAAGCTCTTTATAACATGTGTGTTCAACATATAATCTTAAAGGTCTTTTGGTATGCTGTCACTTTCCTAATATCCCGCACAATGTTCTTCCATTGACTCATCGTTACTTCCTGTTTCACATAGTGAATCCCTAGTATAGTATAGGGGTTGCTATCAGCATTTCAAAAGCTGAAAATGCCGAAGTCTATTTCATGGAACTGAAATGTTCGAAATCTCAGACGAGCGAACTGACGGAACATCGATTTCTTTCCCAGGGAAAGAAATCAGTGGGCCGTCATTGGAGTTTGCTATTTCCTCCACTGTGGTGCATTCTCGGAGTTGGTATATTTAAGTAGGGGTTGGTGTGGGGGCACAGCCCCCCACATTGGGGGTGTGGGGTGCAAAACCCCCCACTTCTGTCAGTGTTTAAAGTATTTAAAACATTTTATTTTTTTTGCAGGGAACACCGATTTCTTTCCCTGGGAAAGAAATTGATGTTCCATCAGTTTGCTCTTCTGATTTCGAACATTTCAGTTCGATGAAATTGACTTTGGCGTTTTCAGCATTCGATATGCTGATATAGACCCTACTATAGTACACTAATCTCATTCAGTGTACAGTATATACATCCTACTTGAGTAACGTACCCCAACCTTTCTTTTTTTATTTTCAAATCAATTTTGTCAACTTTCATCTCTCCTTACTTCTCATCTCGTCTCATTCTTCTTGCTTAAACACTGATTAATCACAACATACACCACCAATATAAATATACTTCCAACTGTGAGGCCAGTCTGCTTTACTCCGCTTCTAAGCCTTGCTTCTTCTCCTAACCAACTATTCACCATAACTGTCACACATGAATTCTCATGTTTTTTACCACCTTAATTATCTTTTCCCAGATCCCATATCTTTTCAATATTACAAATGCCTGCAAATGGGCTAGGCAATGGGTTGATGACAGGTATTTTGCTGTAGAGTTTTAGTGCAAAAGTGTAATGTTGATGTGAGTTTCACCTGAATGTGTTATATTATGCAAGCCACTGGAAAGCTTTTTTTGGCTTCTTCCCCTTTTCTCCACTGTGCTGTGACTATATAGCTGGTATTTTAGAGGGTGGTGGTGCAGGGGGCTTGTCCATCCCCCCAAAAAGATCTTTTTGTGGATTTAGAGGTTTTGACTCACCAGTTTCAGTATTCATCATTTGAAAACCTGTAAGTTAAAGGAGTATTCTGCGATGACTCCTAGGTAAACTCTTCAAATTGCATATCTAAGGCTTCATATGGCCTACCCATCAAAGGCTTCTGCCACATTACATGCTACTAACTTTCCTTTTCTTTTTCTCAGTTACAGTCAACCACTTCCTTTATAACAACCACAGCATCCTTAGCCGGCTTACCTTTTACCCCATGAATTCTATGTCCTTTATAACCTCTTGAAATCCTTTCTTTAATATCTTCATGAATATTTTATAATCAGTATTCCCAAAGGTTAAAGTTTCCAGTTTTTAAAATATTTCTATTACCTTTTTTCCATACACACATATTAACTCCCCTGCATAACTTCTCTTTGCTTTATGCCCTCTTCAATCCATTAATTCAGCATTTTCATAAATATGTCTTCTCCTCAATAATTTCCTAACAGAAATAAAACTTAACCCATTTGGTCCTGGGGATAAACTTTTTATAATCTCCAATAGTACTTGTCCCAACACACTTTTTTAATCCTCTCTTCCAAACTTTCCACTACTTATTTCTGTAACACTTTAAGATTCCAGCTATCCTCAACCTTGAACCTTCACATTCTCATACATCCCCTCTACATACCAAGTTACTACTTCCATAGTTTCTCCCTGATCATATTTTATTAGGCCTTTCTTACCTGCTACTTGATCCATCTTCCCTTCTCCTCCTCACTTCACTTTACCAAAAAGCATCACTTTCTCCTTCCCCTCTTTCAAAAACCCTGCCTCTTCCATATATTCCCACCCTCAGACTCCTTCTTACCTATATATATTGATGTTCCTTTCCCAGTACTAATCTTCTTCATTTAATAACCCCTTCTGCAAATGTTATGATTATATATGCCTTAACTGGCTTACACCAGTCATTAACTACCAGCCTTCTAACATAATTCTTAATGATATTCCCATTTACTGATACTATTTTTATATCAGCCCTTTCTCTTTCTTGCATATTTACCCATCACTTTTCTTTTCTACTCCTCAGCAGACCCATATGGATTTTCTGGCCATATCTCTAACTTTCCCTCTTCCCCTCATCTGCCTCCAGTACTACAAATGCATTTTCAACACTTCTACTTCATTTCTTTTATTTAAATGCACTCAGTCTTTCTTTTGCTCCTTCTGTTTCCTCACTCCTTTATACATCTACCACTTCCTGAACTGTTTTTTCCCCAATTACCTCTAACTGCTTTTCTTTCACTTCTTCTACCCCTTCCTCATATTTCCAGTCTCCTTCATTCTTGATCCCCCTCTCTCTACGCCCCTTTCAATATCCTTTTCTTGTAACACTCAACAAACAACATGTAACCTTCTTCTTTACACTTCACACATATCAATTTCCAGTTTTTAGTTGAATGACCAAATTTCTTATATCACCCTCATCACAGTTTGTCACAATCCTTATTTAAATGTGAAACAGCCCCACAGAAAAAAAACAAGCCTTCATTTATTCACAGTATCTTAATTGTATCAGTTTTACAATACTCACATTAGAAAGTGCAGTTGTAAGTACAAAGGATTAAGGCTCTTGACTGTTAATGAGCTGTTTCCCATAGATAAATGTACAGGGTTTGATTTTTCTGCCTCAATTTGTCTACTTTATGAGTCTGAGCAAGCCACTTAACTGGACAATACTCCTGGGTCATCCTTTCCAGTGGTCCTTGTGACCAGAGGCTTACTCTGTTAACAAATGTATGAAAAAAGAAATGCTGTACACCGCTACCCACACCTTCCATGCTTCAGTCAGCACTTTTATTTTATTTACAATATGTCTTTCACTTCATAAACTGTTGGACACAGTTACAGAAAAAACAGTACCAGCTCTTCTTCATTAACGTCCATAGTTCTAAGCTGGGAAAAACATCCTTCTTTTTGTTTGTATACTTAAATTTTGGAATATATAGTCATTCCACAGACTGCAGAAATATTCCTGTCACATGCATGAACAATTTTTTGTGCAGCAAAAATGTCTTGAAAGGTTACTTCATGAAAGGTTTCCATTCCTAAATTAATGATTGCCTTTACATCTTCCTTTTAAACCCTAGGGCACAGTAATGTTGTCTATAATGGCATACTTACTGATGGTTTCTTTTTTCTTATTTTTTATTCTTACTAATCAGCTTCTTCTGCAAAACCCTCCTTCAGAAACACAGACATTCTGTTGCTCGTGAAGCCCCCCATAAACTAGCACTGCATACAACCCTGTACTGTCATTATTCTCAGGAATACTGTCCTGTAGTATACCTCTTCTTTCATCCCTGTCCACTACAGATGTTCTTGTGGCCCTTGCAGGGGTCATCAGCGACTCCTCTGACCAGACAAACCTCTTCTCATGTACAGGTACTCCTCCACTGCTTCCATTGCTGTATGGCTACTTCATTTCTTCCATCTCTAGCCATTGTTCCATTCTCTCCACCTTATGCCTCATTAATTTGAGACCCAACATAACATCTCTCAACACCAGTCCAGTATAAAGCATCCTCTTCTACTAGCTCCTCTACTGGTGATATATTTACTAACAGGATATTTTCTAGCCCTCTCTGAATAATTTCAATAACTTTAATTTCCAAATATTCATTATTATTTCCTGTGTATGCATCCATGTCTTGTAGGTGTTTAGTGTTACTGACTTCTTGTAAAATTGCTTCACTTCTTGATTGCTGGTGCCAGCCTTCCAGTGCCACCTAGCACTTGAAAAGAGAATGTTCCTGCTGCTTTGGCCAGACTTCCCTTTATTGGTATGAAGGCTGCCTCTCATTTTCCCTGAAAATATTCTGATGGCCTAGTAAGACTAACCTGATCAACAAAGGATAAATACAAAAATAAGATAATCATTCATGTATAGGTATATCCTAAACTTATTAGCAAGGGCTCACTCAGGCTAACCCGCCAGTTTCTCTCTACAGGAAATAGAAAGCTGATAAACAAAAATGAGAGCCACAAATGAATATATAACATGGCAATGTCCATCAAAACATTATTGATAATGAGTATTCCAAGTACTGCATAATATTTTGGCGGTGTGGCATTTTAAATGCCTAATATTCCTTTTGTATTACAATTATATAATAATCTACCAGTAAGGTTAAATAAATGGCTCTGTGTATATCTGATATGTTTCCAAATTTTAACTGTTATTCCATTGTTTTATGTATCTTGTGGTGCACTCCATTGGCTACCCATGTATAAGGGCCTCTAGGCCAGTGAGTTTTACCAGATAAACACTTACACGTTTCATGAAGTATTTAGAGTTCAAAGATCTTGTCTTTGTATCCAATAAACATTCTACCTCACTGATAGGTTTTGGTGGAAAAGCATCTGTGGGGGTGGGAGGGGTGATAACTGCATTCCACTGAAGGACCTGATTGGTCCTCCCCTCATCTCAGTTGTTCTCCAACTGCTTTTGTCTTTGTGGCTCCAAATTCAAAATCACTTTTCTACCGCATGATCCAAGTGAACTCCTCTCCGTCCAGCTGCTTCACTCTACAGTAAGCATAGCCTGTGTTAGGCACCCTCCGAACCTGGGTTTCTCCATCTCTTCCACTCCTTGCCTTATTCATTCAGTTGTATGGCGTCATCACGCAATTCTGTTTTTTTTTTCTCAAAGAACTTGCTTCCTTGACTGTTGTAGCCAATCAGGTCCCTTGCTTCACTTGTAAGCTGGTGATCTGATTGACTGCAGAAGTCAAGGAAGCAAGTTCTAGTTTCCTGATTGACTTTGCTATTATCTGTGGTCTGTTGGGTCAGTTTTGTTGATTTTCAGCATTAGGCACACCTCTGAACTTCCCAGATTTTTAAGAATGTCCAGATTTTTTGCTTCATATTTTTGGTTTGTTCTTCATAAAATTTGTTGTTGTCTTATAAATCAATGAGTATTGAAGCAAACATTTAAGTTTCAGGCTTTATATCCTTCAGAAAACATATGCTAAAGCAAAGCCTGAGAGCAAGTTTGTAAGTTTATATGAGGAATATTTAAAAAGTGTTCGTACTTTTAAGCCTTTGCACCCCCATTATTTATGGCTTTGTCCAGATTTTGGTACTGTGTCTGGTACTCTTATCTTTTCATGCAGCTCAATGCGCTTACTCGGTCTTGTAAGTGAGTCTCACACCTGTGCATGCATGTTCCCAAGAATATGAGATGAGGATGGATGGAGGATGCAAGTTTTCCTGGAACGACTGTGGGACCAGCAAAGCAGCTGTATTTTAACTGCCCTGTAAGGGCAATTTCTAAAAGATCTGAAAAACTGTCCTTTTGAGGGCAATTTAAAAGGGCTGAACTGGTCTGGTCTGTGTGTAGGAGAAGCAAACAGAGGATTAGTAGCAGTGTTCTATCAACTGCAGAAAAGGTAAGTTGCTGGGTTTATTTTTTATTTTTAACTTTATTTTTTGCTGGAGAGGGGGTGAAGAAACCTAGGGAGAGGATTGTATAACATTTTTTTCTGCAGAGTTCTTATGCTAAGATGATTTGGGGGGGGGGGGTGAGGGGCTGTGTAACAGTTTTATTTTACCTTTGCCCAGAATTTTTCTGCTAAGTGATTGAGGCTCTTGCCGCCCCTATAGTGCCTTTTTTAGGCAAGGTTCAAATGACAAATTCACCACCGTAACAGGAACAGGCAAGCAAAAACTGAGGGTAATGCTACTCAATGCTAGAAGTCTAAATCTCAAAATGCAGTCACTCGAGGCACTCCTTAAACTGGAGAACATCGATATCTGTGCAGTGACTGAGACCTGGTTCAAGACTCCAGAGAGCACCCCTGCACTACCAGGCTATAACTCATACCACACTTTTTGGCCATGTAACCTGGACCGAAACACCAAAGGTGGAGGTGTGTCTGTATTCATTAAGGATATCCACACCTCCAGGCTAGTTGCTCAGCATAATGCATCCAAGGTTATCCAAGTGCAACTAACTCTGGGCAAAACTGCAATCCAAATTTTAGCTTGCTACAGATCCCCCACCATGCCCCAGGATTCCCATTCCTTTTTTATTGATGTACTGGAAAATATTAGGGTTCAACCAAACATCCTAATAATGGGCGACTTCAACTACCCCACCATTAACTGGGAAAACTACTCATGTACCAACTCCTTAGCTCAACGCTTTCTGGAATTCATAAACTCCAATGCCCTGGATCAACTTATCCACACCCCCACCAGGGGCAACATGATCCTAGACCTAGTCATTACCAAAATGAGTGACCAGTTTTCCACACCTGAAGTCAACTCCTCATTTGTCCGATTGACCATAAGCTAATCACCCTTGATATCCACATCCCGCCCCCACCCCCCATTAAGGAAACCACAGTAAAAATTTTCTCCAAAGCCAACTTCATGCTTCTTAAGACAGAAGTGGTGAACTTCATGACACCCATGCAGATGGACAATACAGTTACAACTGCTGAATCCTACACAAATGCACTCTGTAAGCACTTACACGACTGCATGGATCGTGCTATCCCAAACAGAACCAAGACACTATCCTCCAAAAAAAAGGAAGCCAATCTGGTGGTCCCCTGCCATAAACAAACTGTACAACAGAAGGAAGAAACTGTTGCAAAAGAGAGTAAAATCCCATGAGTGGAGGAGCTCCCTGGTCAGCCTCAGTAAGAAGCTGAGATCCCTTATAAGATCCTCCAAAGCTAGCTACGAAAATAAAATTGCCACTAATTCTAAGGACAACCACAAAGCATTCTATAGCTATGTCAAGAAACTCAATGGCAACACCTAGATCTGCTCTGAGTTACAGCATAACGACATGAAAATTACAGAACCAACTGATATTGCCAACATCCTGGCAGATAGGTTCAGTGCTAACTTTACCCCCCCCTCTAAAAGGCCCATGTCTATACAGGAAGAATGCAGAGTCCCTGTAATCACAACTACGCAGGTAAAAGCTGCACTCTCTAAAGCCAAAAACACAGCATCCATGGGACGAACAACATCCCAGGCTGCGTTTTACACGAACTTCAGAAAGAATTGGCTCCCCACCTAAGCACCATGTTTAATAATAGCCTCACATCAGGCTTTGTGCCCACTGAATGGCGCACACCAACAGTTATCCCACTCCACAAAGGGGGAGCTACCACAGATCCTGGGAACTATCGCCCTATTAGCCTGACGAGCCTGGTCTGCAAGGCCATGGAACGTATCATCATGGAGCTCATAAACAAAGAGATTGGTAACCTACAGACTCTGGATCCCACCCAGTTCAGGTTTGTGAAAGACAGATCATGCCTCCTGAACCTGATCGACTTCTTTGAGGCAGTCACCAAAGCCATAGATGAGGGTAGGGTAAGGTGGTTCACAAAGCCTATCTTGACCTCGCCAAGGCTTTTGACACCATCCCCCATTCTGGAATTATAGCTAAACTCACTAAACTAGGTATAGATCCCTACGTCACAAGATGGGTTGCCAACTGGCTCACTAACAGAACCCACATTGTAAAAGTTGCAGACTCCAAATCTGACCTCAAACCAGTGACAAGTGGAGTACCACAGGGTTCAGTCCTGGGACCTCTCCTGTTTGGTATCTACTTCCCTAAAGTACAGGCTAACACAGAAGGCCTCTGTCTAATGAAGTTCACATATGACTGCAAACTAGGAGCCATAGTCAAGTCCCCAAATGATGTGGACATCCTACAGAAGGGCCTCACTGAGACAGATGCCTGGTGTCAGAACAATGGCCTCAAGCTCAATGCCAAAAAGTGCAGTGTCATCCCCTTTGGTAAAAACTCTGTACCCATGAACTACCACATAGGCAGCAATCTACTTAACACCGAATGTGTGATAAGAGACCTTGGGACCCAGGTGGACAGTAGTCTCTCCTTTGATAGTCACATCGCTACAGTAGTCTGGAAGTCCTTCTACATGGCACACCTCATCATAAAAGGATTCTCATCTCGACAATCATTAGACCCATTATAGAGTACAACACCCCTTTTGGAATGTACCTCACAAGACATCTGCAGCAGCTGGAAAGGCCACAGAAGTACCTCACAAAGAGGATTACTGGCCTCAAACAAATGCCCTACACTGACCATCTCAAAAAACTCCAGCTTTACTCTGTAGCATATCACCTACTCCGAGGTGATCTCTGCCTAACATATAAAGCTATGTCAAACCCAGAGCTGTTGGACATGCTACACCTAAAGAAATCCCAATCCCTCCGAGCTACACGCTCTAGGGACCTAAACCTTGTCACCACAATAAACAGGACATGCTGGAGGGATAGATTCCTGTCCCAGAGATGTCCCATACTCTGGAACAGGCTACCCATCTATGTCAAGCAAAGTTCTTCATTAGCATGCTTCAAGTAAAATCTTGATGAGTGGATGGGAAATAGGAAATACACCCCGGGGATCACTTCTGTGTCTCTGCTTGACAGTGGCACAGGGAAATAAGTTTCTTGGGTGGCGTAAGCCAGGGAACCTTGTTGGCTAGGCTTATGTAGGCCCTTGGGCCGATAGCCTATTACCTACCTATGAACCTATGAACCTATGAGGAAGGAAGGCTTGTCTGTAATTAATGTCCAGATTTGATGTAGTTTTTTAGCTAGTTTTGCATAAGAATATTCATGAATGCATTTTTGTTTTGTGTACAATTGTGCTAAAATATTGGTAGTGGGGGGATAGTGGCTGTGAGAATGTCTCAGAATTTACAGATGTTTTAATGACTACCAATGCAAACCCTGTTCTGCTAGTATGTTTTGTGTATGCTGGCAATGTTTACAATATGCCTCATGCTACACCTTAGTTTTAGGGTAATTTTTTGCTCTGTCGGAATTATTGTGCTGAGAGGTTGGGAGGGGAGTTAGCTGCTGTGAGAATGTTGCAGAATGTCCAGCGGTTGTTTTAGTGTATACTAATGCAAACCCTGATATACTAGTATTGTGTATACCGGCAATGTTTACAACTATCCCTGATGGTATGCCTTTGTTCTACGATCATTTTTTGTTTTGTCTGGAGTTATTGTGCTGAGAGGTTGGTAGGGGGGTTATGAGCTATGACATTGTTGTGCAATATTCAGATATTTGTCTGGTATTTGTCTCATTTTATTAAAACATGTGGGGTTACGCAATGCATTTTACTGCAAAATCTGTTATTCCAGCATATTTGTTTAATGTTGTGCCTTTTTGTTTTTATTTTGCTTTCACTTCATCCAGATTTATTGTTCTGAGACACTGGGGGTGGGGGCTGTGAAAATTCTGCAGAATGTATTGATGTCTTAATGCGTGCCAATGCAAAACCCTGTTCTACAATAGCACTTGATCATAGCAAATATGTTACTCCTTTGTTCTGCAGTTTGTTTGAGGGGGCTTTGTCTGGAATTGTTAAGCTGAGAGGTTAGGAGAGGGGTATGGACTGTGAGAATGCTGCACAGTGCTTAGATGTTTGACCTGTATTTTTGGTCTATTACTCATCAAAAATGTGGATTCACACAATGCATGCTACTGGAAAAATCTATTATACCATCTTTATAAGTTCATAAGCACAGTGTTTTAAATCCCTAATGTTACGTCCTTGTCTTGTTTTTTTTTTTTTGTTTTTACCTCCTCTAGAATTGTGCTCAGACTTTTGGGGGGGACTTAGAATTCTACAGAATGAACTGATTATTTCAATGTATGCAATCCCTGTTATTTTAATATCTAGTTTATCATAGCAATTGTTGTATCTGTTCTTGATGTTGCACCTTTGTTCTGCAGTTATTTTCAGCTTTGGAATTATGCTGAGAGGTTAGGAGGTTGATAGGGGCTGTGAGAATGTTGCACGATGTCTAGATGTTTGTTAGTTTTGGTCTGTTCATCAAAAATGTGGGGTCACACAATGCATGCTACTGCAAAATCTTATTCTAGCATCATTACTAGTTCATAAGTCCAGTATTTTAAATTCTCAGTGTTCAGTCTTTATCATGTGTGGGAGTCTGTGTAGCTGTCTGTCTTGTGTCTCTCTCCTGTGTGAGGGAGTCTGTGTGGTTGTCTTTGTGTACCTCTGTGGACTGGCTACCTTGATGCAGTACAGAGGCTTGCCATAATGTAACAACATTACTACTAAATGCCAGTCAATATCTGTGTGTGTGTGTGTGTGTGTGTGTGTGTGTGTGTGTGTGTGTGTGTGTGTGTGTGTGTGTGTGTGTGTGTGTGTGTATATATATATGGTTCTACCTGACTTCACCGAAACACCAAAACACCGACAACGCAATCACCGAAACCACATAACCGACAGTACCAAAACACGAAAATTCACATACCCGACAACGAAATAACCGACGGTACACAAACACCAAACCTTATACACTTCACACACCACAATCAACAAACAAAACACATTCCCCATCCAAAAACCACATACACAACACAAGCACACCAAAATCCCTGCAAACCCACACTAAACCTCACATACACAACTACCTACAACCCTGACCCAAACCCTAACCCTAAGGTCCGTCACTACCGACACTTACCTGACCGGCTCCCTAACCTAACTCACTTATCCCGCCCTAACCCAAACACAATCACTACCGACACTTACCTGACCGCTCCTAAACCTAACTCACTGATCCCGCCCCAAACCCAAACACACTAACTACCGCACACTTACCTGACCGCTCCTAACCTAACTCACTTAACCCACCCCTATCCACACTTACCTTACTCGCACCCTAACGTCCGTCACTACGCATACTTACACAGCCTTTTCCCATTTGGCATCCTCAGCGTGGTGCTTTCATCCGTCGGGTCGGTCTTCTGCACTGTCGATCTTCTGGGTCCCGTCGCGTCGGTCTTCTGCACTTTCGCTCTTCTGCGGCTTCCGATTTCGCTGTCGATGTTCCGGCGTGTCGATGAAGTCAGGTAGAACCATATATATATATATATATATATATATATATATATATAGATATATATATATATATATATATATATATATATATATATATATATACACCTGTGAGCGGCTACCTTACTGTGGTACAAGGGCTTGTTGTAATGTAACATTAGTACTAAATGCCCGTCAGTGTGTGAACCACTGTGTGTGGCTACCATGCTATGGTATATGGGCTTGTTATAATTTATTGGTACTAAATGTTTTTTTATTTAACATTTGTTGACCAGGAAAGTCTATTTTCAGCAGAGGGCCAGGGAGAAATGCTGCAGAAGCATGTTTTTGGAATATGAGAGGAAACCATGCGAACACAGGGAGGACATGCACACTCCGCACAGAAGCCACCCCAGCTAAGAATCAAACCAGAGAACCTCTTGCTGCAGGGTGACAATGTTAACCACTGCACCACTGTGCCATCCCAGTCAGTGGGTGTGTGTACCACTGTGAGTAGCTACCATGCTGTGGTACAGGGGCTTGTCATACTGTAACATGGGTACTAAATGCCAGTCAGTGTGTGAACCTCTGTGTGTGGCTACCTTGCTGTGGTTCATACAGTAATAGGCTGGTACTAGGTTATCAGCCCTAGGGCCTATACAAGCCTAGCCGTAACAATTCCCTGGCCATTTCTTCCCACAGTATTTACTTCACTGGACCCAGGGGTTTGCCATAATGTAACATTGGTACTAAATGCCAGTCAGTGTGTACCTTGACATTTCAAGTCTTTTTAATGGCCTGAATGTAGTAACACTACACAGTGATCATTAAATGGTGCAGCATGAGCTTGATAGGGAAGGGGGTATGACAGCAATGTGATCACACTTTTTTATTTTCCTGGGTAGGGACCCCAACTTGAAACTTGCTGGGGGTCCCCAAAATGCTAACACTGGCCATGACAGTAAGGCACAATGCATTTCTGAATTTCTTAACATAAATGGTCTATTTCATTCTTGTACTAGAAACAATTACAAATATGCTTCTACTGCGGTACAAACTGGCTAGGTGGTGTTGTCTTTCAGCTGTTAATATCTAGCAAATAAATCAACAAGTTTCTACTGGTTTTTGCTCTAGGATTCAGTGGTAGCACCTAATGTTTTTCAACTTTGTTAAACTCTAAGTATTGTCTTTCTGCTGTTAATGTATAGCAAATATATTAGCAAGTTTCTACTGTTTTTTTGCTGTAAGAGTACCTAATTTTTGCTTTATCAGCTGCACAGTTACATTAAGTAAGTTTGTAGTGTTTTGTCATCTGGTTAAGTGTTATTATTTTATTCTCTGCTGCTAATCTCTAGCATATTAGAAATTAGAATATTAGAAATCCTGTCGCCCAAACATACATTCGCAGAGGCTCTCAGTACAAATCTACCCAAACAACAGAGACCTCCAAAGCAGAAATGCAAGCAACCTCCACCCCCCAGCACAACCCAAATGACACATAGCCCACATACTCAGTGTACCACTCAACTACAGCCCATAAGGCATAACGTACCCAACACTCTAGTCATAGGTGACTCTATAGTCAGGCACACTGATGTTCCACTCACCAGGCTAAACAAGGAAAAAGTTACTATCAGCTGCCTGTCAGGTGCCAGGATCTGCCACATAACACACGCTCTCAGGTCACTCCACAACAAGTACAAATATGACTCTGTCATTGTCCATGTTGGTGTGAATGACCTGAGCACCTCCTGGACTATATGAAAAGAGACATGGAGGAGCTCTCCGATCTTGTAGCCCAGGCAGGTATGACCCTAGCCCTGAGTAGCATCCTGCCATCACCCAGAATGATACCACAGTACAAGGACAAAATGATTGACTTTAACAATTGGCTAAGCTTCTGGTGTCATTCTAAGGGAATCCAGTACCTGTCTGCCTGGGATGACATGATCGACAGACCACGCTGCTTTGCCAGAGATCGCCTGCACCTGTTGCCCTTGGGATTCCGGATATTGGCAAAGGCTCTTGCCACCCCTATAGTGCCTTTTTTAGGCAAGATTCAAATGACAAATTCACCACCGTAACAGGTACAAGCAAGCAAAATCTGAGGGTAATGCTACTCAATGCTAGAAGTCTAAACCTCAAAATGCACTCACTCGAGGCACTCCTTAAAATGGAGAACACTGACATCTGTGCAGTGACAGAGACCTGGCTCAAATCTCCAGAGAGCACCCCTGCATTACCAGGCTATAATTCATACCACACCTTTCGGCCACCAAACCCGGACCGAAACACTAAAGGTGGAGGCGTGTCCATATTCATTAAGGATATCCATACCTCCAAGCTAGTTGCTCAGCATAATGCATCCGAGATTATCCAAGTTCAACTAACTCTAGGCAAAACTGCAATCCAGACTGTAGCTTGCTACAGACTCCCCACCACCTCCCAGGATTCCCACTCCTCTTTTCTTGATACACTGGAAAATATTAAGGTACAACCCAACACTCTAATAATGGGTGATTTCAACTACCCTACCATTAACTGGGAAAACTACTCATGTACCAACTCTTTTGCTCAACGTTTTCTGGAAATCATCAATTCCAACACCTTGGATCAACTTATCCACACCCCCACCAGGGGCAGCAATATCCTAGACCTGGTCATCACCAACATGGGTGGCTGGTGTTCCACACCACAGGTCAGTTCCTCGTTGGTCAGATCCAACCACAAGCTAATCACCCTAGACATCCACATCCTGCTCCCAGCCCCCATTAGGGAAACAACCATAAAAAATTTCTCCAAAGCCAACTTCACGCTTCTTAAGACAGAAGTGGCAAACTTCACGACACCCATGCAGATGGACAATAGAGGTATGACTGCTGAATCCTACACAAATGCACTTTATAAATGCACACACTCGAGGCTCTCCTCAGCGTGGAGAAAATCGATGTTTGTGCAGTGACGGAAACCTTTGCAGAGACTTCCCTTACTATGGAACAGGGTCCCGATCTACATAAGACAGAGCACCTCCCTATCACTCTTCAAGAGGAACCTTGATTTGTGGATGGGTAACAGAAAGTTCACACTGGGGATCACACCAACAGCACTACTAGATAGAGGCCAAGGGTACTAGCTGCTAGTACAAGGGTCTAGGGAACTACTAAAGGGGTGGTGAATACCGCACAACATGGCTGGGCTAATATATGCCTTCGGGCAGATAGCCCAGTACCAACCTATAAGCACTTACAAGAGTGCATGGATCATGCTATCCCTAACAGAACCAAGATGCTATCCTCCAAAAAAAGGAAGCCAATCTGGTGGTCTTCTGCCATAAACAAACTCTACAACAGAAGAAAGAAACTGTTGCAAAAAAAGAGTAAAATCCCACGATTGGAGGAAATCCCTGGTCAGCCTCAGTAAGAAGCTGAGATTCCTCATAAAATCCTCCAAAGCTAGTTATGAAAACAAAATTGCCACTGATTCTAAAGACAACCACAAAGCATTCTATAGCTATGTCAAGAATCTCAATGGCAACACTCAGATCTGCTCTGAGTTACAGCACAATGATACTAAATATACAGAACCAACTGATATTGCCAACATCCTGGCAGATAGGTTCAGTGCTAACTTTACCCCCCTTTCACCCCCTAAAGGGCCCATCTTTATACCGGAAGAATGCAAAGTTCCTGTAATCACGGCTGCACAGGTAAAAACCTCACTCTCCAAAGCCAAGAACACAGCATCCATGGGACCTGACAACATCCCAGGCTGCCTTCTACATGAACTACAGAAGGAACTGGCACCAAACCTAAGTACCATGTTTAATCATAGCATCACCTCAGGCTTTGTGCCCATTGAATGGTGCACCACGACAGTTATCCCACTCCACAAAGGGGGGGGGGCACAACAGACCCCAGGAACTACTGCCCCATTAGCCTGAAGAGCCTCGTCTGCAAGGCCATGGAACATATCATCATGGAACTCATAAACAAAGACATTGGAGATCTCCAAACTCTGGACCCCGCACAGTTTGGGTTTGTAAAAGGCAGATCATGTCTCCTAAACCTGATAGACTTCTTTGAAGTAGTCACCAAAGCCATAGATGAGGGTAAGATGGTTCACACAGCCTATCTAGATCTTGCCAAGGCATTCAACACCATCCCCCACTCTAGAATTATAGATAAACTCACTAAACTAGGTATAAATCCCTATGTCACAAGATGGGTTGCCAACTGGAGAACCCACACTGTGAAAGTAGCAGACTCCAAATCAGACTTCAGACCAGTGACAAGTGGAGTACCACAGGGTTCAGTCCTGGGTCTTCTCCTGTTTGGTATCTACTTCTCCGAAGTACAGGCTAACACAGAAGGTCTTTGGCTAACTAAATTTGCAGATGACTGCAAACTAGGAGCCATAATTGAAACTCCTAATGATGTGGACATCCTACAAAAGGGCCTCAGTGAGACAGATGCCTGGTGTCAAAGACATGGTTTCAAGCTCATCCCCTTTGGTAAAAACTCTGTACCCATGAATTACCACATAGGCGGTAGTCTACTCAACACCGAAAGTGTTATAAGAGACCTTGGGACACAGGTGGTCAGTAGTCTCTCCTTTGATAATTACATCGCCACAGTGGTCAGGAAATCCTTCTTTGTGGCACACCTCATCACAAAAGATTTCTCATCCAGAAAAAAAGAGGTCATTGTTCCCCTCTACACATCACTCATTAGACCCATTATAGAGTACAATGCCCCTTTTGGTATGTACCTCACAAGACATCTACAACAACTGGAAAGGCCACAAAAATACCTCACAAAGAGGATTACTGGCCTCAAACAGATGCCTTATGCAGACCGTCTCAAAAAACTCCAGCTTTAATCCGTCGCATATCACCTACTCAGAGGCGATCTCTGCCTAACATACAAAGCTATGTCAAACCCAGAGCTGTTGGACATGCTCCACTTAAAGAAATCCCAATCCCTCCGAGCTACATGCTCTAGGGACCTAAACCTTGTCACCACCATAAACAGAACATGCTGGAGGGATAGATTCCTGTCCCAGAGACTTCCCATTCTCTGGAACAGACTACCTATCTATGTCAAACAGAGCTCCTCATTAGCACTCTTCAAGAAAAATCTTGATGACTGGATGGGTAATAGGAAATTCACCCCGGGGATCACTTCTGTGGTTCTGCTTGACAGGGGCACAGGAAAATAATTTTCTTGGGTGGCGAAAGCCAGGGTACCTTTTTGGCTAGGCTTGTACAGGCCCTAGGGCCAATAGCCTAGTACCTACCTATGAACCTATGAACCCTAATCAGTTCAAACTAGCTACCAGAAAATAACTAAAAACCCACTGATCCTGCCACTGCAACCATCATCCTTAAACAACCAGCTTCTCTTGTAGACCCTTACCTTACTCTTTCTGTAGGATATGTTCTTGCCTCTTCATCTGACTAAGAATCTAACCTTTCAATCTTATTAGTTATAACCTCTATAAAGTATCACTCTTCTTATCCATCTTTCATCTCCTCCATTGATTTTCCTATATTTTGACAACATAATTTTTTTCTATGAATCATTACTCTAGCTCCAACACCCTAGCCCAAAGGTTCCTAGAATTTATAAACTCAAATGCTATGGAACAACCTGTTACCACTCCCACAAGAGGGGAAAACATACTTGACCTGATCATCACCAACATAGGGACTCTATGCTCCAGACTAGAAGTGTATCCCTCACTGGTAAGATCAGACCATAAACTAATCTCACTGGATATTCACATGCCGACTCCACCCCCTGCCCTGAAAACCACAGTGAAAAATTTCTCTGAAGCAAATTTCACACTCCTCAAAACCAAGGTGGAATCCTTCAAAGCCTCTGGGCCTGTGGAAAATACAGCCCAGACCACAGAATCCTTTATAAACGCATTCTATGAACACCTTCAAGAATGCATGGATCATGCAATCCCAAATAAAACCAAGACCCAATCCTCCAAAGGCAGACGTCCTGTCTGGTGGACCCCAGCCATAAACAAACTATACAATAGAAGGAGGAAGCTACTACATGATAGAGCAAAATCCCAAAAAGGCATCTCTGATCAGTATTAGCAAAAAACTACGGGCACTCATAAAATCGTCTAAGGCCAGCTTTGAGAGAAAAATTGCACAGGACACTAAGGATAATCACAAGGCTTTCTTTAGTTATGTTAGGAACCTGGGTGGGAATTCCCAGATATGCTCAGAATTAGTCCAAAATGACAAAAAATACACTGAACCCACAGACATTGCCAACATCCTAGCTGACAGGTTCAGCGCAAACTTCTCCCCCCCTCCCACCAAAAGGGCAAATATCTATCCCAGAAGAGTGCTGCCCCCCTGCCATCTCAGATGCTCAGGTAAGAGCTGCCCTCTCCAAAGCAAAAAACACAGCATCAATGGGACCAGACGGTGTCCCGGGCTGCATCCTACATGAACTCCAAGAAGAGCTAAAACCAAACATAAAACTACTGTTCAATCTCAGCCTTACTACAGGATATGTACCCAAAGAGTGGCGTACAGCAACAGTGGACCCTCTCCACAAAGGTGGTGCCTCAATGGATCCTGGAAACTATCGCCCCATAAGCCTGACTAGCTTGGTCTGCAAAGCTATGGAAAGGATCATCATGGACCTCATAAATAAAGATATTGGGGACCTACAGACGCTGGATCCTACCCAGTTCGGCTTTGTTAAGGGCAGATCCTGCCTCTTAAACCTGGTTGATTTCTTTGAAACAGTCACCAAGGCCATTGACGAGGGAAGGTGGTCCACACAGCCTACCTGGACCTCATAAAAGCCTTCGATACAATACCCCACTCAGGCATTATAGATAAGCTCACCAGCTTAAATATAAACCCCTATGTCACTAGATGGGTTGCAAACTGGCTCAAGGACAGAACCCACATGGTTAGAATTGCTGGAGCCATGTCAGACTCCAAACCAGTTACAAGTGGCATCCCACAAGGCTCAGTCCTGGGACCTCTCTTGTTCGGTATATATTTCTCGGAGGTACAGGCCAACACAGAAGGACTGTGGCTGACCAAGTACGCAGATGACTGCAAACTGGGTGCCATAATCGACTCTCCAGCCGACACAAGCATCCTCCTAAAGGGCCTCATAGAAACAGACAACTGGTGCCAGAGCCATGGCCTCAAGCTAAACGCCAAAAAGTGTATAGTCATCCCCTTTGGCAAAAACAAAGTACCCACAAATTACCACATAGGTGGTAATCCATTAAGTACAGAAGAAGTAATTAGGGACCTGGGGACCCAAGTTGATAACAATCTCTCATTTGACAACCACGTGGCCAAAGTGGTTAGAAAAACATTTTATATAGCCCACCTAATCATGAAGAGATTCACATCTAGATCAGGGGAGGTCATCGTGCCTCTTTACTCATCCCTCATCAGGCTCATAATTGAGTACAATGTCCCTTTTGGGATGTACCTTACCAGACACCTGCAGCAACTGGAAAGACCCCAAAAGTACCTCACCAAGAGGATCAAAGGGCTCAAACAGATGCCATATGCTGCCCGGTTAAAGAAACTCCAGGTCTACTCAGTGGCATACCGCCTGCTCAGAGGCGATCTGTGCCTGATGTATAAAGCCATGTCCAACCCGGAATTAATGGACATGCTGCACCTCAGAAAATCCAAATCCCATCGAGCTACGCGCTCGAGAGACTTGAACCTCAGCACTGAAATAAATAGGACATGCTGAAGGGACTGATTCATAACCCAGAGGCTCCCTTCACTCTGGAATAAAATCCCAGTCCAGGTTAGGCAGAGTCCCTCATTGACTCTCTTCAAGAAGAATCTTGATGAGTGGATGGGAGATCGTAGGTTTACCCCGGGTATCACTTCTATGTCACTGTTTGAGGCACAGTATACTAACCTCGAAAAAGGGCTTAGCAAAGTTAATTTAAAATGGGTGGCGAAAGCCAAACACACTCTGGCTAGGCTTATAAATGCCCTAGGGCAGATAGCCTAGTATGAACCTATGGACCTATGAACCTATGAATCATTGCTGTATTATCAATGTTTGTTTACCTGTGTTTTTCTTTTATTCTGTGCTTATAGTGTATAATACTAGAGGTGTGACATTCTACTTCTGATAACTACACATACATTGTATCTCTGCATTGTAAAATACTGATGTTTGTTATCCATTTTTATTTTTTATTTTTATTTCTGTATTATTTCTGTATAACAAATAGTATTACTGTGGAGGTTTTCTCCCCGAGCCTCCACTGAAAAAGGGCTGCACACCTCAGTGGGACAAACTCGGTCAACAAATGTAAAATAAAATAAAAATAATAAATATATATTTGCATGTTTCTACTGGCTTCTACTGAAGGTTTCAATTATAGTACCTGATTTTAAGTTTTATGAACAGCAAAGTCAGTGGCTAGTGCTTGTTAATAATATGAGACAGTTCTGTGTGAAAAGAGTTGGGTTGTTGCCTAATTTTTCCATATATGTTAAAAACTTAAGCTGCTAATTCTAAGGTGCTTAAATGTCACATTTACAGACTATGTTTTGCAGCAAAGAGTAGAAACTAACTGAGACAGGTATTCTATCTGTCCTTCTAAAATTTGTAAACCTCCATCTCAGTAATCAAAAACTTGTATACCTAGACATAAGTCTTTGCTTATTTTCCTGTTTAAAGGCTATAATGCAGAAATGTACAACTGTGAAACACAGAGCACTCCTTATGTTGGCCAAACACTACTTCATGCAGCAGAAGACAGACAAATAGTACTTTATCTACCCAGTTCAACCATCAAACAATCCTAATTACTTTAATCTCTCTCTCTCTCCCGTAGTGTACTATGCACACAGTATGTCTGACAATTGCTGCTGCAAAAGTTAAAATAATCTCACTAGCAAATGAACTTGTACAGCTGAATTTAACTCCAGTTGCAAAAGTACATAAAAGCAATACATTCAGTTAAAATCTATGTACGGCAGTTTCCTAGAATCAAACCAAACAATTGTTTTCCATCACGTCTGCATCAGTGGGTTTCTGTACTGTAGTGCTGAATCTGCCTGAGGGACACCCCCACCCCCAACCACATTCACAGATCTTCTGCTACTGAAGGTGAAGCTAAATTAATGCTTCAGCATATTTTACTCTAGCAGTGAAAAATTTCCCTGGAAAGCCAATAAAAGCCCATAACAATAAAATTAAATGCTGTGACTCAAGCCAAGTATTTAGAGTTCAAAGATCTTTGTATCCATAAACATTCTACCTCACTGATATTTTTTGGTGGTAAACCATTGGGGGGGAGATGTAACTGCATTCCATTGAAGTACCTGATTGGTCCTCCCCTCATCTCACTTCAACCCAAAGTCACTGCAATACTGCCTGCTGCAGTTAACTTACATATATGTTAACAGCAATCTATCAGCTTGTGTTATGTTTTTAAAATTATCAGGACTTGTCTTACCCCCTGTCTTGCTGCAGTTTTACAGATTGTTTTGCTGTTACATACTCCACCGTGGGCCAACCCACTCCATTGCTTGGGTTCCTATCAGATAATCAAACTTATGCAAGTTCGAACCTCGTATGGTCGAGACCATAAGCTCGAATTTGCAGAAGTTCGAGCGTTTCAACGGAAATCTCCGTAAGGGAAGGTTTCCATTTTGTTCAATGTGGTGCAATCTCGGAGTTGGTATATTTAAGTAGCGAGGGGTGTGAGGGGCACAGCCCCCCACGTGGAGAGTGCAGGGGGGCTTGGCCCCCTGCTTACAACAGTTTATTTTCTTTTCTTTTTTTGTTTTTTATCTATAGTCAAAGTTTTTTTAACTTCGAACAGGACGGTTCGAACAGTCTGTGTTTGAAGCTATTAAACTTTGACTTATGTGATATAGATCCCATTACTCCCCTACCCTAGCCCCCAATTCCCACCCCCTACTATGTCTATACTTATAACTCACTTATTCCACCTCCTCCTCTACTCACCCTCCTATCCTGTACCTAACTGCATCATCCAATCACAAACTGTTCTTGTTGTACCATCTCAACCCACTTCTGTTCTAAATTCCTTGTCAAATCTCACTCTGCTCCCTCCCCATCAAAATCCACCTATTCTCCACACTATTATCACTGCTCATTACCTCACCTAACCATACTGCAAGATTTTTACATTAACCATACAGTTAACTCCTATATCACCTTATTCATCCTACTGCTCTTACTCCTAACAACCCCATGAGTAGTAATAATAAATAAGCACACCTCAGCCATTACTGCATCCTCACCTATCAACCATCTTCCTGTTAGCTACTCAAACATCTCTTCAAGCTTAATTCCCATAGTTCTATTCCATTGCTGTAACCCCAAAATACTAAAAAATGTCAGTCACAAGGGCTAGCCACTCGACGGTGTAAAATATGGCTCTAGGTAATTCAGTTATGTTGTAATGTTGCCAAAATGGGCATGAGTAGTTATTGGTGATTAGTGGGTTGAGGATACTGCCTACTCTGACCTACACCAGGGACCCATGCTAACAGTGAGAGGGGTGTATGTGCCCCTGTTGGCCAGTTCATGTCTACCATAAAGCCCAGCAGCCCTGGGTTAATAAGCTACTGGCAGGCCGGTGTTCACTTGCCCAGCCTGGATTACCTGGGATACCTCTGTTGAGTGAAAGCTGGATGTAAAACCAATCAACCCGCCAAACATGAACTGAAAACTGCTACACTTAATATAGGTTCACAGGATGCAGACTGGAAGTGAATGACATGATAATACAGATGAGGCTATGTGTCCAAGAGACAAGATGGAAGGGCAGTGCAGTGAAGCCACTTGGCTTGGGATCCAGAGTTTACTACTCAGGAAGAGGACAGGTTAGAAATGGTGTGGGAATTTTGGTGAGGGAGAGTCATTTGAAAACAGTGAGGGATGGCATCAAAATTAGTAATAGACTCATGGCAATCAGTCTCCAGTGTAAAGACAGGGCAGTATTCATAATCTCAGCCTATGCCTCATAGGAGGGCTGTGATAGTGAGGAAAAGAGTGTATTCGGACAGCAATTGCAGGACCTACTAGGTAAACCAGAACAACATGAATTGGTGTTGATAATGGGTGACTTGAATGGACATAACAGGACAGACAGAACAGGATATGAGGTGTGCCTGGGCCCACATGGGTGGGGCAACAGGAATAAAGAAGGAGATGCCATTCTAGACTGGCAAATGGCTTGACAGTAGCCAATACATGGTCCAGAAAGAGAGACAGTCACAAGATCACATACAAGAGCGGCCAACATGCAACTCAGGTAGACTTCCTCCTGCTAAGATAAGGGCACTGGGGTAGGATCAGTAATTGCAAAGTCATCCCCATGAAGCAGTCATCTCACAACCTAAACTACTGGTTGCCACAATCAGCTGCATGCAGTTGTCAGAGAAGGCTCTAAAGTAAACAGAAACCAGGCTGATGACCTAACAGTTGGCTGGAGAGAAAGTACAACTATTCAAGGAGTTATTCAGGGCTCTAGCACCCCAAGAAGAGGAGGAAATAGGTGGAGTTTAAGAAGAATGGCAGTTTTGATTCAGATCATGATACAGCCCAACTAACCTGATGTTTGCAGTGAGAGAGATAGTTGAGAATTAGCTAGAGATGAGGAAATAGTCCAACTGGGCATTCCTACAGTTAGAGAAAGCATATGACAAGGTCCCAAGAAAGCTGATTTGGGCAGTACTGTGGTGGTTCGAAGTCCCAGAAACATTGGTAGGATTAGTGCAGGCTATGTACAAGGACCCAATGACTTAAATGCAACAGGGTTTGGTGTCACTGAGGGATTCCTAGTGGGAGTGGGTGTGCACTAGGGTTCAGCTCAGAGCCCACTGCTGTTCATACTTGTGATGGACTACATTAGCAAACAGGTCAGAGGGAACAGGTCAACAAAGTTGCTGTATGCAGATGAAGTGGCATACAGCCAGACTTTAAGCAAGAACTTCAGCAAAGCATAGGGGAATGGAATGCAAAACTGAAGGCACATGGGATGAAACTAAGCACAGATAAGACAATGGTAATTGCAGCAAATTGGGGAAATCAGAAGAAGTTGAAAACTGAGGCAGAAGGGAAGATAGTGGAACAGGTTAATAACTTCAAGTATTTGGGATGGGGTGTTTGAGGAGAAGGGAAGTCTGAATGAAGAGGTCTAAACTAGAATCAGAGGGGCTGCAGCCAACTGGCATAGAGTGTCAGGTGTAGTCTATGACAGAAGAATGCCAAAAAAATCTGAAAAGTAAGGTGTACAGGACAGTGGTGTGACCCGTACTACTGTATGGTACAGAAACCTGGGCAGTAAAGGCATAGCAGATGAGGAAGCTATAAGTGATGGAAATGAAGTGCCTGTGAAGGGTGGTAGGGTGCACACTGTGGGACGGACAGAGAAATGAGGATAAAAGAGTAGAAGCCAAAGTAGCTCCAATTGCAGAAAAGACAACAGATTACGGTGGTTCAGAAAATGCACAGAAAAGCAGAAGGCAATCTGGTGAAGAAGATTTGGGGCAGTCAGGAAAAAGGTAAGAGGAGATGAGGATGTCCAACAAAGAGATGGATGGATTTTGTGAAAAAAGATCTGCGACAGTCGGGCATGAGTTTTGAAAAAGGTAGGATTGTGGCATTGAATTTAGAGAGATGGAGACAGTTAATACGATACCCCAACCCCATGTAGAAAATAGGAAAAGGGGGGTGATGAAGATGTTGATGATTGCAGTCACAGTATCAAGGTAATACAGCTACCCATCTCTGCTAAAAATACCATAATAAACAAATCATCTTTCTCCACCATATATCAGTGTGGTGACATCCACCCCAACCCAGGTCCCAATCAAACTTCAAACCAAAGAATACATCCTAAACATTTTAAAATAGTCACTCTAAACATTAGAAGCATATGCAACAGAATCACAGATTTTCATGTCTGGATGATCCAGCACAACCCAGGCATCTTAGCCACAAGGAAGCATGGCTAATGCCTGAAATAAAAGATGCTGAAATACTTCAACTGGTTATAATATTATTAGGCTCGAAAGAACGCATAAAAACAGGTGGAATGGCTATAATCTCAAATATACTCACAGTAACTCCCTGTACAAACACAATCCCACATTTTAGAAAAACAGAACTCCTAATTTCATTTCTAAAACCTAACAGGGCCAAGAACATATGCATTGCTGTGCTATATATCTCCCCAGAACAGAACATTCCAATACTTGAAAACATAGTATCCTGTGTAGCAGATATATTCACAAATGAAATTATTCTTCTGGCTAATGTAAACATTGCCTGACAGTCATTATCTGTAAATTCAGCACTCAACATCATGAACCTCTTTGGATTCACTCAGCTTATTTAATACACTAACAAATATATGGCAAAAATAACTCATAACAATCTATCCTGGACTAGATTATGGTTACTAACCCATTTAATTTTGCCTCCTCAGGTATCATTCCCAGATACAGTAAGTGACCACCTGCCAGCTTATAACTACAGAAGTATTACACAACTAATAAAGGAACAGAAGCTCAAAACTACCTGTAATCTCAGTTTCTCCAAGGAGTCTTTCATTGATGCTGTTAAAGCAGTTAATTGGTCCATCCTAAAAATCCCCTCCCCTTAAATGATGCAGTTGAATACTTCAGTGCAGGATTTCTAAATATTCTTAACACCTTAGCCCCACAGAGATTAGGACTCAACATTCAATCTGTTTTTAACCACTATTAAACATTTGTCAGAAAAAAACAGTCTTTGTAGAAAAATAAAAGAATGAATATATAATAAGCTGCATGTTCAAAACCAGGATATTAATCTTGCTTAAAATCAGTAAATCTGATACTGTCTACACTGACCAGTGGTTTAGTCAGTTAAAATATTTCAAACTCAACTGGAAAGGAAATCTCTGACCTTTGGCTGAGCATTGAACCCAGGACACCCTGAATTCTGTGTAGCTGTCACTGCCAACAAGGAGTCACTGGACAATTAGAGGAGCTGCCAGGGATGGTGCAAGATGTAACAGAGACTGGACTTGGTGCATGTATCAGCTGCCTGGAGAGGTTTATCATTAAAATAGACAACAGACTCCCATTTCAAGCTATCTCACAGATAACTGAGGAAGAGGACAGTGATGGCATTTCTGAGAGAGAGGACTAGATTCTCACTGTTCCAACACTTGACGGGCATGTGCCTCCAATGTCCCATACCTATCCCCAATCATGGTGTCCCCCAACCTTTTGTGTCCATCACCATCCCTGTGTCTGTCTTGTTTGTCCTGTTTGTCTGCACCTTTTTTCTCACCTACCCTACCGTCCTGACCATCACATTCCTATGTCCCTTCCCCAGCACTCCTCTCTTTTTGAAATCCAAAACACACACACACACACACACACACACACACACACACACACACACACACACACACACACACACACAAAAAAAAAAATGTCCCATACATAGCTCTCCATTTCGCATATGTGTCTTCTGGACACACTTGAGTTGGTCCAATTGGCCATACAACATCATTGCTTTGTTGTCACCCATCTGTGTTGTGGTGACAGTCCAAATTCATGAAATGTTGTCTACATGTGCACATTACTGTGTTGAAGAAGCAGATATCTATACTCCATTTTCACACCTTCAGTCTGGTCAAAAAATAAAATCACACACACCACACATGGCCAGAAATGGCCCCAAAAAAGCCTTCACTTTTTGTACTCTGCAATTCTGTACACTGCTGGATTTAACAAAGTGTAACTTCCTATGTGGAGTGTTGACATGAATCATTTGACTGAAGGGGTTTTTTTTTGTCCATATCATCAAGGGTTCAATTCCAGATGCATCTTACATCATTTCTTGGTGTGATGTTACATAACTATGATATGTTTACTCACCTACATCTTAACATTTGCTACAGTTAGGAGTTCTCATGGAGATATATTGGATACTGACCAAAAAGTTATTTGCAATGACATCCATCCCCGAACTATCATCAGCCTATGCTGCAGACATGGCAGTTTCATAATTAGAACAGACCAAAAACACATCCATGAATGTTATATTCCAGCAAACATTGTTATGTGTATGTCCATCTCCCTTCTTTAAGGCTCAGGTGATGGTGGATGAAGTTATATCACCCTTTATCATTTTTAGCAAGCTGTACACACACCAAACTTGATGACACCATTGGTAAAAAAAAAAAAAAATGAGACTCTTCTGAATTTGAACCCCAGTTCACCTGTGCTGTGACCAACAGCTCACTGCTCTTATTCCCCTTTCCACACTCAGTTCTGCCCAGAGTATTGACAGCCATTCATCAACGCTGAGCCTGTTTGCATGAAGTAAGGGGAATCAAATTGAAGTTCAGGAGAGACCCACATTTGCTTGGCATTTAACTTTGCACAAACAGGGAAGGCATGGCCCCAACATTTCAAAGACATCTCCATAACATCCTGAGAAATAGGTACATATCTGTCTTACATCTGTAATATGCATTCATGACAACTTCTTTAACCTAGATTGCCAGGATGTATTGATATGTACTTTTGCAAATTGTGTTCACACAGTCATATCACAAGTCCTGGCTAGCAGTATATGCTACCCATGACACAATGATGATGTCATCCTCCATAAAGTGCACTCTGACAGCATTGAAATATGGCTTCTGTAGTGGTGTGTGTATTAAGTACTGTGTTCTCTAGCTTGTGTAATCGGATAGATAGGGGTTCTAATCTCATAGCAGTCAACTTGCGTGTCTGTAGTCAGAAAGCCATGAAGCCAGGTCCTGCTGCTCTCACTCAAGTTGCATTCAGAAAAAAGTTTTACAGTGCTGCATGACTCCACAGCAATTTCAGCCATCCCAACATCCTCTTATCAGCATACAGTGATGATCTCATCCTTTATAAACTCACTCTGACACTGCTAAAATCAGGCTTATGTGGTGGCATGAGCATTAAGTACTGTGCTCTTTAGGTTGTGTACTTAGAGCAGTAGGGGTTCTGTTTTCACAGCAGTCAACATGTGTGTGTAGTCAGAACAGCATGAATCCAGGTCCTACCACCCTCACTCAAGTAGCATTCAGAAGATACTTTTACACTACTACATGACTCCATAGCAGTCTTATACAGCCTTCCCAACAGCCTCTTCTCAGCATACAGTGATGATGTCATCTTCTATAAAGTGCACTCTGACACTATTAAACTCAGACTGCTTTGGTGGCACTAGCGTTAAGTACTGTGTTCTGCAGCTTGCATAACTAGATAGGTATGGGTGCTAACCTCACAGGGGACAGTTGAGTGTATGCGTTTATTCAACTATCAGTCTAGAGACAGTTTTACACCAGGATGTGAGTCGACAGCTGTCAGACACTCCTGCCAACATCTTCTTCTCAGCATACACTGATAATGTCATCCCCAAAAAGTGTACTCTGATACCGTTAAAGTTAGATATTTGTGGTGGTGCTAGTCTTATATTGTATAAAATACAGTTTCTGTACCTACATATGTGTGGTTTTCAGATCTGACCTCAGTCAACTTGTGTGTGTACTGGTAGCACATTATGGTCATTGCATGTTGTTTTGAATCTCTTTTCATTTGACTCCCTCTAAGGACAACTTTTTATATATGTACCTGAATACAACAACACATTTTCCCACTGTCCACATAACATCTGTTCTGTAGAACACTGAGGATGTCATCATCTGTAAGATACCCACACACACACACACACACACACACACACACACACACACACACACACACACACACACACACACACACACACACACACACACACACACACACACATCATGAGGCAGAGCCCCTCCATGACTCTCTGCAAGCCATCTCCAGACCACTGCATGTGTGATTGCCAGTTCTGTCATGGGGTCATTCACATGCCACATATGGGCAGAGTCAGTCTGTGTTAAAGTCAAATACATACACACATACTCCTACTGTCTTCCATCATGTTGCTATAGTGATTTGTGTTTAAATGGAATTATGGCTAGGATTTTATGTGCTTCTGGCTAGTAGCCTACTAATGTCTTATGATCCACTGAACATTGCACATGTCAGTGTTGTTGTCTACCACTTGTGCTTTGTTGAGGTGTTGATATACTGTTTCAGCTACTGTATTGATAGCCACTGCTGCCATTTGGTTACATGTCCCTTCCATAACAGCTGTAGTGATATGCCTCCTGAGGACTGTTGACATCGGATGATGCTATGTAAATTGTTGCCTTCTGAGGCATGTGTTCTTGTACTGCGGTATATCAACATTCTATACAGTTATCATACAACTATCGCAGTGGCAAATGCAGTATAGGACAGGTGTGCATGTGTATACAATGCATCTGGAAATATCTGACATACAGCAGTATTATGTCATACTGATTACATGGGCACATATGCCTGTGTTCATTGACATGTTGTAATGTTGTTATATAGACAAACATTTGACATGTTGTGATTCACTGGCAACCTTGGCAAGTTCATTACATGCACTATTGTGTTGCTATTCACAAGGATTATGCAAGTGTTTCCCAGTATATGATGTGCAATACAACTGACGTAATGATGCAAAATAGAGTTTATGACTGTTATCAGTTCCGCTATGTTGCATGTGTTTCAGACCAAACATTTTATTTGGAGGTGATGTACAGCCTGAAGTCCAACTGTAGCAAAGGTGCAGCTATAATGTGACTGTACTGTGTCGTGGCTGTATCCCTATATTACATCAGTATTACCACTTGATAGTTTGCATGAACACATATAGGTGTATGTCAGGATTTCATGGCATTACAACATTTTTACTGGCAGTGTCAGGGGGACAGTGATCAGGTGGTACATGTGCTGTGTGACTATAAGTACATATAGAGGGTGCTTCATGTATTGTTTGGTATGTGTACAATATCACAGTGATAGCTTTCTTGCTCATTTATACTAGACTTTGCACTTTTGTACTCTCTGTGCACATGGGCATAGTTGACGCATTGCCATCAGTCTCACATTCTGCTGTACCATTCAGTATAATGGATCATTTCTTAATTCACATAATAACTGCAGATGTTTCAGACAATATCCATTGCTATTACATGTGGCAGATGCATGCAATATACAGTGGTTTGTAGTGAATTCAGTCATAATAGTGTGTTTGTCTGTGTTGTTATCTATATGGTCAGTACCTATGTCAGCCAGGGATGCTTTAGTCAAGTGTATCACATTTGGCACAGTGAGCTCCCACACATATTGAAAGCTATACAGAACTATGGGATGCATACTCATTAGGATTTGACAATGCAGATGTCCCTTCAAGGTGTTCTACTAGATGCTTGTGTACTACGTCTTTCTGTGTTGCACCTAGAAAATATACAGCTCAGTGACAACACTGATGGAATGGGTTTGATCTTTGTAGGTGTGGATTGTGGCTTTCATGCAAACCTCTGAACTGGCCAGAACTGCCCCTGATTTTAACCCCTTAACCCCTCCAAAATGTGGTCATTTTTGGGGAAGGGGTAGTGAATTCCCCTTACAGAATACTAACAATCTGCAGAACATGTACAATAGGTTACTCACATATTTTGCCAATAAAGCAGAGGGAGACTGACATAATGGTTAAGGTGTTTAACTTATAAATACAAGGTGCAGGGTCTGATTCTCATATGAAGTAATTGGCTAGTCTTAAAATGGCCCACAAGGGCAGTTAGCCTTGTACTAACCTACGAACCTATTAATGGTCATAATATAGTGTCCATCATTGTGCCTCTTTCTTTCTACATTTGTCCAGGAGTCTGTTGCTGTGTGTTCCTGTTTGGTTGAGATGTATGCTGACATGTCAGTCATATTCAAGCAAGTTATTTTGCAGATCTTCACAGTATGCACATACACTTATTGTATATACTGTCCTTGCTAAGTGTCCTATCCAATGAGCACATCAGTGATGTATATATCACAACCATTCATCTCCACTGATATGTAACCTTGTGTGCCCATCACAAATATATTATAATGTGTGATGACATACTTGCACAGGAGATGTAAACAGCAGTATGAACTGCGCTATCTACATATGTGCTTAATGTTATGCTACAGACTTGTCTTGCAAGTGTACATACCTTGACATATCCTGCCTTGTATACATTGCCTTGTTTGCCACGCCCTCTTCTCTTTCCTCATTCCTATCATTCATGTCTGTGCCCATTTTCATCAGCACACTTTCCCTGCTTAGTGTATGTTTCATTTTATTTGACCGTGCCATTTTACCCCCCCACCGCATTACTTTATACTACAAATAATTATTGTAGTATACATTGCACTCAGTGCACTTTTCTTTACTGTGTTAATACTGCTGTTATTGCAGCATTTTTACTCTTGGTAGTCATTGTGGCTGTCTGCGTAATCTTGCCAAGCAGGTTTGCTGAAACAAAATTGATTGCTACTTGTGTGCTTGTTCTGCTCTGCATGTTTTCCTAATGGCAGCACTTGCTGGCCCCAAAACCATGCTTGTATATGTGTAAGTGCGATGAGCAACATGAATATGCAATTAGCATTGCTGCTTATTGCGCTAACATGTAAACTATGTAGGCTTCTGTGAAGCATACATGGAATTTATTGAATTCCCAAGCATGTATTGATATATTACAAATCACACAGGCCAACCCATCCAGAGATGATGCCCTACATCTGGTTAAAAGCTAATCTATCCTTAGGTAAATAAAGATGGAAGTAGTTGATATTTTTCTTTTTCTATTACCTTGATTGAACAAACATTGAAAGGAATTTATCCACAGATATCCAGATTCTATCTTATTATGGATTGTCAAAATAAATGCATTAGACCAATGCTTATCCCAAACTGAGCAGATTGCTTAGCTTTAACTGATTACAGCAGAAAGTTAGGCACTGTATAAAGCCAAACCCTGGCTCAGGTAACAGCTTTTTACTGGATCTTATACTAAGCGGCAGTGTCCAGCTTTGTGAAAATATCTCCATTCTTAAGTGAAAAGTGTCCTATCATCTCAGTTTGGTCACTCCTAGTCAGATCACCACTGCAACTCATGTGGAAGGTGCAATTCATACACTAAGGAAAAAACCTACATGTCTCACTTGAAGGTATTGATTGAGTTCTTCTGTACTTGGAGAGAAATCCTGATCATGTTTTACCATTGTTTGTGCAGTTAACTGCAATTCAAGATAGGCTTTTTCACTCTAAAATACAAATGCATTAGGCAGCAAGTCTGATTCTAGCTCAGAAACAAAAAAGGCAATATTGAGACAAGGAGACCAAGCTTGAAAAAAAAAACTACAACAGTTTACCCCAAGCATTCTTGGACCACTAAAAATAGCAATAAATGCTAAAAAAAAGATTTCTAGAAAATTATTAAAAACTTAACCTTCTAATTCAATCATCAAGTTACAACTCAGTGAGGAACCAACTCGTTGAGCACAACTTGTCAAGAATTTAAACTGACAAAAAATTAAAGGTAAGCATATTTTCAAGAGATCAGGTCCACACTCACCCCATATGGGGAGAAGATCCCATACTCATGAACGTACATAGGCAAACATCACAGTTGCATCAACAAGAAGAAAAGGGAACTCTGTTAAAAAATAATAAATCATTGCTGGAACATACTTAGAAACTGCATTGATAGTGATTTTCTATAGAAAACAGTGATCTGGGTTTCCACCAATGGTAAGTTCAACTTGGCCAGATACCTTATCCAGTCTGCACTCTGAGGTATAGGGAAGCCATAATTTAACAAGCCCTGATTAATGTTATACTCATGTCCTGTTTCCTGCATCTTCCAAAGTCAGTGAATACAAGGGCTACTTAGCCAAATCTGTAGACACTCTTGCCAAATAAACAGCACAATCGCCTGCAACAGCTGCATAAAAATACTTACCTGAACTCTGACATATGCTCTGCTTTAACATTTCCACAGGAAGTATCTGCAAACTTGCAAAACCTGGAAGGAAGTTAGGGACTATGATGAATACAATTTCCGCCCTACTTGTTAATTTCTGTAATGATATACCTGTAGACATTACTCAGCAATTGTATGGTCATGTGAATAAGTTGTGCAGATTTAGTTATGGTCAAAACTTTACAAGGGAATGAAGTGAGTACCAGGATATATTTATACTGTTGAGATGTATGTATCTGACTAGATCAGTTTACTATGGTATGACGTACTGTCAGTTATCAAGTTATTTATCAACAAAATATTTTACCAATAACAAAAAATGGATGGAAAGTTAGGCGCTAATTTTAATATACTGCATCCTGTATTTCTAAAAATTTTTGGGCTGCTTCATTAGTACATAAGCCTTTAGCCCATCTATTCGGTGTTTTTACCAGAAGAATTGTTCCAAGCACTTTTAAACATGCAGCTATTATTTTACTCAATTTACATCACTATCTGCCTAAGAGAACTCTAGACCAATAACCTCTTTATGCCCTATTACAAAAGTTTTTTAAAAAGCTGTTTTATAGCCTGATATATGGGCATACTCTCCTAAAACCTATTGATAGATGCACAACATTTTTGCAGGAAGACTTTACCACAATGACAACACTTAACACCATCACAGACTATCTACAGCAAGTCTAATGGCTTCATTATAGAAGGAGTCTTAGTTAATAAGAAACAAGTCCTTGAAACAGTCAGCCGTTCTCCTGTCTATACTAGGCAAACTAAACTTTGGTACAAATTCTGCTTCTTGGATAAGTAGTTACCTCACAAACAGGACTTTATTAAGTATGTTCTGAATTTGCCATTTCTGATGTTTCCACCCTCTGTTGTCACATACTTCAGGGGTCAATGCTGGGGCGAGTGCTTTTTATTCTTTTTTTATAAAAGGTATAACACCTCCCTTGTCATGTACACTGATTATATATTCTTGTTAAAATTCATATATAACTCCTATCAATGTACAACTAAAATAGGGTCTCAGTTTATTAATTTATGTAACTGGAATGATAAAAATAAGCTCTTAGTTAACACTAACAAATCAGTAATTGCATTGCTTCCCATTGCTATAGGCTAAAAGGAACATTCCTTTACTACTCAAGAAAACCCCTAAATAAATTCCTCTAAGTTATGGTGAGCTCCATACAAAGATGGCATTAAGAAGGACTTTTTTTCAATTTATAAGCTTTTACACTTGCTCTGCTCAATCTCATAAGTGGCTCTGGTCAAAATGCATTGCTGAATGAACTGGAATATAATCTTTCTGTTGTGGTCATGCTCTTCCAACAACACTTTCTGCCATTTGCAAATATAGTTAACAAAATTAGCCATTTTCTCCTTTTGGCAGACAAACACAGCTATCCTTGTGAACTACCAATAAAGTTATATTAATTATCGCACTGTCAACCCTTGAAGGTAAGGCTTTCTACCAGGGCTCCAACTGATTCCTTGAGAAGAAAAAACAGTGATGCTCTACATTTTAATAGGTTCACACTTAGACTTGGAAGAGAAGTAAACAGCCATATGGGAGAGCACAACATAACTATAAATTATCCAGTTTATGACAGATCATAAGCAACATCTATGATTCTAAAGTCAAGCATATGCTTTTTCCTTTATCTTGCCCCACTCTGTGACACGAGACCACTTCCTGCATATTTATTTATCTATTTATTCATTTGTTTAACCACATAGGTGGGCTTCAGCTGGCCCTTTTCAGCCATGATCTGAGCTACATGAGAGCAAATGACAAATAAGACAGAAGCAATAGTTTGTATAGTACATATGCCACAACACAGTAACTCATACATTTGGCAAACATAGTGAAAATTATTGAAAGTATAAAATGCTGATAGTGAAATAGGGAAGTTAGTCTGTTTCTCCTTGCCTAGCTAGAGGTCGCCAGATGAATATATATCTTTGAGTTTATGCCAGTGATATCCTGTCACTGATTGGCCATGAAGTTGTTGTTGTCAATTTTTTTTTGTTTTTATCTTTGTCTTGGCAGTAAAGGGTGGAAGAACTGTATTTTCTTTATATAGAACCCAAACCTTTTAAATAACATGGTGACAGAGATTCTAATAAATTTGTCTCTGACATAACATCACTTTTCATTATTTCCTCAGCCAATAAAACTAGAATTGTACTAGTGGACCACATTAAACTTTTAACAGTCACTAAAGACAATACAAACACACACACACACACACACACTGACAGACAGACACACATGCACACGCATATGCACACATGCACACACACACAGACACACAGAAATACATGTACACACTCACAAGCAGACAGATACAAATATATGTACACACTCACAGACAGACGCACAAATGCATTCACACACACACACACACACACACACACACACACACACACACACACACACACACACACACACACACACACACACAAATACATGTAAATACTCACAGACACACACAGGCATGCACACACACACACACACACACACACACACACACACACACACACACACACACACACACACACACACACGAGTGCATGCACAGATTTGCATTAGTCACTCATGCACAAACACTCACAACTTGAAATATGACATATATATATATATATCCAGCAAATAGTTGAAAAGATTCATTATAAACTTGGCTTAATTTACAGAGCTAGGCACTACCTGTCTGATATTTGTAGAAACATTGCTGTGTCAACATAGTTTCTTTCTACACAGTTACACTGTTATATGCTGTTCCATCTTCACCAACCTCCACATCAATATAAACATTATAACAATGCTGCAATAACATAGCCAGGGTTGCTTCTAATCACATTCAAAGGTTTCATAATTGCTTGGACCTAAAATATTAACTGGCTTGACTTAAGCCAGTACAGTTCTCAGTCAACTACTGGTAGTCTGCAATCTTACAAACAATCCAGAAAAATGTCCAGCCTTAAAGAAGTTTATAGAGCAGTAGTCCATGAATAGACCTCTGTGCTCTAAGGACAAACTATTACTTATAAATAAAGCTTACAATACTGCTGGAGACACATTGTGTTCAAATATGTCTAAAGTGTGAAATTCCCTTCTTTCTCTCTCATGAACAGATATATAACCCTCAATCATTTAAAATACATCTGAAACAATACTTCATTGACTCATGACTATGCTTTTGTACATCCCCTGGTTATGTTCTCTCTCTGCTGCTGTTTGACACTGACTGCTTAAGTAAGTATACAGATGCTGCTTAGTATAATAGCTATTATAACTGACTGATATCAATTTTAGGTCACTGACTTCAGCTGCAAAACATTGTATCCCTTCATTGTACTATGCTTACAGTAACTGATTCTGTTATTTTCACTGGCCCAGTACACTTATTTAATATAAATTCAAGTAGTTAGGCTTATAAAGACCCTGGTGGTTATTAGCCTAGTATATACCTATGAACCTGTGAACATATGAATTCACAATTGAAGTGCTTTAAATCAGTCCTGAATTACACATGTACTAGTATTGCATTATATTGTTGTATATATTTCATGTGTACCGAAATGTATCTGAACATTCTTCGTAAGGCAGTTTTATTTTTTTTTCTAAATGTTATATTTTATATTACTTATAAATTTAATTATTGTTTAATATTGTTAACTGAGCTTTTTCCTTAAACCTCCATTTTGAAAATAAATGTACATCTTGTTCACAACTGGAGTGGAGTATATTGTAGTGACTTGGGTTAAAAATAGTTACATAACATGGCAGAGACAGAAAGCAATAGTAAATAGTTTCCTTAGTGCATGCCACATGGGAAAATTGCATCTGGTATATTTCTAGGTTCAGTTCTGGCTCCAAATCATCTTCAGAATTTGTCAGTGACATTGCAGACAGGGTTGGTTAGGGAGGAGTATATCTTCTTCCAGATCACTTTAAGATATGTAGTTTGATCGTTATAGAAAGATGGGAAACAGGATAAGAACAGATGTAGAAAGGTTAGAGTGAGATGATCAGATGTGTGGTTGCTTAGCTTTAATGCAAAAAAGGTTCAAAATAATGCACTTGGGAAGCAGCAACCTAGCCACAATCAAATAAAATGGAAAGAAACCTATGAACAGTTATACCAGTCAATATTAAATCTGTCAAGCAATGATATCAACAGAAAGAAAGAAAGAAAGAAATACTGGTATGCAAACATGATGGATTAGTGATAGAAAATGGAAAGTTATTATTTTGAGCAAATAGTAAATACGTGCCTGGAATACTTTATTCTGCTCTGGAGACAGCATTTCAGCAAAACATTTTTAGAAAACTGGTGCTGAAAAAGGAAACAAAAATGGTAAATAAAGAGTTTGCACCCAAAGAGTTATGTGAAGGAGGACACAGAGGGAGAGAAGAGAGAGAGAGAGAGAGAGAGAGAGAGAGAGAGAGAGAGAGAGATGAAACTTGAGATGTACAGCAAGGTACAAAAGAGGTTGTGACCATTGGGGGGTATCATGGAAACAGTAAACTTCAGAGAATTCCAAAAATTCAAGGTCTGGGCAGGATCATTTAGAGCAGGTGTTATTCTTGAACAGAATTCACAAATGTAAGACACAGGAGAATGGCTTAAGGTTGAGAATGGAAAGCAATTTTATGGAGAGGGTTGTGGATGCAATGAACATTTTTGCCCAGAACTATTTTGAATCAAAACTATGAAATTCAAGAATGTGTGAAAAAGTCATAACTTATCAGGACATAAGAAAAAAACAAGGCACTGGTTTACAGCAGTTATAATTTATCTACTAAGCATATTAATTCGAGTCAATAGATCAGTCCTCTTCTGCTGAAAATGTCTATATTTACAGGTTTATATGTGAAAAGAAAAAATATCTGGTTTCAGGTTTTGGTAACGGTCTATAATTATATGGGATTCTATTGCAGCTAGTATTTGTTGTTTTTCTTAGGTTTGTTGTATTTTCAAGTGTTAATGCATACTGGTACCATTATTTATATGCTAATCTCTAATGTAATTTTTTATAGAAAAAATGCTCAAGTAAATAAACAGCAGCTTGTCTTACCGTTTATTTTCAGATACATTTTCTGCACATAGGTGAAATATCTTAAATTCTTCTGATGGGGGTTTCAGCTCAATTACTGATCTCTTTAAACCAAGGCATTGTTCGCTTACTGTATAACCTTGCAGATAGATTCCACCTATGAAGAGGAAAGTATGAGAAGTTTAGTAAAAGACAGGAAAAATGTCTATCATATAATAAACTAAAGATAAAACAGCAAAAAAAAAAAATACACACATCTGAAGGAAAATATCCCCCAGATTGTGAAAATTCATAAACAACAAAGACAGCCAGTTCATAATAAGGATTTTAATGATCAGTGGCTTTAACATTAAACAATCAGTAGCCCTTATACGACACATTTCCTTTCCTTCTGTTGTGAATTTTGCTGGTACTCACCATACTCCAAATACAATAATGTGCTTCTTCCTATTTTCTGCTTTGACTGTGTTCATTTATGACCATTTTGTTGCATTAATGTGTTTGTCTTTTATTTGTTTTGCTGCAGTTTTCATGAGTTATATATTAGAGACCCACGCTATCTCATTAAACTTATTAGTTAGCATTTTTATATAAGTTAGTATGGCATGGCTTCAAAATCCTAGCTCCCACAATGCAGTTCTGCAGAACATTGATTTGTTCTAGCATTAAGTGCAAACTCTGAAACTAAAATAAAAACACATTTTTTTTTACATTTTTGCAGATGGGCAAACCCTCCTACACCTCCCACACCCCCTGGTAATTAAATATACCAATTCTGAGATCACACTACAGTGAGGAAAATGGTACATTTCCTGTTCTGCACTGTATGGCGATCTCCATTCAAAACCTTCAAAGTTTCAAAACTTCGACCATATGGTCTTGGCCATATGATGTTTGAAGTTTTGAAACTTTGGTAATCCCATAGGGACCCATATATATATATATATATATATATATATATATATATATATATATATATATATATATATATATATATATATACATTTCAAATGAAAAACAGAGAGAAGAATATGAGCCTGCTGATGATCATTCATCTTTTAGATGAGATGTTAAAATGAGGCCCCATCTGCTTGAAATTGGTAGTAGCACCAGTGGATATAAAAGATCCTGTGGCACCTGTCTAAAAGTGTAAGGGAAGTTCCTTGATGCCCTGGCCAAATTTCCCCTTTGTAGTAGAAACACAACATTGGGTCTCCCCTAAAGAGAGGTCTCTAGCCTAGTGGGACTAACCTTATTGACAAAAGATCAATACAAAATAAATAAATAAATTTGGCTCAATGGCGAAATTGTAAACTTTTAGACTTTGACACTTTCAACCAAAAATATTTGTCTTTCAAGGAGGTATTTTTGTTTACTTCTCAGAAGTAACAGTCCTGAAGTTGATTTTATTAGTCACAGGGGTATATCACAGTTAAATTCCTCTGCAGGTGGGATGTGGGGGATTCACCATCCACAAAAAAGGCAATTTTTAGTATTTGTTAGATTGTACTTCCAGTTGCTATTTCCACATCAAAAATGTATTTCATCAAAATTTCTCAACCAGTCATCATGTTATTTTATTTCATATATTGCATGTATACTGCCTATACATTTATATATACTTATCCATCTATGTTTACATCTCTCTCTCTCTCTTTATATATATATATATATATATATATATATATATATATATATATATATGATATTATTTCAATAACTAGATGAACAGTTTACTCTTTTAAACATCCATGAAAGTAGAATTGTGGGCTTCATGTTTGTACCATCACACAAACATTTATTTAAAAAAAAAGTAAAAAGAGTTCATTCAGCCAACAGAAATGTAGTTTTGAAGAACAATAAAAACAGATAAAACCATTCCAAAGCATGGCTTAAATTTTAGCCTAAGAACAAATGAAAGTTGTTAACTCCAGCACTGTCTTTGCCAGTTCAAAACCCCCTTATAACAAACCTAGGATCAGTACCTTATTTACTAGATATTCCATAAGTAAGGCTGGATCAATACCCCTCTATCTGTGTCTCTGTAATACAGTAAAGTCCCTTCTCACATCATGCAGCTTTTCAGAGTGCTTGTAGCACAGATGTAACCAGTACAAGGCAAAGAGAGTGGCTTCCATGGACCCAAGCTGTTAGGGTGCACAATCGGTGATACTGCATATGTAATCATGGCTGAAGTGCTCTGTGCTTGTTACATTAGTAGCAAGACATTTTCTACTGTTTGCCAGAGAAAGAGATTTCATTTATTTATTGTTTTCTCTTTTATTTATTTATTTATTTTTGGGGCTTAATTTTTTTTTTTTTTTTTGCTTGTCAAGTCTGAGTTGAGGGGCATAAATGTGGGGATCTGTATAAGGAACCTAAAGACCTAGCTATGGTTCTGGTTTGAAATTCTTATACCAATTAAAGAATTGTCTATCTGTCTGTCCTTCTGTCTCTACTATCAGACCTCACAGTGGGGACCTCTCTCCCTTTAGACACTGGATATTAGGCATCTTCTCTACCTCTTGTCAATTCTGCTTCTAAGTGATGACACTTTCTTCTAACTCCCCTCTACAACTCTCTCTAAACCCAGGGAACTGGAATCTAGTCCTCTCTAGGGCAGTGGAAAGGTATCTTTACACAGGCATCTACTCTCTATTATTTGTCATGGAGACATTCCTATTCTTGTAATGAAAAATACAACATCGCACTGAAAATACCTTCGTCAAGGTCAGAAGTCACCCTTCTATGTAATAACCCCCTCCCCCCTGCTCAGCATAAAGCCAATGGATTTAGCATGATCAGATGGTTTGTAACCAAGAGACAGCCAGTCCACATTGGACAATGGGGTATTTTAAAATTACAGGGTTAACGCCCATTAGATAGTTTGATTTGCAGTCTTTTTAATAGTATAACTACCATAGAAGAGCATGGTCAGTTATCAATCCAAATTCCCAACCTACAAATAGTGTTTCTGAGTGTTGAGACCCCATTTTATGGCAATGGATTCTTACTCTCAACAGCTGAATAATATCTCTCAACATTGCTGAATTTTCTGTTTAAGAAGCAGATGGGATTCATCCCCATCTATTGTCTAAGACAAGCCTGTGCCTATGTTTTCATCAGAGAGTACAGTAAAAGTTCTTGGAAATCAGTATATCTTACGGCTGTCTAAAGACCTGTTTTGTTTTAACTGTCCATTTAATATTGAAGGAAGACTGACCCTTGGTCAAACCAGTCAGGTGGCAAGCACTGGTAGGAAAATGAGGAATAGATTCAAGATAGTAGCAAGCCAGGCCTGAAAAGATCTGTTTCTTATTGGTTCGTGTAGTCTAGGTTTTGTACTGCTTCAATTTTCAAATCATGTGGTTTCATTATCTTTTGGACTGCTACATAACCCAAGCTGGCCTTCCGCAATGCCTGACTTGCATTTAGCAATGCAGCTTGATGCAGGGAATTTAAAAAGACTTGAACTTAAGGAGATGGCCTTCCTAATCTTCAAAAAATATAAGTATAGTATCCAGGTACCTAGTTGCATATTTGGTACAGGGTCTAAGAACTATATCCATCAACCTCTGCAATGTTGCAGAACTTCCATGGAGACAAAAGAGTAGGACTTTCTATTGGAAAAATGCATCTTTTGTGGAAAATACTGTGTTTCCATAGCTTCGGGGGTTAGCGGATTTTGCCAATAAACTTTGCTTTACATCAAGAGCAGATAGAAACCTAGCCTTGTTCAATTTTTCAATCTGCCCACTCAGGGCATAAGATATGAAGGAAATTTAGATGTGATGTTTAATTTACTGAAGTTGCTACCAAACCTTATAGACTCATTAGGACAAGGGACCAGTACAATGTGTCTTTTCTAGTCACTTTGGATTTCTTCTGTAACGCCTTTAATGAGCATTTCTGTACCTCTTCAGTAACAGCTTGGTGTTGGCATTCTTGTATTTGTTATGGTTTCAGATTTACTTACTTCGTCATTTCTGCGTTGTGCTGACATAGACTGTCTCAGCCAGACAATTTTGAAAATATGAATTTATCCATAACTACAACTTTCTTTACTTTTTGCTTGAGACACTGATAATGTCTCAACTATTTTGACATCAGGACATGCTGTGTGTGTGTGTGTGTGTGTGTGTGTGTGTGTGTGTGTGTGTGTGTGTGTGTGTGTGTGTGTGTGTGTGTGTGTGTTTGGGTGTGGTGGTGGTTAACTTCCTCTGAAAACAAACTTACTATAGAAATTTCAGTTTCTTTCCAAGGAAACTATTCTGGTTTTGTTTTTTTCTGGCTGCCTAACCCAAGGCTTTACTAAACTTGGACTACAATTTCAAAATGTTCTTGCCACTTTGCAAGGAATGCTTGTATTCAGCAATACATACTAATAAGAATACTGGATACCTCCCCTAGTTTGAATGCTCTGAGACAAACATTTTTGTTATATACTCTCTGTTAACATGCCTTCTTCCTATGTTCTTTTCCTATAGACATTATAGTTCATAAGGCCTTCTTCACATATGTCTGCAGTTTCAAAGGAAGCACCCAGATCTGTTCAGAACAGGTGGCTAAGGACATCACATACACAAATGCTGTACATATAGTCAACCTACTGGTTGACAGATTTTGTGAAAACTTCACCCCTCTGTCCCCCATCAGTAAATCAGGACATTCCCAGTACCTACCCCTCCCCTTATCTCTAAGAAACAGGTTATCACTGCCCTCTCAAAGGCAAAAAATACAGCCTCCATGAGACCCGATAACATCCCAGGCTGCATCCTACATGAACTCAATCATTAACTTGCAGCACCATTAGGCACCCTATTCAGCCAAAGCCTGAATACCGGCTTTGTCCCAGCTGAGTGGAGGGTAGCCACTGTCATCTCTTTACACAAAGGTGGAGCATCCACTGATTTGGGAAATTATAGACTCATCAGCCTAACTAGCCTGATCTGCAAGGTCATGGAATGGATTATCACGGACCTCATTAACAGCAACATTGGCAACCTCCAAACACTCGACCCCACACAGTTTGGCTTTGTCAAGGAGAGGTCTTCCTGATTGTTTTTGCCTTCCACAGGTCTTTTCCTGGAGATGCAACTCTCTCCCTACACCCAGTAGACAGAAATATAATCTCCTTAGGGGCTGTAGCCAAGATTCCAGCAAAAAGCACTTGCTCCCTTTTAATCATAATAGAAAATATAACTCCACACTGAGCACTGGTGTTTTTCTTAGACTCAACAGTCACTCTCTATCTCTGTATATATCATAAAGTTACTTCATATATGGAATCCATTACCACCAAATTTAATGCAGATGTGAATGGCTGCATAGATGCATCTGTCCCCCTCCGAAGCAAGTACAATGCCAAATTTAAAAATAAACCCAAATCATGGAACCCAAATATAAACAGGAAATACAATAAAAGAAAAATCTAATTGTATGCAATAATAAATGTAACTATCACAATGTCAAGAAACTCTTACAAAACTTCAAAAGGGTCTCTGTTCAACCAGTTAGATAGGAGGTAAATATAGCCTCATGCCCAGCACTGCACAAAGCTGATAGTAAATTATATCACATACTCAGACCCTAAGGACATAGTTAGTCCACTAGTGGATAAATTTAGCTCTAACTTTACCTCCTTTTCTCTCCCTTACATTCCCAGGTCACCTACTTGCATCTACACCCCCTTGAATCAACCAAGAACAAGTCCTCAAAGTACTTTCCAAGGCCAAGAATACTTCTTCTATGGAGCCAGATGACATACCAGGCTGTCTAAACAGGACTTGTCATCTTCCTGCAGAAGGTGTTCAATATCAGTCTCCAAACAGGCTTTGTGCCAGATGAATTGAAAACAGCAAGAGTCATCCCCCTGCACATAGTTGGGGTTGGTTACCTGGGTAATTATAGACACTGAAATTTCACCAGTCTCATCTGTAAGACTTTCGAGAGGATCATTATGAAATTAATAAAAAAGAACATAGGTAGCCTACAAACTATAGATCCAAGGCAGTTCGCTTTTGTCAAGGACAGATCCTACCTGCTTAACCTGTTTAACTTCTTTGAGGAGATTACTGAAGCAATGGATAAGGGAAAATCAGTACACACCAAATATCTAGACCTCACAAAGGCATTCAGTATTGACACTTGACACAATTCAACAAGTAGCACACTTGCCTTTGGGGCAGAAAGCTGTTGGTTCTACTCTCATCCCATGTAGATGGAGCTTACAGGAGTGCTGCACTCCTTAGTGTGTCATCCTTTGGATGAGATGCTAAACTGAGGTCCCATCTGCTTGAGTTGGTGATGAAGGGAATGTAAAAGATCCCACAACATCTCTCAAAAAGAGTAGGGGAAGTTCTCTGATGCCCTGGCCAAACTTCCCAAAGTATAAATACCACCTCGAGTCTCTCCTGAAAGGAGGCCACTAGCCTAGTGGGACTAACCTGGTCAACAAAGGATAAATAAAAAACACCATCCCACACTTGGGTATTTTTAATAAACTCTGCCACCTAAATGTTAATCCCTATATAACTCATTAGATAGCAAATTGAAACCTAGAAAATTAGGGTAGGGAGTTCTACTTCCTCCAAAAGGCATGTTAGTAGTGTACTCCTCTTTAGCATTCACTTCTTGGAGGTAAAAGCTAATGTAAATGTTTTGTGGCTGACCATGTTTGCAGATGACTATAAACTTGGTGCTTTCATAAACTCTCCAAAGGACACCAAGATTCTACAAGAGGGCTGGTGTCATAACCATGGATGAAAATTACATTTCAAATAATGTATAATACTCTGCTTTTGTAAGCATACCATCCTCTGTAGCTATAACATTGACAACACTCCCATTCAAATTGATTTTACTAGTTTCAGACCTTGGAACCTATCTGGACAACAAACTATCCTTCAATCACCATGTATCCACTATTATAAGACAGTCCTTTTTTATTGCACACATTATTAGTAAGGGTCTGGTGCCTAGGTCCAAAATTGTGATTATTCCACTGTATTTGACACTTATTAGGTTGATCACTGAGTATAATGTCCCCTGGAGTATGTACCTGTCCAAACACTTGACACAACTTGAACAACCACAAAAATTTCTCACCAAGAAAATCAAGGTCCTTAATCATAAAAACTACGACTGTCTCAAAGCCTTGACTGTCATCACAGTATCATACAGGCTACTGAAGAGCAATCTCTGCCTTACTTACAGAGCTTCAACAGACCCTGTCTTCTCTGATCTAGTGCACATTTGCAATTCCAGCGGTGACATAACCATCTACTCATGAGATTTTAATGTCTTCTGCAACATATATAGAACATGTTGGAGGCTAGAGATGTATCAAAGAGAATACCACTTCTCTGGAATCATCTTCTTCTTCTTTACATAAATCTAAGTACTTATACTATTCAGACTTAATCTGCACAAATAGATGGGACATTGCAAATTCACCGCTGTCTTAGCACCCTTGTCTCTTATGGATAGAAGTAACATGTAAATGTTCTGTCAGGCTCTGGGTTATTCATACTTAAATCTCAAGGGCTAAAAACTTCATGGGATTGCAGGGCTGGGGTACTAAAGATAATCATGGATCAATAGCTTAGTAAGTACCTATGAACCTACGAGAGTTTTCTTTGGAAACCACCCCCACTCAAAAAAAAAATTAAATTAAACTTACAATCTCTATCTGGCAGACTTGGTATTTGTAACTTTCCTGGCTTTAACTAAACAAAATGACAGCAGTACCTTTTGTTGACATTAACTGTTAACCCAGAAGATTCTGGCACTGAGGTTTTTGTCTTTACTCGGTTCTAAAATGTTATACAATTCAACCAAGGAATCAGTCCAAATAAAGCATCTCAATTCTCACTCTGGCTGCATTCCCCTAAGTAAAGTATAGCTCCACCGAGGAACTCACCCTCTCTTTTTTAGATATAATCTCCAAACTCTCTCAGGATTTATTTCCTGCATCTTCCTCATGATATTAGCTGGCTACAGAACTCCCTCTATGGCTCAAGAAAGCCACAATGCCTTTCTGCATGAACTAGAATCACTCAGTATTAAACCCAATACCATTTTCCTAGGTGATGTAAACTATCCAACTATAGATTGGGGAACATGCACTATCACCACTAGTGCACAATCACAGAGATTCCAGATGTTGTCAATAAAAATGTCCTAGAACAATTACAGGGAGTACCCATTAGGGAAAAAAACATCTTGGATCTTGTCCTTACTAATATGGGGGCATCAACAGGGAGTACCCACTAGGGAAAAAAACATCTTGGATCTTGTCCTTACTAATATGGGAGCATCTTGCACCATTCCTTGCATATATTCATCACTTAATAGGCCTGACCATAAAGCAATCTCCTTTGAAATAAAATTGAAACCATTGTTTCCCTTCCACCAAATATGCTGCAGTCTCCGAAATAAAATTAAAACCAGAGATTCCCTTCCAGCAAATGTGCTTTTAGAAATTTCTATGAGACAAACTACCCATTCCTAAGTAGTACATTAGTAAGATTCAAACCCCATCAAACACAGTTAACTCCATTGAATACATGGAAACATACACCATCACATTATACCAGCATGTAAACAACTATACAGATGCAGCTGTACCCCACAGGAATAAGTGCAGGATAAACCCCAGAAACAAACCCACGTGGTGGAACCATCCATGATATCAAAAAACTTTACAATAAAAGGAAAGAATTTTGGCCAAAAGTAAGAAGATTAACTCCCAGAATGTTGGAGGCCTTGTCACTGAAATAAACCAACAAATCAAGAGCTTAATAAAATCCACGGAAGCCAAGTTTGAGGCTAAAATAGCTAGCAAAGCCAAAGATAATCACAAGCCCTTTCTTAGCTATGTTCATAATCTCCAAACGACAATGCAACAATGCCTTGAGCCGATTATGAACAATGTTACCTACCCCAAGGCTGAAGCTATAGCAAACCTACTGGCTGATAAATTTAGCTCTAACTTTACCCTTCTCTCCCTCTGTCTGTAATTCATGATATACCTGAAACCCAAATAAGAGTAGGTTTTGAGAAAACAGGCACAATATAAAGGACACAAAGAATTTCTTGCAGAAGCTATTTACTTGGTCTAGTAATATGAATGTTTGTAAATTTTTACTTGCCACCTTAGATGTTGATTCTTTATTTACAGTGTTACCAAATGACATAGCTGTGGCCTTTGTAAGAGAGTACCTTTTAGATTACACTGAATATTCACAGCAATATATAAATAAGTTATGCAAGCTGTTAGAAGTGGTTTTAACAAATAATGTGTTTATATTTCAGAAACAGTTGCATATACAAAGAAAGGGTGTAGCAATGGGAACACCTGTTGCTAATAGCTATGCAAACATAGTAATGTTTGTTTGGGAATGAAAGTTTGTGCTGCCTACAGAAAATAGTCTGACAAGGAATGTTGCATTTTACCGTAGGTTTGTAGATGATTTGTTTTTTTTATTTGGAAAGGGGATGAAGTTAGTTTTCATGAGTTTTATGATTACCTTTCCACTATCTGTTCATTTTTTAAATTTAAGAAAACAATATCAACAGACAGTATGGATTTTTTTGATATAACTATTTTTAAAGACAGGAATGGGATATTAGGCACTCAGCTTTATAGAAAACCTACAAAAAGAAATGCATACTTACACTGAAATAGTATGCATCCGCAATTTATGTTGGAAAATATAGTGATGAATTAACTTCTAAGAGTAGTGATGGTAATATGGGCACACAATTAGACAATACTGTTTCAGACTTTGTGAAGAGAGGTTATGATAAGAAAAAGTTTTACACATCCAGTGACAGAGAAGGAAGTAAAACTAACTGTATATGGTAACTGTGAAACACATAATTTGGCCTTTTTAGTTGTATGTAAGGTATGTCAAGTATACCATGTAGGAAAAAAAAATCAGAAGTTTAAAGAGCGCATTTCCAACCATATATCTGAAATAAGGAGAGAAGTGTTAACCAATGCTTTATATAAACATGTGCAAGAGAAAGGAGTAAATAATGCCTTTAAGTTTTCTATTCTTAAGGTAGCAAATGACACAATTTGTGGAAAGAATGTTAAAAATAGGACAGAGGTAGAGGGGTCGAATTAGATTTTGTGCCTTAGGGCTCACATTTTACCAGGTTTAAATGGCAGTGTCTCTTTAAAACCTATGCAGCAGCTGGAAAGACCACAGAGGTTACTCACCAGGAATCCAAGGCCTCAAACATCCACCCTACACAGATAAGCTAAAGGCTCTGCCCCTCTACTCAGTCTCCTACAGACTCTTCAGACATGACCTCTGTCTGCCATACAAAGCAATCTCGGACCCCACCTTGATGGGACTGCTGCATATCCGCAAGTCAAGTTCCACTTGAGTAACCCCCATGCATGACCTCAACCTTGTCTGTGACATCAATAGAACTTGTTGGCAGAATATACTTGTGTCCCAGGGACTCCCCCTTTTGTGGAATAGACTCCCTCTCCATGTAAAGCAGAGTACCTCATTAACTCTTTTTAAATGCAACCTGGATAACTGGATGGGGAACAGAAAATACACCCCTGGGATTACACCTATGTCCCTGCTGGACAGTGGCATAGGGTGCTGACTTGTTGGAACATGGACTAAATGCTTGGCTAGGCTTGCAAGGGCCTCAGGGCCAAGAGCATAGTAACTTCCTATGATCCTATGTACTAACCAGGCACTTGAAACTGTTATATTTCCCTCAATGGGTCCTCACCAGGAGAATCCAGGGTATGATTAACCTTTCCTACACTGATCACCTTTATGTCCTATCCCTGTACTCAGTCTCCTGCACATTACTGACAGACGATCTATGCCTACTACATAAGGGGTCTTTGGATCCAGCACTGAGATCCACAAGACAAACAACACCAGAAACATAAGAGCTAAGGACCCGAAATTTGTCTCCAACATAAATACCACCTGCTGGAGGGACCAAAATGTGTAAAGGATCCATGTGGCATGGAATAAGCTCCCCATCTATGTGAAGCAGAGTTCATCCCTGTTTAAAATAAACCTTGATCACTGGACAGGAAATCACAAATTCACCCCGGTACAAAACCGTGTTGGGTTGAATAGCAAAGCTTGTAAAAACCCTGGTACTCATTAGCCAAGTATGAACCTATGAACACTGGCTAACTAAGTTTGCAGATGACTGCAAGCTAGAAGCAGTCATTAAATCCCAAAATGTTTTAGCCATCTTTTCAGAAGGTTCGTCCTAAATAAATAACTAGTGCCAAAATCATGGACTGAAAAAAATGGAAAACGAAATGCATTATTGCATCCTTTGGGAAGTCATTTATCCCAGGTAACTACCACATTCACCCCTAAGAGTTGACCCAGTTGGTTGGGATTTGGGAACTTATGTGGACAGTGACCCAAGTTTTGACCAACATGTGCCTGTTGTTGTAATAAACTCCTTCTATATTGCACAGCTTATAAACAAACAGTATGTGTGCAGATATAAGGGTGTCATTGTCCCCCTTTACTTTGCCTTCATTAGGCCAGTCATTGAATATAATGCCGCTTTGTCATGTATCTGTCCAGACACATGCAACAAGTGGAATGCCCTTAGAGATAACTTACTAAAAGGATACATGGCTTAAGCACCATGTTCTACAGGAATCAACTCAAAGCCCTGTCAATATACTCAGGATCCTACAGACTGCTAAGACGTGAAATGGCATTACACACACTCAGTCTAAGGATATAAGCCTTATAAGGATATCTTCTGCAACATCAACGGAATAGTTTGGAGGGACAGGTATAGCTTACAGAGGATACCGCTGCTCTGGAATAGACTCTCCATCCATATAAAACAAAGTTCATCCCTGTTCATATTCATCCGCAACATGAATCAATAGATGGGAAACAGAAAATATACCTTAGGACTGCTCCTGTAGTACTAATGGAGAGAGGCAGCTCCTAAACACTTTATCCCATGCATGGGTCCCCTCAAATCATCTATGGTATGATCCCAGTTATTCTCATTAGGGTTAATATATAATTATCTGTCATGGGATGGGCAAGGTCAGTCTCTAACCAAATGGGATAGGTTAATTCAAGCATGAAAAGGTAAATTTGCTAGGTTTAAAATACCCTGCAAGGGCAGGTAGCTTAGTACTTGCCTATAATCCTATGCATCTATGAACACCTTATAGTGCTCTTACTGCAAGACTGTAACTGACTGACATAATGTCCTCTTTCTGGAGTATTATACTGGTTCACATGCAGGCTCCTCCCTTTTCCTGCATCTTGTTGCTATATAATTTCTTCCTTCTGGAAGTATAAGTCAAAGTAAAGTTAGTCATGTATGGCTAACATGATGACCATCCTTCACCCAACCTCTTACCTCTATGTTACATGACCCCCCCCCAAGTAGATTCAGGTGATTGAGCTAGAGTTGTAGGCAGGCCATGAACATGACAATGGCCGTCTACATTAATGTGAAAAATGTCAGGCTTTATGAAGCATTTTAATGTTATAAGGCTGTAAGGATATGCCTCATCTAGTCATTTTTGATTTTCTATCTCTTTTTCTGAACAATCACTGCAAAAGGACATGGTCTGTAACCAAAGTGAAGGGTGACCCAACAAATAATATTTCAAAGGTTCCATAATCTATTTGATATCTATACATTCCATTTCAATAGTAGCACATTTCTGTCTGTGCTGATCAAGCTTTCTGCTAAGGTAACAGAGTGTTTGTCACCCAGGTATTCTTGTGAGAGTACTGCTCCAAAACTCATTCCTCAGTCATCAGTGTGAAAAACAAACAGGAGTAATTTGGAGTGGATAACATTGCAGCACAGCAGATAACATGGTGGCACAGTGGTTAGCAGATAGTGTTAACGCCTCACAGCAAGAGGTTCTCTGGTTTATTTCTTGGCTGAGGTGCCTTCTATGCAGAGTCTGGATGTTCTCCCTGTGCTTTTGTGGGTTTTCTCTGGGTGCTCCGTTTTCCTCCCACATTCCAAAGTTATGCAATAGGTGGATTGGACACTCTAAATTGGCCATAGGTGCGAGTCTGCATGTGACTGTGTCATATGGAAGAACAGCTGTGACAGGGCTAGCCATTCAGCAGTATTAACCTTGCTTTAAATGAAGAATGTGTGAAAAATTTTGAAAACAAGATTTTTATGGGTTTTGGAATTTCTAACTGCAAATGCATCTTACTGCAGAATTAATAAGATTAATAGAAAAGGATGTATTACAGAATTGAAAGAAAGATTGAAGAAATGGTCTACTCTACATTTATCATTTTTAGTGAGGGTTAATGCTGCAATGCCGCGGTGGTGCAGCGGTGGCGTTGTTGCCTCACAGCAAGAGGTTCTCCCGTTTGATTCTCGGCTAGAGTGCGGGGAGTGCCTTCTGTGTGGAGTCTGCATGTCCTCCCTACGGTTGGGTGGGTGTTCGAAAGATATGCGTAAATGGGCGTGGCTTCATTGAAGGTTGAATGTCGAGCTGGCACCTCGGCGTTCATGAAAATCTACTGCCAATCATTAGTGGACCAGAGTTCCGCTGTGGTGACCCCTAACTGGGAAAAGCCAAAAGACAACAACAACAGTGAGGATTAATGCTGTTAAAAGGGTTTGCCCAGATTAATTCCTATTCTTTAATAGACAGCTTCCACAAATGTGCCAGAGTCCATACAGAGGCAAGTTATAGAAAATAATAATGCTTTACTGGAGTATCATCCACCCACAATATCAATGGAAGAACTTATGTTGCTTTTTGTAAAATGTAGCTTTCATTTACCTGATATCCCAGGCCGTGTATCAGTAATTTCCCTCTGTCAATCCCTCTTGGAGAGGACCAGACCCAAACCTAATTTGGTCAAGCTGGATTACTGTAAAACATGCATCTCTCAAAAAGCAAAGTTTGATAGGGAAAGGAGGGATTGGGGACTATTATTTTTTTTTGGGGGGGGGCATAGATATATGTAGTCATTAGGTTATTGGAATAGCATCTCAGATTTGCAAACCTATCTAGTGGATTAAAAGAAAATCTACTGGCAACCAATGGTTTATTTTTAGTATGATTTCATAGAGACTGATGGTGATACATTTTCATCATTCAATAATTGTAAGAGGAGCAAACCGGACATACACATCAAATTTTGTCTGTACTTAAAGTTGAGGTTCATCTAAGAACACAAGTAACATAAAACTATAAGCAACAGCTATTCAAAAATGCAATGAGACACTTAATATTATAAAGGAATGAAAACATGAAAAGGGTTTAATAACAGTAATGTACAATTTGCTACTAGGAAAAAAATAAATTGATCTAACTCAAACATGTCAAGTTTGGTAAAAAGAACTAGGAGTCAAGATTAATATAGATAAATGGGTGGAGGTTATTTTAAGGTGGAAGGGCCTAGTATAGATACCCTTAGCAGCATTTACATTTTTTAAAGATTTTGTATCAGTCCATCCAGACTGAAAAAAAAGTGTATCGGTAGGGAAGGGCACTGTTGGAGAACTGAAATGGAGGAAGCCACTTATATGCTTTAGTCATGTCCGAATCTAAGACCTGTCTGAAGGAAGGTCAGAAAAGCTGCTTTCTTGTGTTAAGACCTCGGATTTCTGGTTACTGAAAATAGAACCAATAATCAACACTAGACATAGAAATAAATTATTGTGGTTTAGATTTGTCATCTTAACTGTAGAGGCTATTATTTTTACCATTTGGAGGATGAATCCCAAAGGAATCAAATCAAACTTGGATGTTTATGGGGATAGATTATGGCACATGCTTTTCAAACATAAATATTCAGAAAACTTTAGACTGTTGGATTATTTTTATTATATTTAGGATCAGTTAGATTGAATTATTTGTAGATGTTTCTATTGTTAGATTATTAAGTTGAAGAATTGTGTACAAATTAATAGTTTGGAATCTAGTTAGATAACTTTCTTAATGTCAATATAGTTTATTCTGTCTAGGAGGGCATAGCACTCCTTTGTGAAGCTAACTGCTGTGTCACCGTTGAGGCTGATGTTGTTATAAATGAATTTTGAAACTTCATTATCAAGTTTGCTGAGGTCAGTACATGTGAAATCCTAGAATTCTGAGATATTGATTTTGAAGGGGAGGGGGTTAGAGAGTTAGAATTTTTGAAGGCCACTGCCTTATGATCTGACTTAAATAAAGCAGGATATATTAAGAATGTAAATTCATAAGGGGCAGGTATAGAATATTTGGAATTCTACTGGGTTTGTTAACAAACTGGTCCATGGAGTTTTTGTCTATTAAATCTAAGAACTCTGGGGCATATTCTGTGTTGGAGATATAGGTATTCCAGTTCATTATGGGTTATTTAAAATCTCCCAAAATAATGGAACTCTTGTTTATAGGGGTTCATACAGTATGTTTAGGAACATTATGTGACTTTCTGGGAACTTAGATGGCGTCCTCTAACAGGCTATGAGTTGGTTTTGTTATTTTGATGTGCAGGTCAATGAGTTCAGTTTGTGGCCTCTGGGAATTTGTCGGGAAGTTACATGGTACTTAATAAAAGTGGAAACACTTCCACAGTTGCCATCTGGCTTGAAGGCATAGTAGGTGCAAAACACAGGTACGGGGTGCACTTTCTATAAAGTTAAACCAAGTTTCAGTAATTACACAAATATGGATGTGTTCCAAATGCAGGAGATGCTTGAGGTTGGGCAGTTTGTTGTTGAGACTTCTGACAATTGAGCAGAGCAACTGTAACATGATCCTGCTTTGGATTTAATATGCAAATTACATTGAGATCCCCATTCACTACACTCTACCTAGAAAGAAAAGCACTATGGGGCAGCAAAAGATTTAGCCAACACTCAGAAGCCTTGGATCAAGAGGTCCAAACCATCATTTGCAAAACAAGTAGGACTGTCTTGCATGTGGTGACACATACTGGATCCCTTTGACATGACACAAAATGTTTAGCCAATTGTTGAAGCCAATTATCTTTTCTTTGTACCTAGGCACATTCTTTGGGAAGGAAAGATTGTACTCAGAAGAAGACATGCACAGAGAGTTCTGATATGTCTTCTGCATACCCCTCAGGGTTTTGCATCTTAAGTCATTCACTCCCACATGAAACACCATCCCATTGTAGCCATATTTATTAAGTGAAAAGGTTTTAAGGACTCATGATATATAAGAGATCCTGGTGCAAGTAAGACAACTCACCATCAAATTTTGTCTGTACTTAAAGTTGAAGTCCATCTAAGAACACAAGTAACATAAAACTATAAGCAACAGCTATTCAAAAAATGCAATGAGACACTTAATATTATAAAGGAATGAAAACATGAAAAGGGTTTAATAACAGTAATGTACAACTTGCGACTAGGAAAAAAATAAATTGATCTAACTCAAACATGTCAAGTTTGGTAAGAAGAACTAGGAGTCAAGATTAATACAGATAAATGGGTGGAGATTATTTTAAGGTGGAAGGGCCTAGTATAGATACCCTTAGCAGCATTTACATTTTTTAAAGATTTTGTATCAGTCCATCCAGACTGAAAAAAAAGTGTATCGGTAGGGAAGGGCACTGTTGGAGAACTGAAATGGAGGAAGCCACTTATATGCTTTAGTCATGTCCGAATCTAAGACCCGTCTGAAGGAAGGTCAGAAAAGCTGCTTTCTTGTGTTAAGACTCAACCTTGGATTTCTGGTTACTGAAAATAGAACCAATAATCAACACTAGACATAGAAATAAATTATTGTGGTTTAGATTTGTCATCTTAACTGCAGAGGCTATTATTTTTACCATTTGGAGGATGAATCCCAAAGGAATCAAATCAAATTTGGATGTTTATGGGGATAGATTATGGCACATGCTTTTCAAACATAAATATTCAGAAAACGTTAGATTGTTGGATTATTTTTATTATATTTAGGATCAGTTAGATTGAATTATTTGTAGATGTTTCTATTGTTAGATTATTAAGTTGAAGAATTGTGTACAAATTAATAGTTTGGAATCTAGTTAGATAACTTTCTTAATGTCAATATAGTTTATTCTGTCTAGGAGGGCATATCACTCCTTTGTGAAGCTAACTGCTGTGTCACCGTTGAGGCTGATGTTGTTATAAATGAATTTTGAAACTTCATTGTCAAGTTTGCTGAGGTCAGTACATGTGAAATCCTAGAATTCTGAGATATTGATTTTGAAGGGGAGGGGGTTAGAGAGTTAGAATTTTTGAAGGCCACTGCCTTATGATCTGACTTAAATAAAGCAGGATATATTAACCTATATATATATAAACCTATGAACCTATATGCTGTGGAACAAAATCCCGGTATATGTGAGGCAGAGCACCTCGCTGGCCTTGTTCAAGAGAAATCTTGACCAATGGATGGGAGATCGCAGATATACCCCAGGGATTACCTCAGTGTCACTGCTCAACAGAGGCGCAGCAAAATAATGGGTATAGTTCCCCATACTAAAGGGGTGGCGTAAGCCACAAAACGATGGGCTAGGCTTGTAAATGCCCTCGGGCAGATAGCCTAGTATGAACCTATGAACCTATGAACCTATGAACCTATGAAGAATGTAAATTCATAAGGGGCAGGTACAGAATATTTTGAATTCTACTGGGTTTGTTAACAAACTGGTCCATGGAGTTTTTGTCTATTAAATCTAAGAACTCTGGGGCATATTCTGTGTTGGAGATATAGGTATTCCAGTTCATTATGGGTTATTTAAAATCTCCCAAAATAATGGAACTCTTATTTATAGGGGTTCATACAGTATGTTTAGGAACATTATGTGACTTTCTGGGAACTTAGATGGCGTCCTCTAACAGGCTATGAGTTGGTTTTGTTATTTTGATGTGCAGGTCAATGAGTTCAGTTTGTGGCCTCTGGGAATTTGTCGGGAAGTTACATGGTACTTAATAAAAGTGGAAACACTACCACAGTTGCCATCTGGCCTGAAGGCATAGTAGGTGCAAAACACAGGTACGGGGTGCACTTTCTATAAAGTTAAACTAAGTTTCAGTAATTACACAAATATGGATGTGTTCCAAATGCAGGAGATGCTTGAGGTTGGGCAGTTTGTTGTTGAGACTTCTGACAATTGAGCAGAGCAACTGTAACATGATCCTGCTTTGGATTTAATATGCAAATTACATTGAGATCCCCATTCACTACACTCTACCTAGAAAGAAAAGCACTATGGGGCAGCAAAAGCTTTAGCCAACACTCAGAAGCCTTGGATCAAGAGGTCCAAACCATCATTTGCAAAACAAGTAGGACTGTCTTGCATGTGGTGACACATACTGGATCCCTTTGACATGACACAAAATGTTTAGCCAATTGTTGAAGCCAATTATCTTTTCTTTGTACCTAGGCACATTCTTTGGGAAGGAAAGATTGTACTCAGAAGAAGACATGCACAGAGAGTTCTGATATGTCTTCTGCATACCCCTCAGGGTTTTGCATCTTAAGTCATTCACTCCCACATGAAACACCATCCCATTGTAGCCATATTTATTAAGTGAAAAGGTTTTAAGGACTCATGATATATAAGAGATCCTGGTGCAAGTAAGACAACTCACCATCACTCTGTCTTTGTCCAGCTACTGAGTGGGGAATCTGTGTCTGACGTTAGAGTCAATGATCACTAAAACATTTTTATTTGTAGAGTGGTCTGGTGTAAGGGGTTTGATATTATTAGACTATGAAATAATCTTTCTTGAAGGTGGGCCTGAATGTGATACAGTGTTGGCTTTTCACTGGGAACTAGTCTTCAAGGGTCTAGGATGCTTGCAAAGGATTTTTAAAACATCTGTATAAGACATTTTAGTGTGGATTGGTGTAGATTGTGGTCGTAGGGTGAATCACTGACTGTCTGTGTTTTTGTTTCTGTGAGTGAGGATTCCATATTTGTAAAATATCTGTATTTCTCAGAAACAGAATTATTAGTGCTTGAGTAAGAGTTCATGTTCTGTAAGCATAAGGCCTTCTATCACACACACAGTCTGAGGATACCAAGTACAATGAGTCTGGCAAGAGAAAGGAAACAAGCATAGATTTGAAAAATGTAAGTAGAATTATACAGAATAACATGTGTAGCTAAATATGACAGGTATTGAGTTATATTTTAGGGAGCATAACTATGCAGGTTTTCTTACTGAAGGATGCCTGCCTACACAGGGTAAGTATATGTAAATGTGGTAGTTAAAGTTAGCTGGCAAGTAAGCACTCCCTAACATTGAGTAACTCTGTGTAACTAAATGAAATAATTACTAAATTAAATAAACTGTGTAATCTGAGTAACACTCTGTGTTCCAACCCTCATGGCAGAGCTAGAAACAAGTCAGAGCAGTCATGCAACAATAAGCATAAAATAATCCTTTCCTGGGAATAATCTAGCCACTATCAACCAGGGGAAACAATTTATAGTTGAGAAAAATTTATCTAAGGGGGAAAAGTAAAAATGCACTCACTGCCCACTATTCAGTAGCAGCTAAGATGGCACTGTACACAGTGCAACTCAACACTCAGTCGTGTCATAAGTAGCAATTAAATCATACAATGGAAACACAAGAACCAATCAGAGAATCACTCACAAAGAGCCAAAGACTTGCAGACACTTTGAAAATCATAGCAATTAACCTCTTACAAGACGAACCGCTATGGCTGAACAGCTGGCTAAACAAAGAAAAAATTAACAAAGCTGTTAAAATTAAATGCTTCAAACACAATTCTAGTAACAGAATAGCAGAACATAAAGGAGTGTAATATAGTTTTTTTACTGCCCCAGTGAAGAGGAAATTGGAAAATTCATCCGATTGTTCTGAAAAAGTCTCTCCAAGCTATACCATTTTGAGTATAATAGCAAAAAAGGATAGCAACTCAGTAGTCAGTTATGCTATAAGCAGTAATTAAATCAAACAATAGAAACAAAAGAACCAGTTAGCAAACAACTAAAGAAGAGCCAATGATGCTCAGATACTTTGAAAATGGCATCTATTAATATTCTCTAACATTTGGGTTTTACAGTAGCCATTGTTTTTTTTCTACGCTCTTAAACGGATTAGTAGCGTTGCTCATCTAATTCTGTGTCTTAGTCATTTTTCAAACTTGGAAAAAAAAAAACACCTTTGGCCAGCTGTGTCAGTTGCAGGTACAGCGTGCAGCAATTAAACAAGCCTTTCTGGTATTTTACATTACACAAGCAGTCAGACATCTTAGTTTTGGGACTCTTGGAAGCCTGGAAACAAAGCATTTGGACTTCATTTTGCATTCAGAGAAGTGTATTTAAACTACATTTAAAATACTGCACTTATCTTACCATTTATATCAGTTTTGTTGTTCCCCATCTACCCTTTTCCTGTTGTGCTTTTAAATTTGGTGGCTTTTGAGATGTCTAGCCCTACCTTATATTTGGAAGCTCCTCTCAGTATCATCTTCTGTATACCTGTTTCTAGAAGCTCCTTCCCATCTTACATCCTCTGCTCTTCTTACTGGGCACTTACAGATGAAACTGGGAAGGCCCTCCCTTTGACTGTCAGTGTGCTTTGAAATCTGCTTAAAGTATATGTTGCTCATTACTGCTGTGTCTGTCTTTGAATTACTGGTAGCTAGTTGTTTGATTTGTTTCTTCTGAGCCCCGCAAGCCTTTCTGTGTTGGAGGAAAGCCTCCTAGCTTATCAGTGGGAGTGGTAAGCACTAGGTAGCCTGTCTACCACAAGAGGAGTGGTTTTTGGCCCAGAAATTGTAGTTTATTGACCATTTGGCCAGTTTGTCCATCTCTTTCAACTTTCTGGTTTAAAAGACCACATCTGCGCTTGTTTCCCATCTTTCCTGTAACTAACCTACTGGGAAGCACTAGAAAGCTTTAAACTGATACAAGCCTTCTAGCTTAGAAGAGAGACTTTGGAGTGATTAAGTATCAGTTTTCTGTATTTTCTTGCTGTACTTAACTGTTTTCTGCCTAAACGCTGAATTTCAGGCGTTTATTGTGATTTAAAAGCTTGTTTTTTTTTCACATATTGTACTTATTTGACTCCCTGCACTTTTAAAAAGTTGCTTTTTGTTTAAATAATTTAACTGTTGTAGGCTATACACTAAAGTGTGATAGCCTTTTCTGATCATTTGTAGTCGTTTAAAGCTGTTTTAAGTGTATTTTTTACTGCTTTTGCCTTATCTTTAAAAAAAAAAAAAACCCAAAAATTCCTTGTTTCCCCACCTTTCTATGCTAGTATAGTCCAGTTTTCAGGCTAGTGCTGAATTCAGGGTTGTGTTACAAGTTTCTGAGTTGCCCATACCTTACTTGGATAAAAGGAAGTTTCTCTGTTCACCTGTGAGAGAGGGGAGCTTTGAGCAACCTATCTGTCCCTGGAGGAGTGGTTCCAGCCAGAAGTTAGTAGTTTATTGGCCATTTTGGGCTAATTTCTATCTCTTTCATTTCCCTGCTATAAAAACCGCGTTTGCATGTTTTTTTGTGCCAGGCAGCACCAGTTAGCTAGGGTTAAATTATTCCCCGGTCCACTAAGTCTCCTTTTCAGTTTTTCCCTTGAAACTAGTCTAACTCTCAACCCAAGCACTCAAAAGGCATCCTACAGTCCAGCACCTGGTCTGACCTAATAGCAAGCACTAATATACCCTGACACTTGATTGTCCAGCAGGGCAAGGCTCTTTATTCACCCCTCACCAACCAAGCAACTAAGCAGCTCACCCTACTATTCAGTCATGACCAAAGGGCAATTTCAGGTGTACTCTCCAGTCCAGCTGGTGAATCTGGGTATCCTGAAGCAATGTTACAACTGCCTAATGTACACAGACAACCCTCTCCTCCTACCACAAAACACTAACATATGTGAGAGATGCAATTATACAGCCAAACTGGAGGCTAAGCTCTCTCCATCCAAGACTGGAACAGACAGTCAAGAGGAGAAGGTTAACACTTGCACTACACCTCCAGCCATACATAGACCTACTAAACCAGTACTGGCAAAAAATACACATAAATACACAAAATCATACTTGGAGGCTCTAAATAAAAACCTGCAAAAGCATCAGAGACTTTCAAAGCAGACACCCAAACAACCTGCACCTCCCATTACAAACCAGACAACACATAAAACACAAAATCAGTGTGCCGCACAATCACAGCCCCTAAGGTGAAATAACATACCTAACACACTAGTAATAGGTGACTCTATAGTCAGGCACACTAACATCCCACTCACTAGTCTGGACAAGGAGAATGTTACTGTTAGCTGCCTGTCGGGAGCCAGAATCCACCACATAACACAAGCACTAAGGGCACTCCAGAACAAGTACAAATATGACTCTGTCATTGTTCATGTTGGTGTGAATGACCTGAGACATACCTCCCTGGACTACATGAAAAGAGACATGGAAGAGCTCTCTGATCACGTAGCCTAGGCCGGTATGACCCTGACCCTGAGTAGCATCCTACCCTCACCAAGAATGATACCTCAGTATAAAGAAAAAAAATGATCAATTTCAACAACTGGCTAAGCTTCTGGTGCCATTCAAAGGGGATCCAGTGTCTGTCAGCCTGGGATGACATGCTCGACAAGCCACGTTGCTTCACAAGAGATGGCTTGCACCCATCACCCCTAGGCTTTTGAATACTGGCCAAGGCTCTTGCTGCCCCCATAGTGTCTTTTTTAGGCAAGGCTCAAAATTCAAACCCACCTCCATAAACAGCACAATTAACAAAAAACTGAGGGCTATGCTACTCAATGGCAGGAGTTTAAATCTCAAAATGCACATGCTCAAAGCACTCCTCAGTATGAAGAAATAGATCTTGTCAACATCTGTGCAGTAAATGAAACCTGGTTCAAGGCTCCAGAGAGCACCCCAGTACTACTGGGCTACAACTCATACCACACGTTTTAGCCACAGAATACCAACCGAAACACAAAAGGAGGGGGTGTATCTGTATTCATTAAGGATACCTACACCTCTAGGTTAGTGGCGCAGCATGATACCTCTGAGATCATCCATGTGCAACTAACATTGGGCAAATCTGCAATGCAAATTGTGGCCTGCTACAGATCACCCTCCATGACCCAGGACCACCACTCCACCTTTCTGGAGACACTGGAAAACATGAAGGTCCTACTGAACACCCAGATATTGGATGATTTCAATTACCCTACCATTAACTGGGAAATCTACTCGAGTACAAACTCCTAGGCCCAGCGCTTCCTGGAATTCATCAACTCAAATGCCCTGGATCTGCTGGTAAACTCCCCTACCAGATGTGAAAACATACTGGACCTGGTCATCACCAACATGGGCGACAGGTGTTCCACACCAGAGGTCAACCCGTCACTGGTTAGATCAGACCATAAACTAATCACTCTGGATGTCCATGCCCATCCCCCCTCCCCATCTAAGGAAGCCACAGTAAAAAACTTTTCTAAAGCAAACTTCACCTTAATTAAGACAGAGGCGGTAAGTTTCACAGCCCCCACGCTAAAGGATAATGCTGCCCAAGATGCAGAAACCTTTACAAATGCACTTTATGAGCACCTACAAGGATGCATGGATTGTGCCACTGCTAGCAAAACTAAGATTCACTCCTCTAAGAGAAAGAAACCAGTCTGGTGGACCCCAGCCATAAACAGGCTATACAATAGAAGGAGGAAACTAGTTCAGAAAAAAAAGCAAATCCCAAGAAGGAAAGACATCCGTGATCAGTATCGGTAAGAAACTAAGGTCACTCATAAAATCATCCAAGGCTAACTTCGAAAGAAAAATAGCAAGGCTTCAAAAGATAACCACAAAGCCTTCTTTAGCTATGTTAAGAATCTAAGTGGCAACTCGCAGATATGCACTGAGCTAGTGCAAAATAGCACAAAATATACTGAACCTACTGATATTGCCAACATCCTGGCGGATAGATTCAGTGCAAACATCACCCCCAAAAGGGCCCACAACAATACCAGAAAAGTGTAGTGTCCCAGAAATCACAGACGCACAGGTGAAAACAGCCCTTTCAAAAGTCAAAAACACAGCGTCAATGGGGCCAGATGGTGTCCCAGGCTGCATCTTCCATGAACTACAGAATGAACTAACCCCCCACCCTAAACATGCTTTTCAACTTCAGCCTCTCCACAGGCTACATGCCCATAGAATGGCGCACAGCAATGGTTATTCTGCACCACAAAGGAGGGGCTACAACTGACCCTGGTAACTATCGCCCCATAAGCCTGACTAGCCTGGTCTGCAAGGCTATGGAGCGCATCATCATGGAACTCATTAACAAAGACATTGGGAACCTCCAAACACTTGACTCAACCCAGTTCAGCTTTGTTAAGGGCAGATCATGCCTACTAAACCTGGTTGACTTCTTCGAGACAGTCACCAAGGGCATAGACGAGGGAAAGGTGGTTCACACAGCCTACCTTGACCTCGCCAAGGCTTTCGACACCATTCCCCACTCAGGTATTACAGAAAAACTCACCAGCCTGAACATAAACCCGTATGTCACGAGATGGGATGCTAACTGGCTTACAGACAGAACTCACACGGTAAGAATAGCAGGCTCCAGGTCCGACTCTAAACCAATTACAAGTGGTGTCCCACAAGGCTCTGTTCTGGGACCCCTACTGTTCGGCATATACTTCTCAGAAGTACAGGCAAACACAGGAGGATTATGGCTAACCAAGTTCACCAATGACTGCAAACTGGGAGCCATAATTGACTCTCCAGCTGACACCGACATCCTCCAAAAGGGCCTTACTGAGACAGACACCTGGTCATGGCCTCAAGCTAAATGCCAAAAAATGCATGGTCATCCCGTTTGGGAAAAACAAAACACCCACGAATTACCACATAGGTGGCAGCCACCTTAATACAGAAGAGGTAATAAGAGATCTGGGGACCTAGGTAGATAGTAATCTCTCCTTTGACAATCATATTGCCAAAGGAAATCCTTCTATGTGGCCCATCTAATTACTAAAGGGTTCGCATCTAGAAATAAAGAGGTTATAGTGCCCCTCTGCTCATCACTCATCAGACCCATCATAGAGTACAATGCCGCATTTGTGATGTACCTCACAAGACACTTCCAACAGCTGGAAAGACCACAAAAGAACCACACAAAGAGGATTACTGGCCTCAAACATATGTCCAATGCAGCCTGACTGAAAAAACTCCGGCTGTACTCAGTGGCATATCGCTTACTCAGAGGTGATCTCTGCCTGACTTACAAAGCTATGTCCAACTCAGAATTGATGGACATGCTCCACCTAAAGAAATCCAAGTCATTGCGAGCAATGCGCTCTAGTGAGTTAAACCTCACCACAACAATAAACAGAACATGCTGGAGGGATAGATTCCTGTCACAGAGACTCCCCATGCTTTGGAACAAAATTCCTAACTACATTAGGCAGAACCCTCATTAACACTTTTCAAGAGAAACCTTGATGAGTGGATGGGTAACAGAAAATATACCCATGGGATCACTTCATTGGCTCTGCTTGACAGAGGCTCAGTTAATTAATCAATGGGGTGGCGAAAGCCGACACACTCTGGCTAGGCTTATAAATGCCCTCAGGCAGATAGCCTAGTACCTACTTATGAACCTTTCACTTTTGGCTAACTAAAGTGTGTTTTTACATTAAAAAAACTGGGACTTCAATTCTAGTGGAGTAGAAAGGTAGCTTGGTCATCCAGGTTGGGAAACATACAGGAAAGCTTAAAGTGAGATTGTTTCTTTAGCCAGAGGGGTTTTTATTTGGTTTATTCACTTTTCTTTGAGTCTATAAATTAAGGGTATTTGCTTAGCTCATGTCTCAGTTCCACAGAGCTTAAATGGTTGGAGTCATGCCTATGTTCTCACTGTGTTTGGCTTACTTCTGGTGCCATCCATGTTAAGATAAGTACTTTAAATTGCATTTTGAAGCTTTTTCTGTAAACTGCTCCTGTATTTTCAAATTATTTTATTGTATTTTTCTGCATTTCATCACTGTAAAGTGTATTTTCCTTTCCTTGGTGTAGCTGCTGCTAGTGTGCTTTGAAATTGTCTTAATATGTGTTTTTCTCATTGCTGGCTTGTCTGCCTTAGAAAGGCATTGTAATTGCTTGCTGTAGCAAGTTGTTTGATATGTTTCTGGTACGTTTTCACTTTTGGCTAATTAAAGTGTACTTACACATTAAGAAGAATGAGTGCAATTCTAGTGTCAGTAGAAAGGTATCCTAGTCTGAACTGGGAAGCACACAGGGGGCATAAAATGAAATTGCATCATTAGCCAGAGGGCTTTTTAGTTGGCTTAATCACTTTTCTATGAGTCTGTAAATTCTGCTGCTCAATGTACAGTGGGTTTAACACTGCCTTGCATAGATGCAGGCACTTAAAAACTAAATTATCCCTATAAAACATCCCCTGTAACTTTACCCAGTAGTTAGTTGTGCAAAGAGCAACTTGCTTACACTCTGAGGAGTAGTGCCTCATCACATCCATCATAAATAGCCTAGTTATAGTTTTTACCCTCACAGCACCCAAGTTAGCCTGCTGTACCACCCCTTTGTAGTTCACCTAAAAAGACCTGACACCATGGATGGTCATTTTCTCTCTCAGTCAGCAGCTTGGTAGATATGGGCATACTGAGACAATGTAGGAGTTATTCCATGTTCACTGACAACCAACTAATCAAAAGAAAAATGAATACAGTATGTGAGGCAAATGAAATACACAATGTCACTGGAGTCAAGACTCTCACACAAAAGTACACAAAATAACAATCACATTGTTGGTAATGGAAGCATTAAACCGACCACACATAGTATTGACCCAGCATATACTGCACACCATCATATATTGAGTCACTTAAAAACAACCTTCCTAAATCGCTAAGAACTGCTAGATATTCATCCTACAAAAAGAATCCTCAGCAACCCCAAAACCATTCTGCAAAAACAACACTCAGCAAAACACATACAGCCACACCCTTTGGAGTCTCAACTACAAGGCTCATAAGGCAAGCCAACAGAAAGTACACAATATTTTCATTTTAGCAGACTCCATTGCAAGACATACAGATGTCCCACTCAGCAGCCAGAATAAGTGGAAAATCATGGTCAGTTGTCTATCAGGGGCCAGGATCCACCATATCACCTGCACCCTCAATTCATTAGACCACAAATACCAGTATGATTCAGTCATGGTCAGTGTATGTGTAAATGACCTGAGATGTACCTCCCTGGACTATATGAAGAGAGACATTATGGAGCTCTTGTACTACATGTCCCAGGCTGGTATGTGTCTAATACTGAACAACATTCTACCTTCACTAAGGATGATGCCACAATACAAACAAAAGATGACTGACTGCAATGATTGATTTAGTTTCTGGTGTCATTCTAAGCAGCTAAAATATTTGTCAGCACGGTATAATATGGTCAATAGACCACATTGCTTTGACAAGGATGTCTGCACCTGTCCCTTCTAGGCTTTCTAATATTGGCTAAAGCATTCTCCTCCCCATAGTGCCTTTTTAGGCAATGCCAAACTGACAAACCTTCAGATGTCGAAAACCAACCCAAGGGAATCTAAAGGTGTCACAGCTTAATGCCAGAAGCCTAAATAAAGAAACTCACTTCAGGCTTTCCTCACCCTGGAGAATGGGAACATCTGTGCAGTTTCTGAGACATGGTTTAAAGCCACAGAGAGCACCCCAGCAGTACAGGGCAACAATGCTTTCCACACATTCAGGCCAGCTACTGACCAGGCAGAAGTCAAAGGTGGAGGTGTCTCAATTTATATCAATAACAAACTCACCTCAAGACTAATCAAAAAGGATGACACACTTGTGCTTCTCCATGTCCAGATATCAATAGGCAAAGTCCCATATCATACCCTTGAAAGCTATAGGTCAACCTCTATGATCCAAGAAATCCATAACTCCTATTTGGACTTACTAGAGGCCCTTACAATTCAATCCAATACTGTATTCGTGGGTGACTTCAAGTACCTTGCTATAAACTGGGGTATTTACACAACCCCAACTTAGAGACCCAGAGATTCCTGAACTTAGTAAACAAAAAAACCTCTGAGAAGGTAACCAAGGCAATGGATAAGGGAAAAATGGTGTATACGGCCTACCTTGACCCAGTTCAGGCATCTGTTACAATACCCCACTTGGGCTTTGTAAATAAACTTACAGACATAAGTATAAACACCAGTGTTTTTGAACTGGATGGCCAGGTGGCTCTCAGATAGGACCCGGGAAGTTAGGATGGGGAGACCACCTCCACAAAGAGGCCATCACAAGTGTAGTCTCTCAGGACTCTGTGCAGGGTTCACTGCTTTTTGGCATTTACTTCTTAGAAGTCAAGGTGACTGGCAAGTGTCTCTTGCTGACCAAGTGTGCAGATGACTGCAAACTTGGAGCAGTCTCAGAATTCCTCCCAAGACAAATGACAAGTGCTAAAGCCACAGATTAAAACTCAATGTCAAGAAAAGTATAATTGTACTCTTCAGGAAATCAGGCATCAAAGCAAATTACCTCAATAACACACCTCTAAGAGTAAATCTGTAGCCAGGGATTTGGTTACATATGTAGATAGTAACCTGGCTTTTGACCAACATGTGTCTAAGTAGTAAGAAAATAATTCTATGTTGTGCAAGGGTATGGCATCTAGGTCCAAAGAAGCTATCATTCCATTGTATTCCCCTGCCCTTCATTGAGTATAATTTCCCTTTCGGTATGTACCTGACTAGGCACATGCAACAACTGGAATGTCCACAGATGTTCCTCATAAAAAAGAATACAGGGCATAAACAGCATGACCTATGCAGATAACCTCAAAGCCTTATCTCTAGACTCTATTTCCTACAGACTGTGGAGAATGATCTCTGTCTGGCATACAAGGCATCCTTGAATCCCACTCTGATGGACTTTTGCATATCCAGAAAATGAACAGGATCCGAGTTACTCAATCTAGGGATTCAAACTTTGCTTGTGACATAAACAAGACATGCTGGAGGGGCAGGTATGTGTCTCAGAGAATATGCTTTCTCTGAGATAGGCTTTCCATATATGTCAAACATAGCTCTTCTGTAATCCTATTCAAGAGAAACCTGAATAAGATGTTAAATCAATAATAGAAAATCTTGTCCATTTTTTCAACATCTTGTCAACTTTTAGCCCCATAATACCCATATAAAATCATATTCATATTCATATCTAAATCCTCAATCTTTTTAATATCACAAAAACATTACTTTGAAAAAATCATTCCATAACATTTTTACCCTAACACAACCCAAATAAGTTTCCAATTCTTTACAAAATAAACACAGTCATTATTTTGTTTAATATATTTCCATTCACTGGCAACTTATTTATGCCTAACCTGCACAAAAATACTGACATTCTACTAAATTCCTTAATCTAATATCCCTTCCCCTAATAGCATCAATAATATTTTTGTTTAATCCCTCCCAATAATTAATAACATAACATTTATTATTGAAAATAACTGTATGCCAGTTTCCTATTGACTTTTTAACATTATCTACATCTAAGTCCCACAACCTTATTTTTCTTTGAAATTCAATTATTTCCTTCTTCTCTCGATTCATGTTTCCTTTAATTTTCCTTTACATCTCTACCACTCCTCATATTTTACCTCAAGAATCTAAGGTATACCTCCTTTCTTTTTTCTTCCAGTACCCTATATAAATTCATTGATACAGCAAAAGCAATAGGATTTATTAAACCTATCCCCTTTATCTTTATCCAAATATAAAATCACTCTTTTCATAGCATTTAACCTAGAACCCCCAAAACAGAAAAATTATCTCCTTTTCTTTTTTACTTGAAATTATATACACATATAAATATCCAGTTTCCATATAATAACTGAAGTAATAAAGTAAACTTTCTTTGTATAAGACAGCCTAATAGACTTCCATAGATTCCCAGTCAGTTTATTTGTCATTATTTCCCACTGTAAATCAACCACTTCCTTTTCCAACTCTAATCCCCAATAAACTAAACTCATCATTAGAAAGTGGAACGCCTTCTATATATTACCAATCCCTCTACACCTTTCTTTACTTTACTTAACTCTAACCCCACATCCTGAAGACCCATAATAATGCATCTCAACATTCCCTCCATCCACATTTTGTTCTTTGCTATGACAATAATATTATCTGTACATAATGAAATCACATTACATCTAAGATAAGAAACCTCTTCATTCATATCCTTTAAAATCTGACATCTACTTCATTCATAACTAATGTAAAAATATCCCAATCACAGGACAACCTTGCCTAAATCCTCTTCATAGCTACAGCAGAACTAAACCAGCCATTTACCAAAACCTTAATTCTAGCATTACTAAATGTTACTTTTCAACCCATATTTCCCTAAAATATTCCATAAACTCCTTTCTCCCATCTCCAGCTACCATTCTTACACCACCTTCAACATTTAATATCTCATCAACAATTTCCATTATTAATGACAACAAATCACAACTGCATCTTCCCTTAACACCAAAAATACCCTTAACTAAAATCTCTTGCAACATATCATTGAATCTTAACTGAAACAATTTCATAAAGATCTTATCATCCATATAATTTAACATAATTGGCCTCCAGTTATTTATTTCACATTTTTCATCCTTCCTCTTCCATATAAACTTAATAACCCATTTTACCACTTTTATCTAGCCATTCGTTGAAAACATTTACTAATAACGCTTTTTTCCACAGTTTAAGCACCTTATATACATCATATCCAATACTATATATACCACATACAGAATCATTGTTCGTCTTGCTTACAATTAAATCTAACTCTGACAGACTAACTTTTTATTAAATGTTCTATAGCCTTATCAAAAAAAAAAAATAACACCATTTAATATTCTGAACATAACTAACCTTTTTATGCACAGCTCTAATACACTTTTCAATTATATACATTATTTCTTCCTGTTTGTATTTAATAATCTCATCTTCATTTCTCATTTTCCTAATAATACCCACTTCATTTCTAACCACCTTAGCCAAGAAAGGAGAGACCTCCACAATTTTTTCCTTTCAAAAAATACCTTTGCTTATATAGTAATTGTTCAATTTTTTTTTATTAACTTCAAACATTTCTTTTTTGGATCTAACAAACACATCCCAATTATTTTCTACATTATATGACATTTAGAATGTAGCTTATGATAATATTCCCTACCCATTTTTCTTTTTCTTAATCCCACATCTATATTTTTTTGTAGTTCTCCTTAAATTCAATCCACCACTCTGATCAACATGAATAAAATGGGTGTATATCATATCATCAAAGACTGCAAACATCGAAGCGCAAAACATCGAACTGAAGACATTGAACTGAGAATATCAAAATGGGGGGAAAAAAGTGTAGGTCAAAAAGATATAAACCCGGATAACATTCCCTCATAGTACAGAGATCTTTCCATAACTGGTTTATTTTCCTTTCTAATATATTATGATTCATAAACCTAGTAACTAATCTCTTAATTCCTTTACCTTCCATTATAATCTGTTTATTATTACCACATCCATTCCATTTAGCCCTTTGATTTATTTATTTATTTATTCATTTTATTTTACATTTGATAAGATACAATATTAGTGGAGACAATAACAGTGAATAAATTTATGAAATAGTTACAATTTTGGTACAAATGAGAAATGATGACACATGAGAGAAGCTACATAAAACAAGATGTAAAGATGTACAGTGCTCTTTATTAACTAAAAAAAAAAAGGAAGAGTCAATAAGTCATAGAAGGATTACAATGCTATCTGTTTTGCTTAGATTAGTGAGAATAGGGGAGGCGTATGTGAGTGTGGAGAGTAAGTGAATCATAGCTAAAGTTTCTTTGGTTGTTTTTGTCAGAAAGGGTTTGTTTCTATATAGGCCCTGAGTTTATTGTGGACTTATTTTATGGCATGGGCAATGTGGATGCCAAATGTCAGGTTACAATCAATCTCTATTCCTAGAAGTTTGGTGTGATTAACAGGTGAGATAATTGTATTATTTTTGGATACTATGTTGAAGGCAGAAGGAGACATATTTAGAAGGCTTAAATAGTAATAATTTTGTTTTATTGGGGTTTAGAATTAGCTGGTGTTCAGATAGCCAGGATTCAACCTATAGGAAGGATGCTTGTGTGAGTGTGTGTAATTCTTGGATTGAAGAGGCGTTACACAGATGCATGGAATCATCTGCATATTATATAACTGCAGCGTGGGGTGCAGCGGTATGGAGGTTATTAGTAAAGATGGAGAAAAGTAGTGGCCCAAGGATGGAGCTTTGGGGCACACCTAGTGTTACTGAGAGCAATGGGGAAATGTCAGTGTGCCATTGAACTGCCTGTTGGCGTCCTGAGAGTTTTAGTAAGTAGGTTGTGAGTGTTGAGGTGGTCCATAACTTGCCTGTATATACATCTTTCCAGAATTTTGAGGAGAGGTGAGAGGATAGTGATGGGGCGATAGTTTGATAGTTCTTTTGAGGTGCCACCTTTGTTGATGGGGATATATAGGAGATTTTCCAGATTTCAGCAACAGTTTTTTCAGTTATCGATCGGTTAATAAGAATTGTTACAGGATAAGCTATAGCCTCTGCAGCTATTTTCAGAAAGTCTGCTGGAAGTTTATCTGCTGCTAGTATAGTGGGTTTCAGTTTTTTAGTAGTTTTTTAATTGTATCTATATTAACGGGTTGCAGTGAGAATTGGATGATACTGTTGTCTGTGTTTGGAGAAGCGATGTGGGTGGGGGAAGGTTGTGATTTGGTTATGACTAGAATTGATTCAGTACCTGTTGAACTGTGTAGCTATGCTATCAGTAGTGTTTGCAGTGGTAGGGGGAGGAGTCCTAACTTTGCCAAGTAATAGGATGTTATTGATGGCTGAGCAGAGTTTTTGAGGGTTGTTTAAATGTTTTTTTCTGTATGTCCTGATAGTAGCGGATTTTGTCTAGTTTAACTTCTTTTTTAACTTTGTTTCTGAGCTCCAGGTACAATGTTTTGAGAGTGTGGGAACCAGATTTATACCAATCAGTCCATGTTTTATCTCTAAGTTTCATTATGGACCTAGTTTCTTTGGAAAGCTAGGGTGCATAGTTAGCTTTGACCCTTATTGTTCTTGGTGGGGCAAACAAGTTTAGGATGTTTAAGTAAACAGTGTTAAAATAAAGGACATCGTCATTAAGCTGGAGGGTTTTGAGTGGGTCCCAAGTACAAGTTTTTAGGGCTGAAATGAATTGGTTAGAATTAAAATTAGTCTTGTTTGCTACCAGGCGATAGGTAGTTGGTTTGGCATGATTAGAATAGTGTTTTAGCGTAAATGTTGGAGGATGGTCACTTAGGGTGTCTGGTAAGCAACCAGAATGATAAGAGTGGGCTGGTCTGTTTATGAGGATCCACTCTAGAATTGATTCCTGGTTTGAAGTTTTGCCAATTCTGATCCATTTAACATAACCCTACATTCTAATTCATAAACAGTTTTGGATAGTAAGAAAAAATATATTTCAGTTTCCCTATCTCCTCATTTGTATGTCCATAAATTATTTGACTACATTTTCAGCCTTCCACATTTTATAACGTCTCTTGTTTTCTTAACATCTATTTCTTCCTTCCTTCCTCTTTCTTTTTCTTCAACTACAATTAAAATCCCCCAGTGTAACAATAATCATATTAACCCCCAATGTAATAATAATAATCATATTAACCATTAAATGTGGCTTTAAACTTTCTCAGTGTTCTCTGGTTCACCAACACTACTTGCACTCTTATACATAACAGAGATTCTGCCTAGAAACTCTGGACTAAGACCAATTCTCTCTCACCCACTACCAAAAGTACAGGGAACTCCACAATCTGACTAAAAACACATAAATATTGATAAAAAGAACTTCTACCACACAGCCCAAACTACAGAACCCAAAAAACTCCAAAAGTTCTGGAATACTATCAACCAAATTGTCCACCCAGGAAATCCCTCAACTCCCAGTCCTTGCTCAAATAACACACCCCAAGAAACAGCATCCATTTTCAATTCATACTTCATTGATACCATCAACAAACTTATGGAGACTTCCTACCCAACCAATCCCTCACTTCCCACCACCCCCTACTACAAAACAACCCCTTCTCACTTAATTGTGTTCCTACCAGCTACATTAAAAGTCTCATTTTTAAGCTTAAACCATGTTCCCCATCTGCTGATAGCAGCAGCCTTAAGGAAGAGAGATGGCAGGTTAACTCCATAGCTTATCCTGTTCCCATCCTAATAAACTGCTCAATAAATGAATCCACTGTCACTACTCTCTGGAAACAATTCTATACCATACCTTTCCATAAAAGTGGAAACTCTGTACAGTTCTCTAATTTTCAACCTATTGCCATATTTTCTTCTCTATTTAAAATTCTTGAACATTGTGTTAAACAAATCTTGGCCTTTCTCACTCAAGAAAAACTGAATACCCCTACCCAGCATGGCTTCTGCCCCCACCATAGCACCACTACAGCTCTTATTTCCTTTACTCACTCCATCTCCCTAGCCAGAGCCAATAATAAACTAGTGCCTGTCTCTTTCTGGACCTCTCCAAAGCCTTTGGCACTGCCTCTCACCCTATCCTCCTCTCCAAACTTTCTCAACTCAACCTTTCCTCAGCAACTATCTCCTGTTTTAACAGCTTCCTCTCAGACAGACAGCAATCCAACAAATGTCTCTCTGCTCTTTTTCCCTTTCTCACCATCAAAACAGGTGTCCCACAAGGGTCAATTCTTTCCAGGGAAAAAAGAATCGCTGAGCCGTTTTTGGGACTTTGCCATTTCCTCCACTGTGTTGCGATCTCAGAGTTGGTATATTTAAGTTGGGGGTATGGGGGCACATCCCCCCCACTTTATTTACTATTTTGAAGTTTTTTTTTTTTTTTTTGTGGAACAGCAATTTTTTTTCCCCTGGGAAAAAAAAAATCACTGTTCTGAATGTTCGGGATTTTAAGCTTTCGCTTAAAGAGGGTTGATAAATCAGCGTTCGCTTTTTTAAGCATTCGCTGATTTAACATAGACCCCAGTCCTCACTCCTTTCATAACTTGAAACCACCTTCAACAAAGTTACTAGATTTGCTGCTAATCTGCATTCTAAATCTCACCAATGTCACGATCTCAGGACACTCAACTGGCTTGAGTTTCCTCATCAACTTTTGCTTACTCAACTACTCATCACTCAACCTATCCTGAATAAGCCCTCCTCTTGCCCTAGCATCTCCTTACAAGTGTCTGCTATATTTCCCTTTGATCCCTCAGAAGCTCGGACCAATGTCTCGTACAGATTCACAAACCCAAAAAATCTATTGGCCAGAATCTGTACAGCTATTTCCCTGCTCTTTCATGAAACAAGCTTCCCCTGACCCTCAGAAGTATTACCCAGGTCCATGAATTTAAGAAAACTCTCAAAAACTATTTAAGCAGCATGTGGACCTGTCTCTGTAATCACCCCACTTCCATCGCATCCTTTCTCCCCCCCTTACTGTTCTGCATTCCTACCTTTCCTCCACGTCGTCTTTCTTCTCTAATTATCATATAGATAGTATAACCTCCTCTTATGATAACACAGTCTCTTACTACTGTCCATGCTCCTTCACGTCTTAGTCCTGGTCATATGCTACCTGCATCCTAGTTGCTTTATGACTTTTATAACAAATAACTACACCTCCTGTAACAAAAAAGACAAACTGCTTTTTGTGTGTACTGTTGACCACTGATGACTATCATAGGTTAGTACGAGGCTAGCTGCCCTTGCACGTAAAAATCTGCTGCCAATCATTAGTGGACCAGAGTTCCGCTGTGGCGACCCCTAACTGGGAAAAGCCGAAAGACACAACAACTGCTTCTGTGTACAATTTTTTTTATTCGGTCCTTTTTCTTGTATTTTACTCACTTCTTTATCACAACAGCCATTCTCCATGGCATTATCAAACATTTTTTCCACTAGCTTAGACTCATCACCAGGCTTTTCCTTGTTCATTAAAATCACTTAGTTTGAGTTTTTAAGCACTCCTTCTGATAACACAAACACTTCAGTCTCTTTAACCGGCATTAGTTTAGAGTAAGATAACTGATGACTATTGGTACATCCCACATGTTTAGCAATCTTTCTTTCTGTGATTTCGTCAAACCCAAGTGGAGTCTAAGGATCAGAAATAAAGTTTTCTTTTAGTTGTATATCTATGTCTTTCTATGCAAACACTCCATACTCTCCATCACCCTGCTTTTCCAGCTGCCTCCATGCCAGGAATAGGAGCAGGAAATGCACTGACGATCACACAGCCACAGTGAAAGGAGTAGGGGAGGTTCCATGATGCTCTGGCTAAATTTCAACTAGTAGTTTAAATCCCTTGCCAGATTTCTCCTGAAAAGAAGTTGTTAGCTTAATGAGACTAAGCTGGTGAACAAAGGATAAATAAATCATTAAATATAAATGAGTAGTAGTCCTGAAACATTTTCCAGAAAAGCTTGTATTCCTTCCTCAGCATCATGACGTATGGGTATTAGTTCATGGTAATAAGCCAGTTCTTTAAATGTATGCAGTTTGAAGAACAACTTTACAGACTTCTTAAATCATGGAGTGCTGCGACAGGCCAGAACATACTATTTCACTTTGCACATTTACAGAATTTGATCATTTGCTAAAATATTTTCAACAGTTTGTCAACTATGCAAAGAGTGGGCAAAACTGTTGGCAAGGAAGTGTGTCTGGAGTAGTCTAGCCTGATTTGGAACTACAATAATATCTAGCAAAAACATTTGCATCACAGCTCATTGATTATGTAGCTGTGTATAAGGGCTACAGAACCTATCTTTCAATTGTCCCAAATTTTGCAGAATATCTCTGATTTTGCCTCATATTTATGCCCTGGCATATATAAAATGTTTGATTTTTTTTCTGGTAAATCACTGAGGTTTACAGTCAATCGATAATGTCAGAAGCTTCATAGTTCTTATTTTACAGAAAACAGATGTTCATGCAAAATCTATTGTTTAATTAACTTTAACATGCATTGGAGTAATATTTAAAAAATCACTGATTTTGGGCTTTTGTTCCACTATTATCTTTTTGCTTTGTCCAGAATTCTTAAGCAAAGAAGTTAAGAGATCTGCTTCAGAACAGTAGTCAAAATGTCCATCAACAGCTAAACTAACAAATATATTCCAAACTCCATGGTTTGCTGCAGGGTGACAAACATTTTCACCACTGAGTTGACAGAATGAATACACTCTCACATCCATACAGAGGTTAAGATGTTTGCAACATTCATAGTCGATCAAAATTATTTCTCCAAACAGTAAGTTAACCACTCCGCAAATGTATACTCGTGACTATTAGGAAGGTGGTCAGTTTTATTATCTTTTTTCAAATCTGAAATGCAAGTAAACTCTAACTTAGTAAATGATGCTGCAATCCTGTCTACCATCCAGCCTGTTCAATGGAACAGGTTTAATCAGAATGATCTGTGTTGGTATGGAGACAGGCTGCAAACCAGAAAAAACTGGAAATGGATGATAAATGTAATGTGGTCAGTGGTACGTTAGTATGGCTATTGGTCTACATATCGGTAATGACCTGCATCATTTTCTTAAGTGAGTTGTTAAGCCCATCAGACTCCTACAACTAGATTTTGAAATGGCAAAATTTGAAAAACAAGTTCCACCAGGTGCAGGTACATGCCTTTATATTTACTGTTTCCCTAAGAATGTAGAGGACAAAGACTGACACAAAGTAAATTGGCAGCAGATCAGTGAATAAGATCTCTGCAAATGCCTTAATTATAAAGGTGTCATAAAGGCCTTTGTAGCATATAGCTGTTTACCACAGAAAAAAAAAGCTGCTTTAAAGACACCTGAGTATTTCTGCCAGCAGAGCTTGACTTGTTTGTCTCTCCTTGATTTCATTTTGTTCCTCTGGAGTACAGTTTATGTAATATTCTGGCAGTCATCAGACAGGCTATGAGCTGTCGTTCCTGTGGCATAGGGTTTGATTCCCTAATCCCTCATTTGCCTACTGTGCAAGCTTGAGTTAAGTCATTTAAACAGACATTGCTCTCAGGCTGCCTCTGAAAAGGGACTGTGTGTCTAGTGGGCCTACCCGATTAACAAATGGGTATTAATATCAACTCATTAAAACATATGTGGTGTGGAATGTCACACATCTAGCAGCCCACACATATCTTGTATTGTAGAGCATTTTTCTGAAAAATAAACTTAAAAAGCATAAGATAAACATATGTAAATATTTTGTGCACAATAAAAACTAACAAAACTGTACACATAGCAATGTTTTCAGTAAGAAGTATTCTTTACAGTGATAATAGTCGGTATATTCATAGTCTTTTCCATAAATACTCTAATATATTATAATGCTCACAAGTGCCAAATCATATTTTGTAAATGTTTACAAAGAGATTTTCATATATAGAAAACAGTACAACTTAGGCATGTATTGTCAAACATTTTTGCTAACCAGGCATAAGCTTTTACATGACAAAAGAAATTCCTCTACAAGTGCATGTTCATTTAGAAATTTGCAGAAATATGAAAACATATGCTTAATTGTATAATCAGCAATGAAATAATACTTGATATCTCTAAAGATGTGCAACTTACTGTGCAAACGTCAAAGATAGTTTTCTTCAGTAACATCTAAGATTTCACTTAATGACATGCAACAGCTTGTAAGTCACTTGTTTTTTGAAGTATTAAGTACATATGAAATACTGCTTATTTGCATAATTACAACTAGCAATATTTGCAGTATAGTGTGATATAAAGCAGCATTGGCAGTGTATTGTCCTCTCTCCAACACTGGTGTTTCATACCATACAGCTCAATAGTATGTAAGTCTCTTAGTTACAAAAATATGAATATAAATGTGAAAATATGGGTAGTAAGTGGAAAACAAAATTTAATTTCTCCACTGCAGGACATCCAAAACTAACAATCTTAGTGTCATTTGTTAATAACTCCTTGCCCCTTCTAATACTGCCCATTATTAGCTGGAAAGTCACTTAATTAAAGAAGCCAGACCTAAAAAAGTTCTGGAAGCCGTAAGGTGGTTTAGGTGTGAATTGATAGTATACAAAAAGGTGTTGAATTAGTTACTGGTGCTTTCCAGCAGAATGTGACTGATAAAGTGTGTTGTACCAATCAGATTTGAAAGCAATAACTTGGGTGAAGTGAGAGCAATGCTCTCTGCTACCTTTAAGCAATATATCCTACTCTGAGGTCACAGAACTGCAGGATGAGTTAAATAATTTCAACCATCCCACCTGTTTAATGTAACAGTCTTAACCAGTGTGGTGTTCTGAAAAGAGGTTGCAAACCAGAGATAAAATGTGATGCAAATGGATGATGTGGATATTTTGTTTGACGGCAGCACACTGCCATCTTCAGAATCAATAGTGCCATCCACCATCTCCATAACACTTCCAGCAGTACCTTCATAAACAGCCTCCACATCTTCATGACAAGCATTGGCCTTGTCAGGATTTGCATTATAGTGCATGTTTACAACCAGGGAAATAAGATGATGATTGATGAGACTATGTTGCTCTTTTCCATGCACAGAAATCTGCCAGTTAGTCATGCCCATTAACAAAAGAAACTTCCCATCTTACATGCCTCTATCTTCCTTCCTTCCCTCCTTCCTTCGCTTTTCCTTCTCCGTTACCTGCCTTATCCATTTCAGGATCATGGAGAGTTTTTCATAAATTAGAAGTGACATGACCACTTATTAAAATTCTCTGAAAAGCAACTGCATTCCACAGATTTCAGCCGTACTCTTTCTATACTGCACAATGGGGTCATTTTTTTCTTTTTTTCTTTTGAAAAAATGCATCTTTATTTCAACACATTCAAATTATAAATTACACTCAGTGCATACCTCATGCATTCTGAACACATCCTTCATAAGTGGTTGGCCTTTCAATAATACTATCTGCCTGTAACACATCATACACATGGCTCAACCCAAACCGATGATAAGGATAATAACATTTTATTACTGCTTATTAGTCATATTCTATTTTGATTTAAGAATATGACTAAGATTTTTTTTAATGCTCATTAAACTCCTTTCCCTCTTACTATTGTCCCTTCAGTTAGCAAAAATGCGAAAACAAAAATTGTTACATAGGCTCTAAATGCTCAGAGCCTATGTAACAAAATTCCAAACCTTCATGCCTGGCTTCTACATAACCAGCCCAATATTCTCTCCATCTCAGAAACCTGGCTTAAGCCCCACATACAAGATTCTGAAATAACTCCTCCCAACTACCATGTGTTAAGGAATGACGGACCACAAAAAAAAGGGGGGGGGGTGTAGCACTCCTTTACTCAGCATCCCTCTTAGTCACCCCATATACCAAACCCTTTCCCAAATTTGGCAAGGCAGAAATAATACCAGCCTTACTCCACCTAAACAAGCATAAACTCATCTTTGTTCTCTCCCTCTATATTCCCCCTGACGACAGTATCTCATCCCTTGAAGATATTCTCTTCTGGGTCTCTACCAACATTACTCACAAAACCATAATCCTGGGAGACGTGAACATAAACTGGGCCACAATCCAATCTCCCACTAACTCACTCAATATTAACATATAACTTTACACAACTAATCAATTCCACTACCAGGCCTTCCAAGAACTCCATTACTTGAAGTACAATAGACTGGACTCTAGTATCCCATCCTCACTATATCTCTGATAGTGGTATGCTCCCAGATCCACTAGCTGACCCCTTCCCCACTTTTGCCCACCATCTCCCCCTCTTCCATACAACTAACACACTTATATTTCCACTCGCTGCCTAAAGAACTTCAATTCTGAAATCTTCTCAAATGTACTAAAAAGCACAAACTGGAGCCCATTAAAGACTCTTCACCTAGATAATGCTCTCTCCTACTTTAACTCTACTTTCACAAACCTGCTTAACTCCTTTGCCCCTCTAAAAACAAAATGTATAAAAAGTAACCCTGTACCCTGGTTAACCAAAAACAACTTAGCTATCATGCGACTCCGTGACAAAGCCTGGACACGTTACCATAAAAATAAAACCACTGTCACCCTAAACGAATATAAAACACTATAAAATAAAGTCAAAAAATGTATTACCTCAGACTGTAAAACCTATTTCTCCAAACCAACCGCAACACCAATCCCAAACTATTTTGGAAAGGAATCTCATCTCTCCTCAACCCAGGAAAAAAGAAAACCCTTGCCCAACCCAGATGCCTCTGACATGGACTTCGCCACCCAATTTAACTCTTTCTTCACAGAGTCCATAAGCAAACTAATATCATCCTTCACCAACACCTCTACAACCCCTCCTCAGCATACACCCATCCCTTCCTCCCCTAGCATCCCTTTCTCCCAACCTCCACCTTTCTCTATCAATCCCATCTCTATATCCACCATAAAAAAACTTCTCCTAAAATTAAAACCCAGTTCCAATGCCCCCCTGATGAAATTCCCTCCTACTTCCTAAAAGTAGCCGCAGAAACCATTGCTCTCCCTATCAGTATACTAATTAATCGGTCTATCTCAGAAAGCCAGGTCCTCCAGCTCTGGAAGAAAGCCTTTATTATTCCTCTACATAAAGGTGGTAATAATAATGATATTACAAACTTCCACCCTAATGCTAACTTATCCCCAGTTTTTAAGCTTCTTGAAAAATGTATCCACTAACAACTCTTATCCTATCTCATCAACAACCAGCTTCTTACCCCCACACATCATGGATTCAGACCCTGTCATAGCACCTCCACTGCTCTCCTCTCCTTCCTTGAAAAAATTAACAAAGCCCGTGATTCTGGCCATTTCATGTCCACCCTTCTCCTTGACCTCTCCAAGGCATTTGACACTATTTCCCACAACCTGCTTCTTAATAAACTCTCCAAACTAAACCTATCCCCTTCCTGTACCAAGTGGTTCTCCAGCTACCTCACAACCAGACAACAAGTAGTCAAATGGAGTAAAGCCATTTCACCCTTCCTTAATACTCCCACAGGTGTCTCCAAGGTTCTGTTTTAGGCCCCCTACTGTTCAACATATTCATTAATGACTTCTACCAAGCCATTCCGAATTCCAGCCTCATCCAATATGCTATCAATTCTGCCATTATCTGCTCCTCCCCTTCTATCCCCACTCTAAATAAGCGTACCCAAACCACCTTCTCCTCTACTGAGCAGTGGATGCTAGGCAACCATCTGGCTCTTAATGCAACCAAAACTAAACTTATGTTATTCACCTCCTCCAAAACCTCCTCCCTGGATAAACACTCATTCCTAATCACCAGCAAAAACAATACTCCCCTAGAAATAGTCTCTGACACTAAACTACTAGGAGTACTCATAGATGAGCAACTAAAATTTGACAAACATTTACAACTAAATATAAAAAAAAACCCACAAAAAACTTGGTATGCTATACTGACATACTTGTTATATCTCTAATTCCACTAGGCTCATACTAGCCAATACTTATCTCTTCCCATCCCTCCTATATGATGCATCTATCCTCACCAACCTGTAATCCTCCCTCAAAACAAAACTCTCCTCTTGCTATAACAAGATATCAAAATTTGCAGCAGGTCACAGAGCCATTTCTCACCATTGTAATTCTCTTCACCAACTAAACTGGCTTGAGCTACCTAACCTCTTCACTTATACCCAACTCATCCAAGCACACAAACTCATTTACAGCCCCTCTCTTTGTCCCTCCCTAGCCACTACCTTTGAAATGTATGAACCAGAATGACTTCTAAGATCTAATTCCCAAAAACTAATTAAATTGCACAAACCTACACATCCAGCTGGGAATCACCTAATGTCCTTCTCTCTTGCTCGCCTCTGGAATTCTCTACCATCTCCTATTTGCATCACCAGCAGTCTCTCCTCATTTAAAACCTTGCTGCACTCGTACCTAACTTCAGAATGGAAGTGCTCCTGTTCCTGTCCTACCTAATCTTTCTAATATCACTTCCTACTCTCCCAGAACTAAATACGCCATCACGGCCTCCTATAATTCCACATCTCTATTGAACTATTTGACCAACTACTTAAGTTACCCTATGCAGCTACTTTTGTGTCAAAAAAAAAAAAAGAAAAAAAGTGTTTTTTATTGCTGTTTTACAAACTATGCTGATATATTCTATCATTGTTAAACTTTTCTTATTATATTTACTTTGTATTCCTATGAGATAATCAGTAATGTAAATGTACAATGTGTACTATGTATTTGTATTTTTCTGTTTTTTTTCCCCCCTCCACATTGAAAAAATGGGCTCCTTGTGGACTATCCTGGCAAACAAACTGCAAAAAAATAAACAGGATAAAATGCCTTCACCCTATAACTGTAATATTGTATATAAAGCTAGAAAAGAAGGCAAAGGTTCTAGAAACATTGTATAATGATCAGTTATAAGATAATCTGTATATTTGTTTTTCAGATAAAGCTGTACAAAACATAAACATCTACCCCAGCGGGATAAATGGCTCTTCTTGCCAATAACAACCTCAAGTAGCTCTTCTGACACCCACTGGTTATTTGACTTTCATATCTCATGTACGTCTCTCTTTCTCTCTGAGCCTTATTACACATTTTCAAGGGCCAACTAAAAAATACGTCCACATAAAACATGCAACTTTGTCAGAAACATTAAATTAAAATAAAACCATTGATATGCATTTCTGATATGCACATAAGTAATAAATTCTTATGTTTGGTACAAGTCTCATTTATAAAGTACCATATAAGCACTTGAAAGTTTTCTTGAAAAAACGAAAAGGAATGAGGATCCACTCAGCATTAAAAGGCTCTATTTCACATCTATCTTATGGGAAGTGTTTTAATTAGTAGCCAGGAAGGCCATTTGGTAGTTGGCTGAGATCTGCCAGCAAGTTCGGATCAAAAATAATTCAAGCAAAACAAGTTCCATACTTCACATACTGCAGAGATGGTGTTGCTTTTCTATTGCCTTGTGACAGTTTTCATATAATAAAGTTCCCATAAAACTTTGTTTAGAGCATGGCAGATCTAGTGTTTCACACTGTATCATTAAAAAAGTGAGCTGCCATACAGAGAATCGGTACTGCGCGAGTGATTTTGGGAGTGGCTAATGTAATTTATTCTTATCTGCTTCAGCAAGATGAATTTCTTATTTGATTTCCATGTGAACTAGGTTAACTGACAGAGGTTCTGAAAAGGCTAGTAGGACTGATATTTTGCATTTCTTTAGTCTGGAAACAGTTATTTATAATGGGATATTTCTTAAACTGGAATTTTAATCTGTGGGTGTTTACTAAGAAAGATGTGTGCTTGAGTAAGTGAGTAATGAGCATGCTGAGATTCATTTCATGAGATCAGTAGAAAATCCTAATGCATCCCCTGCCACTGGAATTTTGATACATCCCCCACCTCTGGAGCAGACTTCCACTACGAATCACACAGAGCAGCACCCTTGCCACCTTTGAGGTAAACCTAGATAACTGAAACGGAATCTTCAAATTCTCCACAGTCTACACTGTATTGCCCTGCTTAAGGCTGGAGTCAACTTTTGAATACGTTATTGGGTAGACTTCTTATGGTCTGCAGACCAACTTCCTAGTACTTACCTAAGAACCTAACATAAGCTGCTATCTAAGAGAACTTAATTTTATTCTGAAATACTTTGCCCGTTTAAGGAAGGATATCAGCATCAGTGGATAGAATGATAAAAGCAGAAGTCTTAGAGATTGTGATTAAAGTCTATCACTGATCCAGCATGGGTTTGTTTTTTAAGAATAAACATTTAATTATTGAGGCATAAACTGCATGGAAAGGAGCTGTAAATTTTTACATTAAGACTAGCTGTGGTATATTACAGGCAATAGTTTTATCTTCTGGGAGGACTCAGCTGTGTTTGATTTTTTACATGCTGTTTCATAAGAAGGTTTAGCCAGTAAATGACTACTCTAAGCTATTAAAAAAACAGAACAGTTGACTCAAAAAAGTGACAATAAAATCCTTTTATTCACTCAATATTAACTAGTAGGCTACTTTTGCCTCTACTACTGAGATTTATTTAGGTTGCTTAAAGAATCTCATTTTTTTAAATCCAAAGTCCAAAATCATGTGATGTAATAGGTTCATTGGTAGTTACTTATGGTTCAGAAAACCGTTAATGAGCCTAGGCCAACTTCTCAGCTGGTACAAAACACTGTCTGGTTTATTTTTTTTTATTTTGCATTTGTTAACCAGGGTAGAAAACTGATCTCAATGGGCCTATTTCAGTCTCACCCTGAGGTAAACTCAATAGATACATGACATGATATGCTTAGTGAATGACAAAATACAATATATGAAAATATTATATACAAAGTAAAGAAATATTGTATACAATTTGAATATCATAGCTGGCTTGAGGGTATAAAGTCAATAGATGAATGATATTGTATACAGAGTGACCGACAAAACACAATATACAAGCATTATATACAGAGTGGAAATCAAGTGGCACATTGAAAGAATCACAATCAAAAGTAGAGTCAGAGCAAGGTTTGTAAAGAGGAGGAAGGTATGAAGAGATTAATTTACATGACTAGAGAGAAAGACAGAAGTTGCATTTTCCTAGAATCTTAAAATGTGTTTTTATTTCTGATCAGAAAATGAGGTAGAGGAATGTTCTTTAAGAGAAGGAGGGAGAGATTCCCACAGTTTGGGACCAATGACTGAGAAAACATGGTCTGTGCAGTGAATTCTAGTTTGGGGATTTGAAGGAGAGGATCTAATTGGTTCAGAGTTTTAAGATTATATATTCGTGTATCTCTTAATAATCTGGAGGCTAACTGGGGGAAGGTGCCAACGTTTAAATAGTTGAGAGGCAAGTATAAAGTCAGCACGTTGTTTCACAGGTAGCCAATAGCTTTTTAAGTGGTTTTGCAGTGGTGTTCATTTCTTGGGGAAAGAGTGATCACTCAGCAAATGGCATTTTTGATGGACTGAATAGTGGATACATTTATTTTTAGAGGCTGCAGCAGTTGGAGCGGGACAATATTTTAGCTGAGCCAGTATCTTAACCTATGGCAGCTTGTAGCCTTAATACTGCACTGCCAGACAACCTAATTTCTCAGAAATAGAATATGAGCCTATATTCCCCAGGGAATCAACCAATAAAATCCATCCTTAAAAATGGTTTATTAAAACAATCTCTAGCAGTGCTTTATGAGTTTCTTTTTTCTAAAAAAAGCAACAACCTGTTGTCACCTTCTCCTTCTGGCAAATTGCTCCCTTCTCTAAAGGCAGCAGGCTGATACTGTGAACCTCTTATGTTCCAAGACGTCTTTTTCACATTCCTTCTGGAAAGACTCTAGCTTAAAATGTATTCTTTAGTTGGTGAATCTCTTCTGTAAATATCTCCTTGCCAACTGTCAACCTATTGACCCTCATACCTGACCTATGTTTGATGTAGGAAGGATGCATGGTTTGTAGGAATTACTTGAGAAATGTTTATATAAAGCACTTGACAATGCAGTGACACAAGAATACTACTTGACAAGTGGATTTTAAATAGTTAAGTCTTCTTCTTTTTCTTCTTGTTTTGAACTTTACTGTGTATTGCAAAACTGATTTGGGCAGTCTATGATTGCATTACCCTTTTGGGACCTGTAAGAAGAGAAAAGTATAGCAACCTGCAAAGGAAGGGCCAGATTCCAAAAAAAGTTGCTGTCAGTGTAAGTCTGAGTTGATTCAGTGACCTGTTCTCAGTGTAAGTGACTTTCTTTGGTGTAAGGCCTATCTATAAATAAGCTTACTACAGGGACCAGATTACAAAAGACCTGCTCTCAGCCTACTCTCAGTATAAGTGGTCACTTACACTCAGAGCAAGTCTTTTGGAATTGGGCCCTAAGACTTCTTTTGATGATGGACTAGTAAACATTTTTTTTTATTTTATTCCAGATAATCAGATTATATAACATAACTTTTTTTTCTTAGATTGATAGCCAAGCATCTTTTTGTCTTGGAATTTTCACTTCATTTTTAGAGCTATAAATGAAAGTGTATGAATCAGTCAGTAGTTTTTTAATTTTATTTTTGGTTGTTGGATAAAAATATCTCATACGACTAAATGCTTCTTGCTGTATTATAAGGAATTTTAGTAAACTCTGCCAGGTCAGAGTTTCATTTGTACATTGCCTGTCAATAGATGCAGAATTTCTAAGGGGACCACTTAAAACTGTTTTCTGAGTAGGCTGTTAAAGCTTATGATCATTAGAAGGTAAAGTGTTATAAGTAGAGAGACTTATTTTCTACTGTGCAGAGTCTGCATGTCCTCCCTGCGTTTGCGTGGGTTTCCTCTGGGTACTCCGGTTTCCTCTCACATTCCAAAGACATGCATCTGGAGCATTTCTCCCCGGGCCTCTGCTGAAAATAGGCTCTGTCCTGGTTGGACTTTCCCAGTCAACAAATGTAAATAAATAAATAAAATAAAATAAATAAATATTTTTTCTGGGGGAAATACCAGTAAATCCCAAATCTGCACTACCTGTTCATTAAAAAACAGAATTTTCAAGGAATTTGGCATGTTTTTGTACATCACTAATTCCCCATAATTTGCACTTCCTCTCATATTTATTCCTTACAATGTTGTCTGTTTGCTTTATTGAGCATTCTATGCCTAAAATCTGTTTGCATTGTGTGTACATATGCATGCACAATACAGCTATTATGACATCACAACAATGACCAGAAATTACATTTAAAATCAGGGGTATATTTCCTAGGTTCCATCTCATAAAATGGAATTCTGCTGTTTTCAGACCCATAAATCAGTGGCCTTGCTTATAAGTTAAAATTGTTTGTACTATGTTTTTTATGTATGCCTGAAAAATAAAACCACTGCAGTAACATGTCCTGAAATTCTTACTAACCTGATTGATATGGGTTTTGTGAGAATTTTACGCAAATACAAAACGGGAATGTTTAAATAATGGATCAAATAAAGTATACTGGTAGAAAACATTATCAGTTCTAGAATATTCATTATTAGAAGTACAGCAATAAATATCTTACAGGATCAATAATGAAGATTGGAGCATAAAATCATGCTAAAATCTTACCGATAAATTTAATATATAATTCAACAGATATACGTTATCAGTTCTAGAATATTCATTATTAGAAGTACAGCAATAAATATCTTACTGGATCAATAATGAAGATTGGAGCATAAGATCATGCCAAAATCTTACCAATAAATTTAATATATAATTCAGATAACATTTTCATGGGTGCATTTTAGTGGATGGATCTTAGAGAAAAAATGGGACTAGTGCAATTCTTACAATGATTTTATGGAAATAGTTCCGGAGGGTCAGATACTAACTTTTGCTTTAGTACAACCAGGAAAATGTGGTGCTGCGGTAGCGTTGTCGCCTCACAGTAAGACGCTGTCCAGTTCGATTCTCAGCTAGAGCGTCTTCTGCATGGAGACATGCGTGAATGGGCGTACCTTCATTGAAGGTTGTGCGTCAGGGCTGGTAACTCGGCACGTAAAAATCAACTACCAATCATTAGCGGACCGGAGTTCCGCTGTGGTGACCCTTAACTGGGAAAAAGCCAAAAGACACAAACAATGTAGCAGTTCACTTAGAAGTAATAATAATTATCATTATCACTACATGTCTCCTGCTGGGGTTTCTGCAAGAGGATTGTTTGAATTAACTGGCATTTGAAAGCCATTACATAAGTATTTCTCTTCCACTGAAGAAGGTTGAAAGAAAATGTGTGTCACTTCACCCAACCACTATCTACCAAGTGTTGACCCTCAACATTAACCTGTTGGAGAGACTCCCCCAGCATGTTTTTTTGTGAGAAAGCTATGTCCCCTGCACTCCTGCATTAGATGGTAAACTGCAAGATCACAAAATCCAAGAAGGATGACATTTTCTGACTTTCACTTCTTTTTTTCTTGACAAAAATTATGCTTCATTTTTCAAATAACAGTATTTGATTATTCATCCCTCAATCAGTAGTGGTTTGGCATGCCAGACTACTGCCAAGAATTAGCATTTCTTGAAGTCTAACTCATAATTTTTACTTTTTGGGGGTAGTCTGTAGATTGTATATTTCTTGGAGTGATATAAATTTTATATTAAAATAGTTAATATACTTAAATAACCAATATCGCTTTACAGAGTAAAAAGACCATTAATGCTTTTTTTTAATTAATTTAATACCTTAATTAAGGTTTGTATTTGTAATGATATGAATTGAAGAACTGACTGTCATCCTCCCTCATCCTTCCCTAATTCATAGCACTTCAACAGGAAAATGCATTTAATCATGCAGAAAATCTTTGCATTTACTAAGAAGAGACTTAACCTGATTAATAGGTTCATAGGTTCATAGGCTGGTACTGGGCTATCGGCCCTAGGGCCTATACAAACCTAGCCATAACAATTCCCTGGCTATTTCTTCCTACAGTATTTACTTCCCTGGACCCCTATCTAGCAGGGTGACTGACGTGATCCCCGGGGTGAATTTCCTATCTCCCATCCAATCATCAAGGTTCCTTTTGAAGAGGGCCAAAGAGGCGCTCTGCTTGACATGTATGGGAAGTCTATTCCAGAGTCTGGGGAGTCTCTGGGTCAGGAACCTATCCCTCCAGCATGTTTTGTTCATTGTGATGACAAGATTTAGATCCCTGGAGCGTGTCTCTCTGAGGGATTGGGATTTCCTTAAGTGTAGCATGTCCAACAGCTCTGGGTTTGACATGGCCTTGTATGTTAAGCAGAGATCACCTCTGAGTAGACGATATGCAACAGAGTATAGGTGGAGTTTTTTTAGACAGTCAGCATAGGGCATCTGCTTTAGGCCTGTGATTCTTTTAGTGAGGTATTTCTGCGGCCTTTCCAGTTGTTGTAGATGTCTTGAGAGGTACATACCAAATGAGGCATTGTATTCTATAATGGGTCTAATGAGGGATGAGTACAGTGGGACAATGACCTCCTTTTTTCTGGATGAAAAGCCCTTAGTGATGTGGTGTGCCACATAGAAGGATTTCTTGACTATTGTGGCAATGTGGTTATCGAAGATGAGATCACTGTCCACCTGTGTCCCTAAGTCTCTTATCACACTTTCGGTGTTTAGTCTACTGCCACCTATGTGGTAATTCATGAGTACATGTTTTTTCACAAAGGGGATAACTACATTTCTTGGCATTGAGTTTGAGCCCATAGCTCTGGCACCAAGCATCTATTTCTGTAAGGCCCTTTTGTAGAATATCCACATAATTTGGGGATTCAGTAATTGTTCCCAGTTTGCAGTCATCTGCGAACTTTGTTAGCCAGAGTCCCTTAATGTTGGCCTGTACTTCAGAGAAGTAGATGCCAAACAAGAGCGGTCCCAGGACTGAACCCTGAGGTACCCCACTTGTCACTTGTCTGGAGCTGGATTTGGAGTCGGCTACTTTTACAGTGTGGGTTCTGTCAGTAAGCCAGTTGGCAGCCCATTGGGTGATGTAGGGATTAATGCCCAGCTTAGTAAGCTTATCTATGATTCCAGAGTGGGGGATGGTGTCAAAGGCCTTGGCGAGGTCCAGATAGGCTGTGTGGATGACCATCTTACCCTTGTCCACAGCTCTGGAGACTGATTTGAAGAAGTCAATCAGGACAACATCGGAGACAACATCGGCCCTTCACGACCCCAAACTGCATGGGTTCCAGTGTTTGAAGGTAAGTTCCATGATAGTACATTCCATGGCCTTGCAGATCAGGCTCGTCAGACTGATGGGGCGGTAGTTCCTGGGATCCAAGGTGGGGCCCCTCTTGTGGAGTGGGATAACTGTAGCTGTGCTCCACTCAGTGGGCACGAAGTCTGAGGTGAGACTATGATTAAACATGACAGTTAGGTGAGGTGCCAGTTCAGTTTGTAGTTCATGTAGTAAACAGCCTGGGATGTCGTCTGGTCCCATGGATGCTGTATTCTTAGCTTTGGAGAGTGCATTTTTTACCTGTGTGGCGGTTATTACCAGAACTTGGCAATCTTTTGGTATTGAGATGGGCCCTTTAGGGGGGTGAGAGGGGGTGAAGTTTGCATTGAATCGATCTGCCAGGATATTGGCAATATCCTTGGGATCAGTATATTTAATACCATTCTGTTGTAGCTCAGAGCAGATCTGAGCATTGCCATTTAGATTCTTGACATAACTATAGAATGCCTTGTGGTTGTCTTTGGAATCTTTGGCAATTTTATTTTCATAACTAGCATTAGAGGATTTTATGAGGGAATCTCAGCTTCTTACTAAGGCTGGTAAGGGAGTTTTTTGCATCCTGGGATTTTCCTCTTTTCATGATGATATGAGTGGTATGGTGGCTCATTGGTTATGATACTTGTCTTAAAGCTCTGTGAATCAAAGCTCATGATGGCTCATAGGTTTTGTAAACAAGCTCAAGACCTACTGGCCATTAAAATATTGGAATCTATGGCAGTTCATGTGGTCATCCACTTCCTCCTTGAAGGCACAGACTGATGAAGTGAGTTTAACTGACAAGCAATGTTTATTGCATAGGCATCAGTCATTGTATAAGAAGTTGCTATGTTTTGTGGTACTGTTGATATTAATTTTTACACAGACCAAGTGTTCTGTTTTGTTCAGGTCACTGAAAGAGGGAGTATTGTAAGAAGACAGTTTCCAGTATTAAGGGGTCCATTAATGCTCTGTACATCAGGTATATGTCTTCTGTAAGAAGGCAGCTAGCGTTACTGAACCTCCTCAACAAATAAATAAATGCAGGAGGGGCATATGTGTTTCACCAAGACATCTGCATTCAATTTAATTAGCCAAACCAATTCATTGGACAAAAGCCAAGTTTCCCAATCATCCCTGGGGTCTCATAAATGTCTCTCTCTACAATAAAAAATTAATATTTTTTTAAAAACAGGGTAAACCAAAGAATGTTTACACAATGCATTTCTCTTGTTACCATTCTTGATACAAGAAACACACTCGTAAATCCTTTTAGACAATTTGCAGGTTGTTTTCCCCACAATAAATAACAATGGATTGGCAAAATAAATTGAATGCAGATGTCACTCCTGGGAAAAATAATTACATCTCAATTGCTTCTGGTCTTAAGCTTAAATCTGATAAGCTAGCCAATTGAATGAAGTAATTGTAGGTATATTCTTTTTTTTCCATTCTATTTAAGTCTTGCTTGTATGGGACTGAGTTATTCTGATGAAGCTCAATAAAGTTGCATTTGGGTTGTTGCAAGTCTTGGTGGTGTTTTGGGTTCTTGTGATTTCTACATCTGATTTCATTGTTTGGATTTTTTTGGTTTTCATTAGTCATTGCTTTCCTCATCTCTGGAGTAATTTTCTGCTCTGTATAAAACAGAATTGCTTTCTCTGATAATTAGATGTGTGCCTGTAAATTCATTCCAGGCCTAACTTGTTTTGCCCTCCAGGATGAAGAAGGTACTCTATGAGGGTGTGTGATGACAATGTGATTATGAACAAGGGACTGATTCTGCCTTGCAAACTCTATGAATCCACTTGTACACAGAAGAGCAAAAGTTGCTGTAGTGTTTGGCTATAAGACAAGCCTTGATACTCTTCAGTTCTTTTTGTGAAGAATTGTTGCACCTTTTCTTATGGCACCAGATGGTATGTGAATAGGTTGCAGAATAATACACATAAATGCTCCAAAAGCAGTTCCAGCAATGGAATATATGGTCTTTTTTTATCTCCCTAGTGGATAGGAACTCAGAAAATCCATCAGATTGCCCTGAAAAAGCCACCAACCAGTGCAACTTCAAGTAGTCCAGCCAAAAAGTATAGTAATTGAATGTTTGGCTCCACTATAACTAGCAATTAAATCAAACAACAGAAACATGAGAATGAACCAGCAAATGACTCAGGAAGAGCCAACGACATTCAGACACTTTGAAAATGTCAACAATTAACTTTCTCCCACAAGATTAAATAACACCATTTCAGGATGTTTCCAGCACCAAGCTAATGAAAGAAAATAAATAAATAAAGTAGCTGCAGTGCTCCAAAGGTAGGCCACTGGACAGCCATTCCCTGCATATGGTAAAGTGACCTTGGTATGTGAGTAGGTTACAGAACAATATACAATATTTTATAACTGGTCAGATAGTAGCTGTATACTGGGGGACAATTACCTCCCTGGCATACATCTCAGTTCCTTGGAGGATCTGCTGGGAAACTTCATAGGCTTTGCATCTTGTAGAGGCTTTATGGATACCAAATGAAAGACCATCATCTACAAGGACTCCAAAATCAAACGTGTGTATATAGCTGCCTTTTTTTTTTTTTTGGCAAATGCCAGAATGCTGTATTTTTTTACAATGAAAGCAAGGTTAGTAGAAAGGTTACTATATTTGTAAAATATGCTTCAGCAAGACTACTTACATATCAGGTAAAAGGAATAAGTAGCCTCACCTTGGGCATATGTAGCGCGGATGCTGGCATAGAAATATAAACAGCTGTCCTTCAGTACACAGTAGTGTTGGACCCATGCATCATTGTTTTTGTCCATCTGGTCAAGGAGACCTAGGCACTCTGGGTTCCTGATTCCAAGTGGTGGAAGGTTGGCATTGTGTCGAGTAACATCCACCCAAACATGATTCTACAAAATGCAAAAACAGATATTATAGTAATCCAATTAATTACACTGCCATCAAAGAATTGTGTTTATTTAAGCTTCCTGTCTCTTGAATGTCCAATAACGTACAGCTGTTTAGTAATGCGCTCAGGTCAACAAATTAGTCTCCCTAGCTCTAGATGTGTTTCCGCATTGTTTTCTATGTTCAGTAGGATTCCTTAGATGATGTTAGCCACTGTATGCACCATGTATGCAACAGCCAGATGGAAGGCTACATAAATAGCTAAGGGCAGGGAAGGCTGTCTGGAGAGTGTCCTTCACTGGGCCTAAACAGATTATTAAGACCATTTTTGAACTAGACAGTACCACATTGGTCCTGCCATTTTTTTATATGGGTATTATAACCAATGCATATAGGACAGTGTAAGAGCAACTCACAGCAAACAGACAGAGTGAAAGAGAACAGTCCACAGTGCAGCTCATAAAGTGCAATCCTAAAAAGGTACAACAAAAATTTTCATATAAACATAAAGAATATGCAGTAAGAGTTGATGAACATTCATTTCAACTGTACCTCATTATGAAGAATGTTCCTCAGTTTGAGTCTTAAAAAGTCCATGTTCCAGCTGTTCCACATTGATAAAAGCTATCAAACATTAGCTGTTAATAATGTTTTTAACTAATATCCATGGTAAATAATACTGAACCATATTAATTCATCAACAAAGTTTCTATAAGTATAAAGTAACATATTTTAACCATGCTGTCAGCTTCCTTATTGATGTTGTTAGTACATGTTCCACATTTTGCCCAAGTGCTCCTCATTACTAGCGGAAGTGTTCTACATTTTGGAGACAGAAGGTTGAGAGCAAAATAGAAACATGTTGTTGTTGCTGTGTCTTTCGGCTTTTCCCAGTTAGGGGTCGCCACAGCGGAACTCCGGTCCGCTAATGATTGGCAGTTGATTTTTACGTGCTGAGTTGCCGGCCCTAACGCACAACCTTCAACGAAGGCACGCCCATTCACGCATGTCTCCACAGAAGACGCTCTAGCTGAGAATCGAACGGGACAACGTCTTGCTGTGAGGCAACAATGCTACCGCAGCACCACCAATGCGGATCAAAAAAGAAACATGTAATACATTAAAATATTTTAGTATTATGTCAGAATATAACATAACCCCAAGTGCTGCACAGTTGTATAAAATCCACATCTCTGTTACTTATTCTGCCACGGTGCAAGATTTACTTATTATTTATTTGTTTATTGACATTTGTTTACCAGGAAAGACCAACTGGGCCAAGGTACTTATTTTCAGAGGAGGCCTAGTGAGAAAAAGCTTCTTACAGAAATCAGAAAATACAAATATGTTACAAGATCAAATATTAAAATTAAACTGAAATGCATATCTTACAAAGACTGAACATCAAGACAACAAACTATTGGACATAAAAAGTAAGCAAAAAATAGAATCAAAGACATGCTTTTGCAGATTACAATTACGATATGTTGCATTAAAGTACAGCGTTATTATTTCCATAAAGATGCAGGTTGCACACATGCATACATGTGCTAGTGCAGATAGAAAACAGATTGGCAGCCTGGGAATGAAAAGGAAAGCTCAGCCAGGAGTAGAGCAGAAGGAAAGCCAAGCCATAGATACAATTCTGTTACTGTGTGTTTAAAGGTATGTGCGTTAGAATTATGCCTAACAGCCATAGATACAATTCTGTTACTGTGTGTTTAAAGGTATGTGCGTTAGAATTATGCCTAACAGCCATAGATACAATTCTGTTACTGTGTGTTTAAAGGTATAGAATTATGCCAAACAGTCATAGATACAAATTCTGTTACTGTGTGTTTAAAGGTATGGTAGGCTAGAATTCATGCCTAACAGCCATAGATATACACCCTGTTACTGTGTGTGTGTTAAGTAGTATGCTTAAAAAAGCTATGCTAACACATCTTATACTATTGTTTAAAGGTATAGAGGTTAGAATTATGCCTAACAGCCATAGATACAATTCTGTTACTGTGTGTTTAAAGGTATGTGCGTTAGAATTATGCCTAACAGCCATAGATACAATTCTGTTACTGTGTGTTTAAAGGTATAGAGGTTAGAATTATGCCTAACAGCCATAGATACAATTCTTTCACTGTGTGTTTAAAGGTATGTGCGTTAGAATTATGCCTAATAGACAGCAGAAATGATTCCAGGTGTTGGCTACAGAATAAGACAACAAACTATGTCCAGGAGAATTTTGTGGTTTGCAGATGGAAAGGAGTTGTTTATCATTAGACTGGAGAGCAGTGTAGAACTGTACTAAGTCCAGGGCATGCAGAGGGTTTGTGTATTATGTTATGTTATGTGTAGTAAACAGTGGCGTAAGAGAGAAAAAGCCATATTTATTAATGCAGGCAACTTATAACAATTTTAGCTCTGAAGTTCATGTCAGAAACAGCTACTTAATGAGCAATCCTGAGAAGTCTGAATGGACTAATAAGTGGTTTGTGTCTTATGTCAATAAGGAGAAAAGTAGGAACAATGAATGTGGCCTGCAGAAATGTTTTATTTATGTTACTGTAAGACACATTCCATTTTTTACAGATAATATCCATCTGCTAGTGTTCTTATGATTAGCAGATAATTGGTTAGGTATAATTCTAACACCCATGCTCCTCAGTTCATGGAGCACCAAAAATAAATATGTTGCCTTATTAAGTAGAAATGTTAGTGTGTGACTTGCTATTAATTTGCAACTCTGATACATGGTTCTGTACTACTGGCATGGCTATTATTAACATTTCAGGAAACTGTTTATTTGAATTATGCATGCACATTTGCACAATGTATGGCCGTGTGTGTGTTTGTAATTGAGCAGCACATAATGCAAGATATGCTCAACAGAGATCCAGAATCTGTGTATTTATTTTAATGAATGTATGCTATGCCATCTGGGACAAATACTCAACAAACTAATGACAGAAATGGACCACGCATTCAGGCACCATCTTCAATAAAAGCATTTGACAATTCCTCAGCAGAAAGAACGAAAAGAAACTGGTGTAGCAGACAAGAAGAAATCTTGTTCTCATAAAGGTGATGCTGCAGATGTTGGAAGTAAAGTTCATCAGAAAAACTGATACAAATGTTGCTTGTACATCCTGGGAGGAGGGGTAATAATGGTCATGTGACAGAATAGTGGATACTGTGTAACTTCTGCAGCAGCATATACCTTAAACAACAATATAAAGTATAACTTTTTGTTTAGCTCACATACACTTTTAGTACAGTGGAACATGAATGCAAGCAGTATGGCCGTTCCTCACCTGCACTGTTGTGTTCCGAATATGAAATTATGAGTCAGTGTATTAACATCACTGTATCACAATCAATCAGCTTAATGCATTAAAACATATTTAATTGAGAAACTCCAACAAATTACTGTTCTACTTTCTTGATTGTGTTTGGATTTGAGAAGCTACAGTAAATCACTTAGCATCTCATTTAAATGTCCTTAATAAATTTCAGCTGTTTGTTTCCAAAAAGCTGTTAGAAAAGCTGGGTCAGCTGTCAGCACTGCAGGTATTTTATACATAATTAGAAACAGTGCCAGATGCATTAATTAAATAAATGATTTTGATAATATAAAATGCTGTCAAAGGGAATTGAGAAGTAGAACGTTGAATATTTAGATTATTAGAATGAATATAACCAGATGAAATGGATCAATATTAATTGTTTTCATGAAAAGTAAATTGTTAACATATGCTTTGTAAACATTAATACAAGGTTGCTATTGCATAACATTGCAAGTGAGTGCACAGAATGAATATTACATATGTTTTCTTAAGAGTGAACAGAATGAGAAGTTACTCAACATGTTTTTTTAATTAGAGAACCATATTGTGTGCAGTTTGTTTTGGTTCCAACTACCAGAAGGGCTGAATTGCATATGTGATGATTTCTAGTATTTAATCTTGGTGTGGCAGCTAACATTAAACTAGAAGCAAAGCATAAGCCTAACTATTTTGCAGGTGGTAGGCTATACAAGAGAATGTATTTCCCTTACTGAAGAGCAGAGAACTGGATAATCTATGTTGAAAGGCAACAACTATACTGTACTCTACTGCAAAGGGTATTAAAGATGATAAAAAATGCAAGTTTTATTGACTCTAAAGGGTACAAAAAATGTATGGACTTCTACACAACTCAACAGCACAATAAAATCATATGATGAACCTTTTAAAGATATTGTAAATAGTTTGCAAATGTCAGATGAATCCAAAGTTTCTAACGACAACCGAAAGGTTCAGATTTTCATAAAAGAACCCAAGCCTCAGCTTGTGTAGATCTGCTGAGTACTTCCATCGTGGTGATGAATAAGACAGATGCATGAAGGGAGTGACTTGGTTGTGGAATATGCTGTGACGCTAGACAAGGCTAGTTACTTAAAACAACTGTGCAGTGGCAAAGGGAATAGCAGAGAGACAGAGATACATGTGAATCACTGCAGAATACTAGAATACTTGGTAAATAAGCTGGCTTTTCAGTCTCCCGAGAAAAGACCATGCCCTGATACAGAAAAGAATCTAAAAGACAAGTGAGCTGCTTGATTTAAACATCATGGCTGCAGAAGCTGCAATACAAAAATGTGTAGTCGGAGAAGAAATAGAGGTTCCAGGTGATGGTCTGGCACAGATAAATTAGAGGACTTACTTGCAAATGTGTCAAATATCAAACTGTAGGAAATCCATTTCTAAAAACCTTCTTGAACCTTAGGAGTTGCAACATCACTATGTAAACACTGTACCACGTGAATCCCTCTCATGGACAGTTTATTCATATAGTAGTGATTGTGCATTCAAAGTGATCTGATGTAGTTTGCATTGAATTAATTTCCTAGGAAAAGATGACTACATTTCTTAGGACAACACTCAGTTCATTAGAAATGAGCTGCTTGCGAACAAACTGAGTGAAAACAAGCCACAATTCATATCATGATTTTAAAACCTTAATGAAACAGTGTAATGCATTTCACTTTATTTCCCCTTCTTGCATCCACCAATGGACTGGCAGAGACAGACATACAGTTTTTAAAAAGGCAGTGAAAGCTAGGAACCCATATAAAATCCATTACAACATAGATCAGACCAGTCGTTGTTTACATACAGAGTTATCACATATGTACGGCCATAAATAGAACTTCTGACATGCTGTTTCTGAAAGAAAAATTGACAACATGAATGGGCTTATTAAAGACTGGTATTTATATTTTAATGTCAGGCAATTCCAAAGTATGTTTGACAGAAATTTATGAAGCTTTAGCATGTGTCAGTATGTTTCCAAGAGACTTTTGATGCAAGAAATGAAACTCAGGCCATATGCTTGTGTGAACTAGTCTTTTAATGTATTCATTAGATACTGCACAAGGTGCATGGAGAAGGGATTTGGATTGAATGTGATATGCTAGGAATCAGTAGTCTTACTGACCAACAACTTAGTCCAGAGTATTCAGAAGATCCATACCAAAACAAGAAAAGAACTTAAGTTCCTTATCATGACCAAAAAAGAATGTATGCCCTGGTCATACCTCTCAACTGTACAGATTTTCATAGAATGTCCAGATTTTTGCCTCATATTTTGGTCCATTTTTCATAAAAGTATGTTTATCTGGCAAATTAGTGGCAAATTATTAAAGACTAAAATTAAAAAATAATGACAGACATTTGAGTTTCAGACTTCATACCATTCAGAAAATCCATACTAATATAAAACCTGTTATTCTATCAATTTTCTAAGATTGTAAGGGCAATATTTAAAAATTGTCCCTATTTTTTGGGCCTTTGTCCCACTTTTACTTATGGCTTTGTCCAGATTTCTTGCTCAAAGAAGTTGAGAGGTATGGCCCTGGTCCATGACACAAGATGGATGAAACAGCAGAATCAGAAAGTAATATAGATATCAGCCTAGAACAGGCTACCCAGAAGGGTGAAAGGCCAGCATCAGATTTGCTGGGGGTGGGGTGGGGTGGGGTGGGGGTACAATGGTAAGTGTCTAATAAGGGAAAGTGGAGGTCCAGTGGCAAACCTGTGATATCTTGCACTTCCAATGGGGACATTTAGAACCCCATGGGAGCCCCAGGGTTCTGGTAGATGTTCCACTGGTATTGTTGTGTACTGCCCAGAGAAATGCAAGGATGCTGTCCTGAGGACTGCAGAAGTAATGATAACTTCCAGAGATGCTCTGCTGAAAATTGTATCTCATTTAAGTATACTAAACCCTTCTTGCCTGGTGGAACTTCAAGTATGTCTTCTATTTCTGTGTCTCTTTTTCTTGGGCTAAATAAATGCAAGAGGGGAAGAAATGTTATGAATGCTCCTAAAACACGTGTAGTGTGCATGCATATTCATGTGAAAATGGCCTTTAACAATTTAATAATTTCTGTAATAGTAGGACTAACAGGAATAATAAAAAAATACAGTCATACTAATATGCTACCAATACATGTAACCTCATAAGAACTAGAGAAGGAGACAATTGTAGGCACATTGCAGGCGATGAGAAGAGTATGCTTGGAAAGGAGAAAAGACTGAAGCAATATTATTTCTATGAACGTTAATCATACCCTGACATAGGAATGGAGTCATGGTATTAGAAATGCGAAATATTTATAGAAATTAAAAAAGAGCAAAACCCTACCTAACTGACCTTACCTGCATAAGCACAGCATATCTGCTGCCAACCCTTCTCTATACAGCACCTATATTTGCCAACCTACATTCCACAGAAATAGCACAACTTCATCAATAATGTAACAAAGTTGCCATGTTTGCAGCAGACATCTACAACAGAGCCTAAAATTGCTTAATCATCAAGAAAGTGAAATGGATGGAAATTCCTAACCATCTCAGATATATCCATTTAAAAGTAGCCCATAAAGTCATGTACCAACCAAACAAGTGCCAAACAACAGGGCTTGTACTGCAATCATACTCCCCAATTAAAAGACCTCTGATATAAAGATAAGTTCATCACTTATTTACAAAAAATGTACTCAGACTATGCCTCTAAATTCTGAAATATAATACTCTGCACAATCAGACAAATTAGTATCCTCACAGTCTTCAAAATTAACTTAAAGTATTTCTTACTGGAGTCTGGGCTCTGTGCTTGCTCACCTTTGCCCGGATAAACTAACCCCCGGATTCACGAAACCTCCATGTAACACTTAATATGTCTTACTTAGAGGCTGCAGTTGAACAGTATGACGTCAGCGTGCCATGAACATTCATGAGGGCACGCTGACTCATCCGTTACTCTTACATGGACTGAGTAGGAAAGCAGGGGGCGTGTCCGACTGCCGAGCAGTCTAAAAGTCCATGCCCCTGCAAGGTTTTAAAAAGCATAATGTCAACAGACAAGAGCGAGTTCACTCAAATGTACTTGCACCCAACACCACACTCCCTGACACTGTAAACCCCCATCACAGTTATAAAACGTAAAATATTAATTTTATTTTTTTTAAATCCACGATATAGCTGCCCGTATTTGGCTTGTTTGCGCGGGTGTGCCCATTGCTTAACCACAGTTAGCAATTGTGACATTGAAGAGCATATAAGAACTACTTATGCAAATTAAGCCAAATAGCAACAGCGTAATGGTAGAGTGTATGCACAAAGAGGAGGCATTCATGGTTCGAGTCCCACCACTACCCTTCTTATTTATGTTTTAAATCAGTATTTGAAATAATACCAGACATATATGAATAAAATTTTATTAAAAGCAGTGACATGGCCAATGTATCAGTGAACAAAATATATATTTTTAAAGGACCCAGATATATAATAGGCTGCTGTTAAGCAACGCTTTACCCAGCGAAACACAGGTGCCCATAGTTTAATAGCGCTTTACCCAGATAAACACAGGTGCCCATAGTTTAATAGCACTTTACCCAGCTAAACAGAGGTGCCCATAGTCAAATAGCACTTTACCCAGCTAAACAGAGTTGGCCATAGTTTAATAGCACTTTACCCAGTGCAATAGAGTTGCCCAAAGTTTAAAAGTGCTTTACCCAGTGCAATGTGTTTGCATGGACGTGTGCACCGCATAAACCAGGGCACCGTAGGGCACCGGGGAGCAACGTAGAGCTAAGTTGCTTAAACACAGCCACACCCCCTAGCCTGTCTAGACAGTATTAAAATAAAACAATGACAAAGTTCGAACCCAGGACCCTGTGCATCATAATCAAAGTACAGAACCACTAAGCCATGACAACATAGGGAAAGCAGCCACTATTAACATTCATATACTTACGAATGGTAGTTTAACCATTACTAAGCAGGTCTGCAGTCAGCCGAGAATTTTACAAAATGGCCAATCACAAAAAAGTGCAGGTCCGTCACCACCATGCAGACCTAAAGAGACGAAAGCAGGACCGCCTGAACCAGTGGATACAGGAGGCCTGTGGATGGCCTAATGGTTAAGGTGTTTGCCTTACAAACACAAGGTGCAGGGTTTGAGCCTCACAAGGGATAATTGGCTAGGCTTAAAATGGCTTGCAAGGGTAGTTAGCTTAGTACTAATCTATGAACCTATGAACCTATGAAATGCGGCATATTTAAGAGCCATACATAACTGATTGTAGCTCAGATTTGCAGTCAGAATAGCAGGTGCAGGAGAGGGTTCACGCTTCCGAGCGCAATGTTGGGGCATCGAGGAGTCCAAATACATGGTTTGGCTCCTTGTCCACCATCACAAGTCAAGACCCCTGCAGGGCCAGTTCCAAAGGATGGAGTACAAGGCAGAGGCTTGGAACCGGTTAGTTTGTGACCTCACCAGTGCCACAGGCATTCCCTGGACTGGTGAGCAGGTGAGTCACCACCTTGCAGACCTGAAGAGATGAAAGCAGGACCGTCTGAACCAGTGGATACAGGAGGCCCATGGGATGCAGAATGCCCCACAACTGAGTATGTAGCCATGGAATGCAGTATGTAAGAATTGATAATGGAGTATGTATAACGGATAGGTATGTCTCAATATCCTTTCATTTACTTTACAGCTGTAGGTGACCATGCTACGAATTAGCAAGCCTATGCTGATAGGCTGCTAAGGCTGCGCCACCAGGCAGGTTAGTGATTATTCTGCATGTATTGTTATATAAAATATGGGAGAGAGCATGAAAGAAAGTGTTGTAGTCCAATAAAACAGACATAGAATTGCCTGAATAAGACCTCAGCATGCACTGACAGATAAAAACATCAGAGAGGCAGAAAAAGAGTGTAGTAACCCATTAAGAAAGGTAACATATGTCTGGAATAATATCTCTGCAGGCACTGTCATATAACATAAGTGAGAGAGCCTGAAAAAAGATTGTTCTAACCTATTAATAAAGGTATAATATGTCTCGAACATGTCTGCCATAAACACTGTTAAAACAAATAAAGGAGTGAGCCTGTGGAAAAGTGTGCAATGTCATTAATAAAGGTCTAAAACCCAGAGTGTGTCTGTGTCACAGAGTCTGAAATGTTGTTGTACCCTTGCGTTATACAAACAGTACTGTTTGAAAATGTGCTGGCAACCCAGAGTTATGCAGTCCCATATAAAGTGGGTAATGGAAGTGCTAGTTGTGTCCAACCTGCGGCCCGCGGGCCACATGCGGCCCTCAGAGCTCTGCCATGCGGTCCTCTACCTCTAACTCCAACATCGATGTACGCATGCCCCAAAACACTTTTTTGTTGTGTTTTTCGCGCCCGTGACCTGTAACTCTAACATCGGTGTGCGCATGCACCAAAGCATCCTTCTAGTTTTGATTTTTTTGCGCCAAAGAAGGGTCAGTTGGTTCGTGCCATTATTTCGTGCCAAAGAATCAATGTGTATTTTCTTGCTGAAGAGGGATTCGTCTATGGATTTGCTGCCATTGCCTTTTAAAGAGACAGCATTTAACCTGTATTAATAGGTAAGTATGGTGTGAGTGAGTGCATGCATGAAAGCAGAATGTTTGTGTGCGTGAAAGTAGAAGTGTGTGTGTGTGTGTGTGTGTGTGTGTGTGTGTGTGTGTGTGTGTGTGTGTGTGTGTGTGTGTGTGTGTGTGTGTGTGTGTGTGTGTGTGTGTGTGTGTGTGTGTGTGTGTGTTTTATGTGTGCATGACAGAGAGACAGAGAGAGACACATGCACAAAGAGGCTAACGTACAAACAAGTTAGCTCACAAATGCATCCTACGTTAAAAGTACACTTTCATTAAATTGCAGCTTTTCTGACAGGGAGAGTGTTGTATTGAATATGAAATCATACCTCTCAACTGTATGGATTTTCGAAGAATGTCTGGATTTTTGCCTCATCTTCCAATTTGTGTCTTTTGCTTAGGAAATAAAAGTAGTCATCCAAGGTAATGCAGTCCCAGGGATTAAGAATGAGACAGTAGCCTAGGGTTAATGGGTCAGTAATGAATTGACTAATGTGGGACTGTAGCATATAAAGTTTATTGTTTTTTTTTGACAAACAAAAAAATCACCCAGTACTGTCTTGTCATTGGTGGGTTCTAAGCAGTGGTAGATTGGACAACAGTAAGCATATCTTTGGTGGATCATCAATACTGGCAAATCAGGTGGGCACAATGTCATTTTTTAAATGTTGGGGGTTTTAGTGTGTATGTGTGTGTTTGTGTTGGGAGTGCTGCAATAGTAGATGATTATTAAATACAGAAACTTACAAACTGTGGAGAATATGTTTCTTTGTTTCAAAACCTGATACTTGGGTACTAGGAATGCCAAAAAATAGATTTTTTAAGACATAGCTTCTTGCCATTTACAGTGGATGGACATTTACATTTAATGGACAATGTTAGCAGTATGAGTGTGGTCCTGTAGGGATCTGGAGGATGCTAAGTCTACCACTGCCAATGTCTTGTAAAGTGACCTGGAAATGGATATTGAGATGTTACAGAAAAAATACAGCAAGTGGGCTTTGAAATGTAGTTTAATTAAACAAAGTGCACTTGCAATTTACAGACCATAATTTAATTTATTTCAGGTAGTCCAGATCCTGGTAGATTGTATACCGTTAGACTTAATTAGGGAGAGGTGTCATTCTGTGGAAATAAGCAGACCTAGTTTCAGTGAAAGCTCTGTGGTTGTTTGCAGGTAGAACGTTGCAGGATGTGGAGCCAATGTGTTATTATTTTTAATGGACTTGTTATTTCAAAGTATGGTTTTCTTTGTTGCAAAAGAAGGCAGGATTGAATGAGCCATATAATGCTTAACTGACAATAATGGGATAGAAACATTATACGTGATGTATAATGTTTGCAGCTACATTTGTTTCAATGGTGTCTGTGATGCATAACTATTTTTGGGCCTGTGTCCCAATTTTATTTTTCGCTTTGCCCAGAATTCTTGCTGTAAGGTTGAGAGGTATGGTTCCATGCTAAATCAGAAGGTTGTATTTACCTTGGAAGACTTTTCAGCATAATTATGAGAAACAGAGCGTTTTTAATATCTCCACTTATTTCCAATATAAACTGCCATGTAACCTTGCAAATAACTTTCTTATTATGCTACTTTAATTCTTTTGAAATTGACAGGTATGCTTCATTGGTTCGGATGTAAGCATAGTGTGCTGTGACTGATTTCTTGCAGCAGTCTGTGGCTTACTTATCACAGTAACTTTTCTGTGTTTCTGGGTATGTGATCAATTTAACAGTTTTAAAGATGTTTTCCAAAATTAAATAAATACATAATAAATGAAAAAAAGTAATCCTTTCTTCACTTTGAGCTATTGACAAAGTGTGGGAATTTGTTTTTTTCAGAAGCGATGGTCAGCATTACAGCTTAGTAAACGGTCAATCTGTGAATAACTTCTGCACAAATGAAAATGTCTGAATGTCAAATGGCTTTAGATTGGAGGGAAGTTACATGTTTACTCCAGTATGTAGTATGATCTTAGAGAGTTTATAGATTTCTTATTGATTTAATTTTTGCTGAGCAGTTGTTTGTTGATTTATTGATGGTCCTTTTGGTGGTGGGAAATTGCATGGATGAATCTATTTCTATTATGATTTTTTTTTCAGATATTTTGACTTTCAGACAATTTCAATCAGTGAGACTGTGTCATGTGATTACTGAGGGTGCCTATTTTACAAGTAGGGCTCCTTTCTGTGTGTGTGTGTGTGTGTGTGTGTGTGTGTGTGTGTGTGTGTGTGTGTGTGTGTGTGTGTGTGTGTGTGTGCATAAGAGAGATTTAATATGTATACTGAATATATTTTTGCAAATGGAATTCTTAGTTAAATAGGCCCCTCTTCTTAGACAAGTAGACTTGAGTAACCAATATTAGATCTTAGCCATCCAGCTAGGAAAGTTTAGTATGTGGATTTTCCTTTTGGTTTGATGAAGGCTATGCTACTTACTTAAGGAGTACATTCATGGCTATCCATCCAGTTGTAGTGTTGTTGAACTACATTGTTTGATAATGAGAGGAGCATTTTACAGAAGTTGAAAGTTTTTGTGTCAAGAACCAGTCTATACAAAGTGGCTTGTTTATGTTGCAGTGAAGGCTGTGGTCTTTGTAGTGAGTGTTTTAAATATAACCAGTATTTCTGTGGTGGAGAAAGTCTCTTAAGGCAGGATCTTTCTTAGCCTGGAAAGCAAGCCAGTGATGAAATTTATAGGGGCCAGTGAGAGACAGAGGAAAGCAAAAAGCTTTTAGTCTGTTTGGATAACTAAGTGAACTCAGTCCATTGACCTTTTTTTGTTAGAAATGTTTGTAATCTTTCTTTTGGCATGGTGTTTTGCTGAGGCACGTGCCAAAAGGGGTATTGCACTCAATAATTGCTCTTGTAAAGGAAGAATACAGGGATGTTATGACCTCCTTGTCCATGGATGAGATACCCTTACTAATGAGGTGGGTCATGTAAAAAGCTTTCCGTACAACGGAGACAACGTGGTGGTCAAAAGTCAGGTTTCTATCAACCTGGGTGCCCAAGCACCTCACAACTGATTGCGTGCTTACAACATTGTTATTAATGTGATAATTTGTGGGGACATTACTATCCTCAAAGGGGATGATTGTGCATTTTTTGGCATTTATCTTGAGGCCATTTTTCTGGCACCAGTCATTTGTTTGGGTGAGACCCTCTTGTAGCTTATTCAGAATTGTTTTATTAAGTCAGAAATGTGAATTCTTTACTTTATTGCAAATTTGTTGGCTTATTTTTGTGGATTATAGTATTGTAGGACTGCTAATGTTGACATTGTATGTAGATGGACTGCTGGAGTGGTTTTCCCAGTGAGAAATGCTAGTGCTGTAGTGAATATCTGTTTATTTGTAAAAAAATCTATATATTAACTAAGATGTTAGAGTTAGAGAATTAAAATCAGAATGAGAATTAGAATTTTAAGGCAAATATTAGGCATTTATTAATTGTTCGAATGCACCTACAGTACAGCCAGGAGGTCGACTTTGGTCTCCTGTGGCAGTGAAAGAGTTAACTATATGATATACTTTATATGCAGCCCCAAGACAATTTCTGTTCACTCAATGCTGCCCCGGCAAGCCAAAAGGTTGGACATCCCTGTTAGTAGCTGTGAAACATATATACAGTCCACAATAGTCAGTTACTAGCTGGCATGAATAAGCAAACCTGGCACACATATAGCATGTAATTATTCACCAGAAATGTGAGTGTGTGTTAGGAAATGCAGGGTTCTGTACAAATCGAAGTGAAAATGTCATGTGAAAACATCCCAGATATGTAGATAAAGAAATATAAATGCAAACAAGAAATATGTAGCAGTAACACCTGCATCCTGGACAGTTAGTATGTCAGATATAGGTCAGGCATATATTGAACTAGCCTAACCCATGACACAACCTAATGTATGGTGGCAAGTGTAATAATACAGGTAGGGGATATATACTTGCAGTCACTGGGAATGTAGTGTAGACTAAAAGGTCATTATAAGATGTTAACCGAGGTTTTTTCTACACCCTACTGTATGTGCATAAACCATGCAATTCCACACCTCAATCGGTATGTGTAACCTTAAATATTTGTTGGGACATATGTCCTATTGTTTTATAAATATTTGCATTGATGTTGATGTATGTGCCCTGTTCAAACACCATGTTCATGGTGGCCTGTTGCTAGCAAACATCCCTGCATGCTGTTGGAATATCTACTGTCATTCAATATATGCATGTGTTATGCTTGCTGTTCAACTGGTGGAACCTTGGTGTGTTGGGTTAATGGGAATATTACTGCATGCTGTTACAACTAATCTGGAATGCTGTTGTTTATGTTGTAATTAAACACACCTAATCACAGAAAGTATGGGAAGGCCGGTCCCAGTGGACCCACGTGTCCCTCCTCAGTTGGCGAGTGCACCTGGCACCAGCAGCTCCGGTGCCCAGCCCGGGCTCCCCTCCTCCATTGGTCCTGTGCCACCTTTGAGTGGAAGTGCTGCAGGGGATGGGGCTCATCCCCCCCATGCAAGCGTGGGCAGAGAAGGGCCACCTGTCACCCTTCAAAGGGTCTGGACTGTGGTGCGTAGGGAGATCCAGCGTTCAGTCACTGATCCCCATACCAGCTTGAGGCGAGAGTGGCACATCTCTCGGGTGAGCCTGCCCATCCTACTCAGCCCCCAGCACAGCCACCCTCGGGGCTGTGAAGGTGCAGTAGTGACTGCCCATGGGTGGGGATCTCAGTTCCACTGTTACCATCTGTGGGCTCATGGGCTTGCGATTTCCAAACAACCTTCCCCATCAATTGTGTTCACCCACCCCATGTGTCAAACTCCACCCCTGTATGCGTCTTGTTTGTCTTGTCTGCTTACCTCCGCAACCTACCTCCCCAAATATACCTACATCCTCTACCTCACATTCCACTCTCACCTGAAAAAAAAAATAAAAAAAAGGGCAATCTGTTCCCACAAAAAAATGACACCCCATACATAGCTGCCCAATTCGCACACATGTCTGCTGGACATGCAAACTGATAATTCTAATTGGCAGTACAACATATTTTGTTGTCCACACCCCTCTCTCAGGGGTGGAAGGTTTCAAATTTCACACCAAATTTCATACATATGCACGACTGTTGCTGGTAAAGAAATGGGCAGCTATGGACCTTCCCTACACCCATCCTGCACATCCTGAGCTGGTTTCCCTACTGTCTTTCCCTCTTTGTGCCCCCTTTTTCACCACTTTCCTATCTCCCCATTTTCTTTTTTTTAAAAGAAATTAGCACGGGGGTTAGCGGGAGTAAGCACATTTAAGCAGTAGTTAGCGGGGGTGCGCGAGTGTGACCTTGTGTGCGCTTAGCTAAGCATTGCTAAGCATTGCGCAAACCTGTGCAAACCCACTTACAACTGCTTAAAAGTACCTTAGTCACTCTGTATGACAAGACCCTTGTACTGCTCAGCAGCAAAATAAAACACCCTTGTCAGTCTCGAACCTGGGACCTTGGACTCACCAGTCTGCATGAAGTACCACTACACCACAGCAGATATACAATAACTTAGTGCTGAAAGCAATATATCATGCATTACCATGAGTGAATGTAAAGGGAAAATAGGAATGGCATAACACAAATCTTGTTCTGTGGGCCTTAACCAGCAGGTGTTGTGGAATTGCATGACATGACTGTGAAAAGAGAATCAGACATGCTAGTAGGGAATAAGGTTACAGTAGCAGCTTACAAATCCCACACAGTATCAGAGCAGGATAAACACTGGCACATTTGCATGGGTCACAGGCCAGACATCCCAACAGTGACTGCTCTACAGTGATGACCCTGATTTGTAAACAAATGTTAGCTGTGCCCCTCTGACTCCCTGTGAAATGTACTAACAGTAGGCAGAAAGGTGTTGAATCTCACTTAAAGACAAATGTCAATAAGTGAGAGTAGACATCTCTTGCACGTCAGAAAAGGTGTAGTAATACATATGCTCTGAATCCCCCAAAGTCTGAACTGCAAAATATCTGAACTATATCACAGGTGTATCCCAGTTATATGTACCTTTCCCTGAGGCTGTTCAAATATATACATGAGAGTATCTGAGGCCTGGAAGAGTAAGAAACACACAGGCATATCAGCTTGTCTGCTGTTACACACTCTACAAATAGCTGTAGAATGAATCCCACAAGTATGCCCTTACGTAGAAGTACAACACAGAAATATCAAAGGATGTAGCCACGTACTACTAGCAACCACTTGTGACAATGCCATCGTTCAGGTGCTGAAAAGACTGCTGTGGTGCACAATCAAAGAATACTAGGCTGAACTCTGTCTACCATCTGGATATGTCCAAAGGTGGGAGCTACTCAGACAGACTACAAGCCTTCATAGACTTACAGGTACACAGCAACTCTGCATGTTCAGTAAGATAAACATCACATGATAATAAATAATGCACTCTGCAGTTCTGCACCCCTACCCAAAGGTACTATATACCCGTGCAGTCAGGCACAACCAAGGGTGTAGGTTGGCATACACAGTACAGAAATATGTCCAGTTGTCCTGAGCAAACAGAAACAAACCACAAACTGTTCAGAAGTGAGTAACGTACTAATGACAGTATATCAGTTCACAAACAGTGCATGTGCCTGATATTCATAATTGGTAGTACAACATACTTAGTTGTCCTCACCCCTCTCTCAGGGGTGGAAGGTTTCAAATATCCCACCTAATGTATTGCATATGCACAGCTGTTGCTGGTAAAGAAATGGGCAGCTATGGACCTTCTCCACACCCATCGTGTACATCCCAAGCTGGTTTCCCTACTGTCTTCCCCTCTTTGTGCACCCTTTATCACCACATTCCTATCTCCCCATTTACTTTTCTGTCAAAGAAATGAGTGCGGGGGTTAGCGGGAGTGAGCACTTGTAAACAGTAGTAAGCGTGTTGCACCAGTGTGCGCATGTGTGCGCTTAGCTTAGTATTGCTAAGATATGATAAACTACGCCAAGCTTAGCTTAGTATTGCTAACATAAAATAAGCTAAGCTAAGCTTAGCTTAGCATCGCTAAGCATCATGCAAACCCATGCAAACCCGCTTACAACTGCTTAAAAGTGCCTTAGTCACTCTGTATGACAAGGCCCTTGTACTGCTCAGCAGCAAAATAAAATACCCTTGTTAGTCTCAACCCCCACACCTTGGACTCACCAGTCTGCTTGATGTACCACTAAGCCACAGCAGATATACAATAACTTGGTGCTGAAAGAAATATAACATGCATTACAAGGAGTGAATGTAAAGGGAAAATAGGAAAGCCATAGGAATACATTGCAATAACTACTGTTGTATTCCAGTTAATTCCCTAATTCCAAAAGAAAGTACATGCTCCCATGTATCCAGTGTTAGCATTAGGAGATGTGAGTAAACTTACACACTGAGAAGAGTGTACTGGAAGAAGCAACAGCCAGGTTTCAGTACAACATGCATTTCACTGGCTACAACCCAGCTTCAGATATGAGACATATACCAACCTCCTGACTGACACAACAGTGTCCACAGCAAACAAGCATGGTCCCCACCTTGCAAAACTGAAAGGCCTATGCCTACCTAACCTATCATTTTATAACAGTGTCCTGAAATCACAGTGAGAACTGCAATTGCCACACAGCAGGCTGCATGCAATTACTAAATGGTGGGTACCAACTGGTGCAGAGGCCATCACATGCACATGTGCAGATACCTACAAAAGCAGCCTGTACTTGCTGTCCACACATGCAATAATATCACTGCAGCAACCGGAGAGAGAGAGTGAGTGAGAGAGAGGGAGACAGACAGACAGACAGAGACAGACAGACAGACAAACAAACAGAGGCAGTTGGAGACACCAAAAAAAAAAATGTCAGCAGGTACAACAGACAAAGGTGAGAAATATAAAGGTAAGCTATGTAACAGAGATGTATTTGCTGGCATCTGAATGATGTGTCTGAAGGGTACTCTACATACTGTGAACCCTCCATATATGGTAGCAGTCCGTATCTATATGTATATGCAGATGTGCATAGGGCAAGGGACATACTGCAACTGTTAGTGAAGGCTGGACATATATATGTAGTTGAAGGTTGCTATGTGCACATATCTATGTAAGTTGTAGTGTGTGGCATTGAAAACAGCAAGCAGTGCAGGTATATGTCATGTGGTGGTTAAATGCTGTGGGACTGAGTTACAGCCAGTGAGGTCTGCTACAGCAATACAGCCTGAGGATAGCGAAATACATTCTGCACAACACTGTGCAATATTATTACATAATTGTATGTCTCACAACTGTTTCATAACTGATATTCCCACCATGAAAGGTGGGCAGTATATGTGCCTATATGTGCATGTATATGTACAGCAATGGATGTTTACAAGTATGTATATATATATATATATATATATATATATATATATACACATATATACATTTTTATATATATATATATATATATAAATATATACATATATAGATATATATATATAGATATGTAATATAGATATATACATTAATAGATATATAGAGAGATATATAGATATATACAAATATATATGGATATATATATATATATATATATATATATATATATATATATACATAGATAGATATGTATATATATATATATATATATCTATATATATATATCTATATATATATATATATATATATATATATATATATATATATATTCACATATATATATATATATATATATATATATATAGTGAGAGAGGGAGACATGGGGTCAGACGTATTGCAACAGGTGCCTGGTGACCAAAGCATGGACTGAACACCAGTGTTGATACTGCAGTGCCATACCCCATTCCAAAACACTTTACTCACTAACTACCAGATAGGTGGTTGCCTGCCTAACACTGAAGGTGTCAGAAGGGAACATGGGACACGGGTGGATAGTAGCCTCCCCTTTGATATTCACAGTGCCACACTAGTCTTGTAATCTGTCTACATGGTACGTGTCATCACAAACGTTGTGTCATGTACGGAAATATAGGTCAGTGTTCCCTTGTACTCATCACAATGCCCCATGTGGTATGTACCTCACATGACAACTACAGCAAGTGGAAAGGCCACAGACATACCTCACAAAGAGTAATACTGTCCTCAAACACATAACCTATGCAGACTGACTCACATAACCACAGCTACAGTGCATTGCATACCGGCCACCCAGAGGTTACCTCTGTCGAACATACAGAGGTATGTCACACCCATAGCACTCAGACAACCACCATGTCAACACCTCACAATCCCACCGGGCTACACAGCATATGTCCCTAATCCCCGCCACCTCACTAAACAGCACATGCTGGAGGGATAGGCTCCTATTGGCAAATATGCCATATTCTGGAGTAAACCACCCAGCATTAACAAACAAGGCTCCTCAGTAGCAGATGTCATACATACCCCTGATGATTGTCTGGGGGATAGGTAACACACCCTGGGAATCACCTCTGTGTATCTGGTTGACAGAAGCAAGTGAAATCAAATTACATGTGTGTCAAAGGCCAGGGTAGCATATGGCTAGGCTGCTGTAGGCCCTAGGGCCAATAGCATATTACCTACCTATGACACAATGTACACACACATGTACTCAGTGCAATACCTGCTATGTGAGGTGGAATGAGTGTGACAGTGAATGTGTGCAAGGTCTGTAATGGTGTGATAGCTTAGTGTGAGGTTGTTTCTGTCATGGTCGTTTGTGTCCTAGGTGTGAGGCCAGAGAAAGATGTGTCAGTTATTGGGATGTAGACATAGTAGGATGGCATATGTTGTGATGTAGTCCCTTGTATATGACTGTGGTGTCCCATCGTAGGCTGAAGCAATACATGTATGCTCAGTAAGTGGTACTGCTGGTGAATCCAGCTGACATTTGAACGGTTGTACTACCTGAAGCTGCAGGCCTAAACAGCACAGTATGGTGTATGTTCACATTCCCTGGTAACACTGTCTTGTGTGTTTCCTGTAGTCTGCACAGATTACATACCTCAGGCATAGGTATCTGTACGTAGGGGCACACAGTACTGTAAGATACACAGGAAATGCTCATCTGTGTCAGCATACATTTGTGGGTTGTATGAATGTCTGATGTGTGTGTAATGATGCCTGTACCATGTCCGCAATCACATGTGTGTTGCAGGGTTTGCGTGTGTACCTAGCAACATGTATACTCTATTACAGCAGTATGCCAGCTATATTAACAACTGTGCACATATGTTAGGTAGGGGTATGGCATCAATGACTAGGGTGGGTTACTGGTTATACTGTAACTGTACTTCACATTCATTGCAATGGATGACATATTTCTTCATGCATTAGCTTGATATGTACCCCCGTGGCGAGGCTGTGCATTGGATTCCAAACAGTGTGCCAAGTACTGCTGTATACTGGTTTGTTATATGGAGTGTGGCAGGTACTGTCAGCCAGTTGTGGGCTGAGCACTGATATGTGGTACTGAATGTGTGTATCCTCTGACAGACAAACAGATGCTACATATGGCAGTTAACTGATATCTGTACTGTATAATGTTAAGTGTGCCACATGACTTGCTCACACATATCATTTACTTGTCTTCCAGGTTTATGGCTCATCAAAGGAATCCCTCCTACACAGCCGCAGAGGAACAGGAAATCCACCACAGCCTGGTTCAGCACTATACCTTGCTGTTTTCCTGGGCCAGCCAGCACCAGCATGAGTGTACTCCACAGTGGCAAGATCTTGTTCGTCGGGTAAATGACATAGGCATGCAGAACCGGACATATGAGCAGGTACGCCATCACTGCAGTGATTTAATTAGACATGTCCGGCGGTGTCTATCTGATATCTATAGACAACAGCTTGCCACAGGTGGTGGGGTGGCCATACATCCCCCCTCACCAGAGTGGAGGAACTGCTCCTAAGTGTGGTGGCTCCTGGCCTACAGCAGCAACAACATCACACATGTGTCATCATGGAGGCTGGAGCCACCCAGCATGGTGACATGGAGCGTGCAGGTAACATGCCCTAGCTGTAGACTACTGTTACCTGTATTGTTAGATTATGCATATGTGAGATGTGTACTGTGTTTAGCAGTTGTGCTGCCTATTGTGTGCAATACTGATATTTTGAATAGTATCTGTACACCTATGCCTGTTGTTCTACTGTAGTTTAGTACACTCACAGTAGCAATGCCACAGTTGTGGCCACTGACAAACTGTGTCATATTCTTGTAGGTCCCTCTGGTGTGACAGCAGGGCAGACGATACATGCTGATGAGTGTGTTAACACTTTCAAATTGGTATTAAAATGTGCATGTCATAGGTGAGGTGTAGGCCATGTACACATAACACACCTACACATAATGCACACTGTGCATGTTTGCTGTGAGACGTTAAACATCTCAGTAAAGTCAGTAGCTGCCTCAATCACATGCAATGCACAGAGCATCAGACACAAATTTGGCAACACTGTACTGCACATTGGATAGGCATAGTTGACACACATGTACACAACATAACACGTTTGTCATACGCAGTACACCTCAACATGCTACACATAGTGTAACCGGACACCTGCTGCCAGGTCACACTTCAGTATCCCACATGTCATCCACACACCACACATAATATACCCGAGGGGTAGGGGCCTAGCATGGGGCTGTGCAACACTCTTCAACACGTAACACAGTCATGTTAGCCAATGCTCCCTATTGGGCACCTCACACACCCTTGTGCAACGTGGCTGTGTAATTGTGAACATAGCCATGGCACTGAGGTTCAGGTACAGCATGCTAGGCGGTGTTCTAGCACACTTTAGTGGCCTTGAGTGACCACATGATGCATGATGATGATGGCTAATGGTACTACACTCCATACAGTTACAGTGACCACAGTACTACACATAGCTGTCATTGCTTTGCACCTCCATGTTGTGTGTGTGCACACATATGCACCTATACACATTATGCATAGCATGTTGTGTGTGTGCAAACATATGCAACTATACACAATATGCATAGCAGTTGCAGTCTGTACAAAGTGACACATATTTGTCCTGGAATGCTATTGGGTATATAGGTCACATGACACACATTGGGTGTGTGTGATGTTTAATGTTGCAGTCATGTACCATGCAATGTCATGGCTGGCACTGGCATATCTGGAATATGAGCCACACTCACCATAACCACTGTACAATGGCCATGTCCAGGATTTGTATTCCATCACGTATACATGCACCACTCATCCCGTGTGTGTACATAGCATGCATGTGCTACACCTGTGTTCACAATTATCTGCTATAGACACAGACACTGCAATCAGACATGGAAATCCATGTGACACACAGATAACACATGCAGCCATGGTATGTATACCTGTGAGTGATGGTGCATAGGACATTGCAGAGCTTATAATACTTGCACAGAAATGTCATGTCCTTGTACACATTGTGTTCTAGGGTGTAGGCAATCACTGAACATGTACACACATGCACCACAGCCATGTACACTGTCATTAACTATGGCTGTCTACACTCACACTGCATGGGCTTGATCAACACTTATTCTGCATGCTGACACATGTGATGTGACTGTTTGCCTTGTGATACTGTCACCCACCTTCAACCACTATTGAGTATGTTTTGGATTGCTGTTGTGTGTGTGTATCTGCTGTAGTGAGGAGTGTGCATGTGTTCCTGTGTGCATGTGTTCCTGTGTGCATGTGTGCATGTGTTCCTGTGTGCATGTGTGCATGTGTGCATGTGTTCATGTGTCCATGTGTGCATGTGTGCATGAGTCCATGTGTCCATGTGTCCATGTGTGCATGTGTGCATGTGCAGACCGTAAAGTGTGTTTCCTGTCTTCCTCTCACAGGTGCTGAGTTAGGGGTTGGCGAAAGCAGCAGGTAACCTGAAGCCACTGCCATGAATAGTGGTGATGATGACACATGTATTTTGGCACATGAAGATTTGGCAGGGTCTGTCATTGGTCCACCAATCGACAGTACACAGCGTTCAACCTCATCTATGCGCACACTCATACTGTCAATACATCCCTCACCACCAATGACCATAGGCAAGGGACAACATACAGTTGGCATTGACCAGGAGAGTGTGGTACCCATGGAACTTGCATCCCCCTCACAGCAGCCATAGCCGTAGACCCGGAACGGTACCACATAGGCGGAGGTCCAGGGGTTCTCAGGGGAGCACCACTGGTCATATTGCCCCTGGCAGGCGTGCCCTCACAGGTCTTACGACGACCAGTATGTTCCGGGCTGTAATGCAGGCTCAGGCACGTATGGAACGGTACACCAGGCAGGGACTTAGGGCGCAGAGGGCACATTACACCGCTATTAATGACAGCATCCGTGACCTTGCCTGTGCCATCCGGACTTACACCGAGGTCGCTAATACACATTGGGGGGAGACATTAGATGCCCTCCACAACATGTCTTCCATGAGCCAGGACCATGCAGGATGGTTGCGACGTCGACGCGGACACATGCCAGCAACAGCAACAGCTGGCAGTGGTCGCAGATGGCCCACAGTTCACAGCCGCTCACGTAATGGCAGTACCAGCCCCAGCAATGCTGGGGCTGGCCTGTCCATTGACCATCCCTGTAGACCACATGCACGTGGCTCTAGCCAGTCCCAGCAGGGACATGGGTCCAGTCGTCATACCTCTGCCTCTGATGACAGTACCCAGTCAGGGTTGTTACCCGATACTGTCCGTAGCACCCCTGCCAGGCACAGGTACTGTGTCTGTGGCTGGAGACAGTGATCTGTACAGCCTAGCAGGTACAGTCTGTGGCTGTCCCACAAACCACCGTATATGGCAGCCACATGGTGGAGCTGTGTGCATGCAGACACACACACATTAACCAAACAACTAGGGCTCACACATACAAACACATTACATCAACATTGGCCGATGCTGTACTGTTGTCCCTCTCACACACACACACACACACACACACACACACACACACACAGACATGTCGATTGGATGGGTCAATATCAGGCTCTGGCAAACAACAAAACACCCTGTGCATATGATGATACCTGTGTCACCTCCTGTCATCTGCATCATTGATGGAGGGACAGGCTAACATGGTGCTGATGCACAGGGTGACACTATAGCAGTGTAGCAATAATAGCAAGTTGTCAACAAGGAAGTGTAACTACATCCTTGTAGGTATATCTGAGCAGACATTATGCATCAAAGCTCTGATTGTCAATGTAGCATTGTTTACAACACTGTTAGGTCTGAGTATGTATTGTCCACCCATATGCCACTTGGCTGAAGTGTAATGTGTTGCCAGCATGTGTTAGTGAGTGGACAGTATGTGTGTGATGTGTGCAGTACAGATTAGCAAGTGTACATCTCTGAACATGGTGGGTGCGCACTGTCTGGATGTATGTTTATAGTGGACACATGGGACGTGTGGCATACCCTGTCGTACACATTGTTAACATCTCATAGCATCTTTCAATGGCCAGTATGCATTCTACTACAGTTATGTACTAACATGGGTAGATGTGAGTATGACATGGGTTGACAGTATGCTGTGGGTGATACCGTTAATATCTGTCAATGATTTGCGGTCTGGTAGTATACACAACCTCAAGAGCATGACTACAAGCAATCATTGGATGATGTCCTGACAAATGACACACAGTAGTAGGGAACCCAGTAACAATTGGATCCTTCCAGTGCTACACTATAACACTAACCAGTGGTAAAGACTGCCACCCATTCCTGTGACCACACCTATTTGGCATATAGCCCCCTTAGGTACATGCAGACACACTAGGGATGTGTCCATCCAAATCTGGAAATGCATGGATTGGCCTACAATGCATTTCCTGGATGGGACGCATATACTACACAAGGGTATCATACAGACAGATACCTGTTGTCTGATACATGCTGTATAGCAGTAAGCTGACTATGGCATAGTCATCCTCATGTACTATACTTACTATCCCGTCAGTACCACACAGGTGGTAGCCCTCAACATGTATGTTGGGTACCAATGTGACCATACAGCCTCATGTTATGTCATGTGTCCCTTGGTATCCACATATTCATAGGTATTGTGGAGTCCCAAGGTGTATCACATAAGACATTAGAGGCCTGAATGCATATCCACAAGGCAGTCATACACCTATAAAGTCTTTGTTGTGTATGACCATGTCTGACATATACCCCAGGCATATACCCTCACTCACACTACTATTAAGTAACTGTCATGGGTGTGTGTGCCACAGATGAGCTTGGCCACAGAGCATGACAGTGGACGGCCGTGTCACATACATACATATGTGACCTATGATCTGAGAAGCAGCGGTACAACCTGTCAATGGAAACAAATGTATTCATGTAGTATGCAGGCTTCACACCTATGTACTGATTGAGGGGACATGTACACATATATATTTGCCATGCAGATACCTGATGTGTGCAATGCACTTACTGTTGTAATCATACTATGTCATACCATAGTAAAAGCAAAACCCACACCACATTGACACACACACAGTCAGCATTTGTAGGATTCAAACCCCTACCTAACTATGTTATGATACTAATGAGAGATGCATTAACATGGTGTGCTATTTGCTTTACTGGCTGGTTTCCCTTCTCCGGCTGTATTTGTAGGATGGTGACATAATCAGTCTTTCCAAAGAGGAATGTACCTCTTTTAGTGAGTTTTCCCAGTCTCTATAAAGGGGACACCTCTCAAAGGAAACTGCACACATACACCCCCCCACACACACTCACTGTTTGCAGGATTCAAACCCCTACCTAACTATGTTATGATACTGGAGAGAGACGCATTAACACAGCGCGCTATTTGCTGTACTGGCTGGTTTCCCTTCTCCTGCTGTATTTGTAGGATGGTGATATCATCAGTCTTTCCAAAGAGGAATGTACCTCTTTTAGTGAGTTTTCTCAGTCTCCAAAAAGGGAACACATGTCAAAGGAAACTGCACACATACCCCCCCCCCACACACACACTGTTTGCAGGATTCAAACCCCTTCCTAACTATGTTATGATATTAGAGAGAGATGCATTAACACAGCGCGCTATTTGCTTTACTGGCTAGTTTCCCTTTTCCTGCTGTATTTATAGGATGGTGACATCATCAGACTGGACATGGTGATGTGTGTACACTTTGTTTTATGCCATTCCAGGAGTGGTCCATGTGGGTCAGCAGGTGTCAACAGCTTGAACAAGACCTCAGAATCCTAACCTTGTGTGATCTATCTGTGGACACATTGACATTCCATCATATGTCAACACATATTTATGCACAGCTTGTTGGTTTTGTGGATACTACATGTGTCTGGGATGTTGATAAAGGGCTATTCAAAGTCTATGTGACATATGTGTAGATGTGTTCATTGATGTATGTCCTGGGTGGCTGCCTTGCAAACAGTCTAGCATGTTTGGGAACCATGATCCACACATGAACATACCATGGTTTGTAGGGTTGTGTGTATGTCAGATTCCAATAGCTCTGTTTATGACTGCAACCATGATGGACTCCATGACCTTGCAGATCAGACTTCATAGGTGTACTGGACTTGACTTCCCATGGTGTGTTGTGCACCAACACTTGTGGGGAGTACCATATGTAGCTGTGACACATTCAACGGTTCCACATCCTGTGTAGGGGGTGAGGCTCAAGTGACTGCTCAGGTGCATGATCTGTTTGTTCTGTAGTTTGTACATGACACATATTGGGAATCAATGTATTCCACTTGTTGCCATGCTTTTGGCAGTGGGGGTAGCTGCTCATCCATTCTACATGTGATATCTCCTGGTATGATGATGTGGACTATTGTCAGTGGGAGATGGGTATGTACATATGGGCCTGTCTGTCATGACGTCGGCATTGTCACTCAGGTACAGTTGGCCCTGACTCAGGACATATATGGTTGTACATTGCTATTTATGACATAGCTAAAGGAGGTGTCATGATTCAGTCTGGACTCCTTCTCAGCTACTCTTTACAAAACACCAACGAACATGAGCACTAATCCCTGTTATACTCTTGTACACGCTTAACACCCTACTGATCCTTTGTGATCGGGCTACAGAGTATGCCATGATAATATCCTGGCATGTCCAGGGGTCGGTTTTGTGTGTACTCTTCAGTCCAGCTGGTGGATATTGTGATATTGACACAATGTCACATCTGCCTCATGTACACAGACAACCCTCTCCTCCTCCCAACAAACTCAGATATATGTGTGAGATGCACCTATATAGACATACAGGGTGCTGAACTCTCTCGACCCATGACTGGCACAGTCTATCAGGTGGTGAAGGTAACCACACACACCACATATCAGTCTGACATATCCTCTAGCAACAGCACTCAAACCACATTATCACACATAGACAAACTGGATGCTGTAAATGTACTCTACCTAAGCAGCAGAGACCTCCAAAGCAGACACACACACACCTGCTACCCCACTACAATACCCACATATCACATAGTTCACAATGTCAGTGTGCCACACAGTCACTGCCCTTCGGGCTAAACAACACACCTAATACACTTGTAATAGTCGACACTTACTGTCAGACACACTGACATACCACTCACCAGCCCTAACAAGGGAATAGTCACTTTGGGCTGTCTGTTGGGTGCCAGGATCTGCCGCATAACACAGGCAGTCAGGTCACTCCAAAGCAAGTACAGGACTGGCACCATCATTGTCCATGCTGGTGTGTATAACCTCAGACGTTACTCCCTGGACCACGTGACATGATACATGGAGGAACACTCTGATCATGTAGCCCAGGCCAGTATGACCCTGACCTTGTCTAGCATCTTGCACCCACCAATTATGATGTCACAGTATACGGACACACATATCACATTTAACAGTTGCGTAACAAATTTGTTAATTCATAAGGGATACAGTGTCTGTCAGCCTATGGTGACATGCTCAACATGCCACGTAGCTTCACTATGGACAGCTTGCACCTGTCACCCTCGGACTTTGGAATGCTGGCTAAGGCTCTTGCTACCACCATAGTGCCTTTTTTAAGCAGGGTTCAGAAGACAAACACACCTCCATAGACATTACAGGTTAAATGAAACCAAGGGTAATGCTGCTCAATAACAGTTGTGTTAACCTCATATTGCGGCCACTCAGGACTCTCCTCAGTATGGATGATAGCGATATCTGTGCACTGACAGATGCCTGGTTCAGGCTCGCTTATGCACACCAGCACTACCAGGTTATGTTTCATACCATGCTGTCTGACAACAAGACTTGGAACAGACAACACAACTAGGGGGAGTATCCATATACATCACAGATACACACACCTCCGGTTAGTAGCACTGCACAAGGCATCACAGGCCATACATATACAACTACCATTGTGCAATACTGCCTTTCAGTTTGTTGCCTGCTACAGAACACACTCCCAAACTCAGGAACCACACTCGGCTTTCGTGGGAACTATGGAGAATATGAAGGTCTCCACAAACACCATTATATTGTGTGACTTCATGTACACAAATATTGACTGGGAATACTACTCAAGCCCCGACACCCTCACCCAACAGTCGCTACAATTTGTAGACTCATATGCTATGGCACAACCAGTCAGCACAGCCACAAGGGGGAAACATATTGGACCTGATCATCACCAACATGAGGACTCTATGTTCCACACCAGCGATATACCCCTCATTGGTAAGGTCAGAACATACATGTATCTCACTGGACATACATATACCCTCTCACACCCATCCTGGGTAAGCTTGGTGAACTTCTCATGAGCCAACATCTCACTTCACCGAAGCAAGGTGGTATCCTTCAGAGACCCTGAGACAGTGGCAAATACGGCTCACACTGCTGCATCCTTTACATACACATTCTATGGACACCTAGTGGACTGCATGGATTGTGCTATCCCAAATAACAACAGGACTCACTACTCCAATGGCAGGGGACCTGTGTGGTAGACCCCAGCCATTAATAAGCTGTACAACGTCAGGAGGAACTACTACATGATAGAGCACAATCCCAGACTGGGAAGGCATCTGTGATCTGTACTAGCAGACAGCTACAATCACTCATGAACTTTTCTAAGGGCCGCTTCTACCAGACAATTGCAACAGACATGTAGGACTATCACACGGCCTTCTTCAGTTATGTCAGGAACCTGGGTGGACACTCACTGATATGCTGTGAGTTACTGCATACTGATTAAACCTACCCTGAACCCACTGGCATTGCCAACATTCTGGCAAACAGGTTCAGTGCAGATGTCTCCCACCCATCCCCCCTAAGGAGCAACTATCCATCCCAACAGAGTATATCCTCCCTGACATCACACAGTAACAGGTGAGTGCTGCCCTCCCCAAAGCATACATCACAGTATCAATGTGACCAGACGGTGTCCTAGCCTGCATCTTACACAAGCATCATGACAGACGCAACCCTCACATTACATCACTGTTCAATATTGGAGTTACCACAGGATATGTACCCAAGGAATGGCATACAGCGACAGTGGTCCCACTCCACAGAGTTGGTGCCACAACGGACCACAGACAATATTGCCCTATAAGCCTAAGTAGCCTGTTCTGCAAAGCTATGCAGCGTATTGTCATGGGACTCATACACATAGACATTGGGAACCTACAGACACTGTGTCCTACACATTTCAGTGTTGTTGTGGGCAGATCTTGCCTCCTGAACTTGTTTGTATTCTTTAAATGGCTAACAGGTCCATCGACATAGGGACAGCTGTCCACACAGCCTACCTGAACCCTGCAAAACCCTTCAACACAATAACCCACTGGGCCATTATGCATAGGACACATATCTCACACGATGGATTGATACCTGGATCAGGGATAGCACCCACATGGTCAGAATTGCAGGTGCCATATCTGACTATACACCAGTTACACATGGCATCCCACACGGCGTGGTCCTGGGACCTCTCTTGTTCAGTATATATTTGTCTGACATACAGGCTACCACAGGGGGAATATGGCTGAACATGTTTGCACTGGACTGCAAACTGGGTGCCATGATCAACTCTCCAGCTGCCACATGCATACTCAAACAGGGTCTCACAGATATGGATGACTGGTGCCTGAGCCATGGCCTACAGCTAAATGCCATTAGTTGCATAGTCATCCCCTTTGGGAATAACAACATGCCCACACATTACCACATAGGTAGTACTCCATTACATATGGTAGGAGTTGTTAGGGGTTTGGGGACATGACTTGTTCGTACTGTCGCCTTTGACATTCATGTTGCCAAAGTGGTTGGACACACCTTCTATGTGGGCTACCTTATCCCATATGGTTTAACATCTAGATCGAGTGAGGTCATTGTGCCCCTATACTCATCACATCTATGCTTGGTTACAATGCCACATTTGGAGTGTACCTTACCCAACACCTGCAGCAACTGTACTGGCCACGGAAGTTCCTCACCAAGCAGATCTAGGGACTCACACAGATGCCCTGCACAGTTCAGATGCAGTAACTCCAGCTCTACTCAGTCACTTACCACCTACTCGGATATGATGTGTGCCTGTTGTTTACAGATATACCCAACCCAGAATTACTGGACATGCTCCACCTCAGGATATCCGACTCCCTTGGTGCTACACATTCCAGGGACGTATACCTCAGCACAGATGTTAATAGGACATTGTGGAGAGACAGATTCATATCCCAGAGGCTCCACTCACTCCAGAATGTAATCCCAGTTTCACATAGGCAGAACCACCCACTGACCAGCTACAGGAGACATCTTGATGACTGTATGGGTGATCGTATGTTTACCCCTTAGATATCTTCTATGTCCCTGCTAGACAGAGACACACTAGCCTAAACGTACATGGGCTATCTTGTGTGACCTACTATTCACACACACAGTGTAGTAATCTGACAGGGTTGTGAATGCCAAACACACTCTGGCTAGGCTTGTACATGCCCTGGGGCAGATAGCCTAGTATCGACCTCTGAACCTATGCTAATGTTCAAGATGCACAATGTTTATTGCTGATACTGTTTGCAGGTCTTTATCATCTTTGCTTTACCAGTTTCTATGAACAACTTCGGTATCTGCAGAACATATTTGATTATGACAGGGTTCCACTATATTATAGATGTGTCTGTTGTCATATGACTGTGTGCACAGGGCGGATTGCTGTATAGTCACAGGTTCCTGGGTTAACACATGCAACTGCCAGATATGCGTGGCCCACTGCTGTACTCAGACATGGCCTAAGTGTGTGAGCATGCCCAGTTCTGCCATTCCGTGTTTTGTTGCCTGACATTTGTCTCATTTATTCAAGTGTGTGAGCATGCCCAGTGTGAGCTTTCAGTATGTTGCTATTTGAGGTCCACTACATTGGTTGATGTGTGCAAACATGACCGATATTAACATTTATACTGTGTGTGTTGGAAGTCAGGTTCTGTTCTCACTGCAGGACTCACCTTTGTGTCATAGTTCGACAAGGATTATGCTGTGCCTGCAGGGTTTCCATGAAATACTTTGCATAGACTTATCTACATTCCTTCATACAGGCTGACCACTGCAATACTGTCATGGTTTAGTGGTTCAATACTTTGGCTATAGTGCACAGTATCCTGCGATCGAGGTGCATCACTGCTTTATATTTTCATACTGAGCAGACCAGACTGCTTAAGGGCCCATTAAGCAAATATGAGCATGTTGGCTTTTGTTCAGCTATGCCCTACTTAGACCAGGCTTGTCCGACATTGCTTAATATTCACCAACATTGCTGGACATTGCCCAATATTACTGAACATTGACTACAGTTGTGCTAGTTGGTGTGTGCGATTTTGTTTGCATATACTACATGGTGGTAAATGCTGTTTAGCACTGCTTTATATTGCTTAACACATGGCAATCATGCCTTAGGTGGTGCTGCAGGGCTGCCTATGTCAGATGCACATACTACACTCCCTGTACATGTTTGAAAGCAGGTAGTGTCAACTTAGGCATCCCTTTTACGATATGTACGAGTCGGAGAGAGGTATCATTTCCAGAGTTCCTACTGAGCCAGTGTATGTGCTATGCATTGCCTCTTTGCCAAGGCCAAAGCATACTGGGCATGCCTCCTTCTGCCTACTGGGGCAGGCTCAGGTTGTTCCTCCTCCGAGTCACGCTCTGCCTGTGATGGCCTTGGCAATGGTGGGGGGCTGTTTGGCCCAGGCCTATGCTGGTCCTGCTGCAGCTGTTTTCGCAGGATCATATTATGTAGCATAGGACATACCATGACAATCTGGGTACATGTAGTTGGTGAGTACTGCAAGGCTCCACCAGATGTGTCCAGGCACCGGAACTGTGACTTGAGCAGCCCAAACACATGCTCTATTACATTACGTGTTTGTGCGTGTGCCTTATTATGGCATTCCTGTCCAGGTGTGTGTGCGTTTCTGATGGGTGTCATCAGCCACGGCTCCAGTGCATAGCCAGCATCCCCCACTAGGTGACCATGTGAGATGTCCCCATTGGCAAATGTCTGGTACAGCTGCGGCAGATGCCAGATATGGGAATCATGGTAGCTTCCAGGGCAGCCTGCACACACATTCAGTATTATGCCCTGGGCATCACACATGACTTGGCAGTTGATGGAGGGGAAGCCCTTGCAGTTGAAGTAGACCCTACCCCACTCGCCGGCTGGTGTTTGATGCGTATGTGTGTGCAGTCTATTGCACCCACTACCTCAGGGTATTCCGCTATTTGCTGGAAGAGACGCATATTGCCGGCCAATACCTCACAGGAATTGGGGAAATATACATGATCACTGACATGTGCTGACATGGCATCCAGGAACTGGTGTAGTACCCTGGATGCTGATGCCTGTGATATCCCCATCATATCACCAGTTGGTCTCTGGAAGGTACCTGTTGCTAATATTCTTAGGCCAACACATACCTTGGTTTCCACTGGGATGGGTTCCCCTCTGTTGGTTCTGTGTGTGAGGTGTGGTCTGCACAGCTCAACAATTTGCTGCAGGAGGTCTCTGTCCACTCTATAGCGCTCCATTATCTCCAGCTCATGTAGCCCCTGGTAGGTTACCCTGGGCCTATACACTCTTCTCCGTCTCCTCACTGTGGGTTGTCCAGCAGCATTTCCATTGTCACCACCCTCAGCATGTTGCATATGTCGCCTTATAACAGCAATGGCAGCCCCTAGCATTTCTTTGTCTCAGTAAAGCTTTTTCAGTTTTCACTTCTATTAGCTTACTGCAGTGTCTGTTGTGAGACACATACTGTACTGTTGTTTGCAAAGTTTTAAATGCTAGGCTGGGCTGGGCTAGTGTACTGCCTGTGTAATTGCCTGATTCTGATTGTTTTCACCTGCTAGCTCGGCTAGTACTCCCTGGTAGCTTCCTACTATTTGTTGTGCTTCCTATTTCCTTTCTGTTTCCTCGGGGGGCGCCATGCACACAAGCGCAAACACGCGCACAGCAGCTAACATGCGCGTACACGTTTACACGGACTAAAACTTGCTTATTCGGGCTAAAACGCATGCACACCAGTGCAAACGCACTTACAATTCTTTAAATAGCCTTATACATGCTTACTCCGGCTTAAAAGCGTGCACTCACGCTTACATGCACGCACTCTGTCTTACTCGGGTTTACACATGCGCACACATGTGCATACCTGTTCAGCAAGAAACTTTGGTGTTATCCACTGCATATACATTCCATTTCTTGACTTTCCCTAATCTACCTTTTGACACACCTCTTTCCATGATGTATAAATGACAGCTGACACATGCCACTCTGCTCCAATGAGTTTCACTTGTTTCATACATACCCCCCTCGTGATGTCACCTATCTTCTACTCTGTTACTCCCCATATCCTACTCCTACATTCCACTGACTGTGCTCATTTGCTATGTAAACTTGCAATTCACTATCCTAACGCTCAATTACATAGGATTGCCTACTAATGCTTGGTTACATGTCTTAGACTGAGCTTCCCCCCTTAGCAATCTCTACTCGGTGGCCATGTTGTCTTCAGCCTGCCATTCCCTTGCATTGTACATTAACTATTTCAATAAAATCCACATTTGTGGGTTTTAATTTTTAGTATTCTGGGTTTTAGAGCACAGCCCGTTTGTGCGGCGCTGCACTACGCTTAAACATCGGAAATCGGCGAAAAAAAATAAAATATTTTTATGTTGCATCAGGAAACATTTCACATGGCTGTATATTTGGCCATTGGCATGCTTCCTGCACTGGATGCAACCTTTATTTGGAGCTGTCACGGCTCCGTTTTGCTATTTGCAGAACAGTACTCAGTTGTCAACTGAGTACATTTCTGCAAATAACACTGTTCTTACTCGGACAGGTTCGGATTTCCTGAATCGCAAATCTACCTCATTTGCATGCCTTTTGCCTGCAATTGAGGTAATTTACATATCCCAGCCCTGTCCATGTAAGAGCCGTTTTAGGAGCTATCTTACATGCCCCTACAGGCTGTTCCTGGATCGCTCGTCGGACATGATGGCTGCATGGAGTCTTACTCTACTCTAAGACTCTGTGCAAGCCTTCGTGAATCCAGCCCTAAGTCATACTTTTTACTAACTACTGATCTCTCCTGTCATTCTATCAACACTAACTCCTTCAGCATGTGGAATATATAGCTACAAAAGTTTACTGTTAGATGATAGTCTCCAAGACACATATAATACTATCATGCGTTCTTGTCAATTGTGTACAATGCATAGTTTGTTTACTATTTTAACTAAATTTATTTGGAAAAAAATTGTACTTACATTTACTACCATAATGTATGCTGAACAAACTTATTAACATGTTGGAAGCTTTTCTCTCCAGGCTGCTGCTGAAAAGGGATATTTTTGGTCCAGTTGGACTTTCCTGGTAAACAAATGCAATAATAATAATAATAATTTGTTAAGAAGTACATTATTACAGGTGTTTATTAAGCCGCATGTCATACACAATTTTTTTCACAGTCCTTTTTGTATGAATATTTTTCATTTTAATGATATGACAATAAGTGATCCTGATTATAAAGAAAGTTTGACATTTTTGCACTTTTTAGCATTAGCAGCTCTTTTATTGCTGTGCATATGCTGGTCAACTTGTTCAGTTTGTCACAAGTGTAATTGCTATTCTGGCATAGTTGCCCTTAGCTGTTACCTTGTAAATGACCACAATATTTTAGGTAAATTCAGAGAGTTTTCTTCGAGACACATTGGAATTTTGGTAATGCCAGCATGCTTACCTTTGGGATTTTTCAAAATATCATTTTGTCCTATTTTATTATCTGCAGTGATATCAATTGTCTAAATGAGCTTTAATCTGTTCATTTATCAGGTTAAGGATCACATGAAGTAGCTTAAAACTAGAAATGCTGAGTTAAAAATTCCTTGAAAATTTCTGGCATTGTGAGTTTATTCAGAAATTTGCAATGCTTTTAACTGTTATTAACATTTCTCATCATCATCCTCTCAACGAAGTTCTGTTTCCCCTGAATTTTGTCAATCATATTGAAAATTAGCTGTTGTATTACCTTTGTTTGAAAGGTACTGTAATGCTGCCCTAGATCTAACTAAATAATATAACAAATCTACAAACCCACTCTATTAACCATAACACAACTACTTCACCTTTACTTGACAGCAAAAGGAGACAATATAGAGGATTACAACTGAGTTGCCTATCATAACCAGTTTGTTAAAGTGTTCATAAAATAGATTTTTTTTACTCATTAACAAGTAGTTATGATAGGGTGGCCACGGTGGTGCAGCGGTTAGCATTGCCACCTCACAGCAAGAGGTTCTCCGGTTTGATTCTCGGCTGGGTTGCCTTCTGTGCGGAGTCTGCATGGCCTCCCTGTGGTTGCGTGGGTTTCCTCCGGGTGCTCCGGTTTCCTCCCACATCCCAAAGACATGTAATAGGTGAATTGGACACTCTAAATTGGCCCTAGGTGTGAGTGTGTGTGTGTGTGTGTGTGTGTCTTCTGTGGAAGTTGGGTGTCAGGCTGGCAACTCAACACCATAAAACTCCACTGCCAATCATGAGCAGACAGATGATCTGCTGTGGCAACCCCTAACCAGGAAAAGCCGAAAGAAGAACAAGAACAAGTAGTTATAATGAGAGGCGTGTTCATAATTCATTGTAAAATACGATACATTATCTGCCTTTATTTATTTATTTATTTATTTATTTATTTAACATTTGTTAACTGGGAAAGTCTGACTAGTCTGAGCCTATTTTCAGCAGAGACCCAGGGCAAAATGTTCCAAACGCATGTCTTTGGAATGTGGGAGGAAACTGGAGTACCTGGAGAAAACCCACGCAAACACAGGGAGGACATGCGAATTCCACACAGAAGGCACCCCAGCCGAGAATTGAAACAGAGATCCTCTTCCTGTGAGGTGACAGTGTTAACCACTGTATGTTCTGCATATGTTCTATCACGCATAGAAAAAAAAGTGTAGGCGTGCAAAGTATTTTATAGATTTGAAAGCTGAATTTTGGTGACAATGAATGTTTCTCAGGGCCCCAAGACTGGCAATGTTACAAGGGCCCTGTGGACCTTTAAATAACACAAATATGAGTATGGCATGGCGGTGGCCCATTCTGGAGGTAAATGATCTGGCACACAAAACCTGAAGGATATGGAGAGAGACATGACAGAGTTCTCCATGCAAGTCACAAATGCAAAAAAGACCATAGTACTGAGTGTACTCCTTCCATTAACAAAAATGATGCCAGTGTATTAAGAAACGATGATTAGCTTTAACAACTGTCATTCTAGGGGGATCCAGTGTGTGTCAACATGGAATGAGATGTATGACAATTGTACTTGCTTCACCAAAGGCAGTTTGTTCCTCTCATTTCAAGGCTTCACAAAGTGTAGAAAGCTTTTGTTACCCCCACTGTGCCTTTCTTAGGTGGGGTCCAGTTAGTTCATAAGTTCATAGGTTCATACTAAGCTAACTGCCCTTTTGAGCCATTTTAAGCCTAGCCAATTATCCCTTGTGAGACTCAAACCCTGCACCTTGTGCTTACAAGGCAAACACCTTAACCATTAGACCACCCTCCCATCCTAACCTCCAAAACAAACTAATCACTGGACAGTATCAAGATGGCACTACTTAAAGCTAGAAGTCTAAACAACAAACTGCCAGACCTTGCGAGCCTGCTGCATTTGGAGCACGTACATATATGTCTAGTTACACAAACCCGGCTTAAGTGCCTAGAGAGAATTCTCTTGATACCTGTGTTTTGTGCTTAGCACTTGTTTAGACTTGATGGAAATTATGGTTAGAAACCACATTATTTCTAGACCGAGATCCACAATTGGAACTTATATTCAACCCACACTAAATCAGATAAGCTATCAGATCATAGTGAGCTACAGGACCCCCTCTATGCTTCCAGGAAATCACACAACATTCCTAAATATGCCTGATAAACTGCCCATACACAGGAATGCTGTTATCCCAGGTGATTTTAATTACCTAATGATAAACTAGGGACCAATACCATCAATGTAGGATATGCACAAATGTTCTTAGATTTCATAAACAAGAACTCCCAGGACCAGATTATAATGAATCCAGTGGAGAGCAGACTATACTTGACTTCTTTCCTAATAAACGTATCATCTTTAAATGCTGTCCCCAAAGTATTCCCCCACCACCCCCCAGGTCAAGTCAAATCACAAACAAGCAACCTTCTCTATTAAAATTTCCAAACCATAAGAAGCAAATATCACAGAATCCAAGGATTTTAAACATGCAAATCTCCCGCAATTCTATTCTGGAGTCTTCACATTAGAGTGTAATAGTATTACCCATAATATTGATACCGGGACAAATATATTAATATCTAGATCCAAGCAAGTAGGCAGGTTTGAAAGCAATCCAGTGTGATGGTACTCAAGTAAAAATAAACTATACAATAAAAGGATGAAAGTCCTTAACTTGCATAGCAAAACAAAAGACCCCAAAATTAAGGAGGACATCAAACAGACAGATAAGAAACCAAAAAAGGACATAAGAAGTATTAAGGCTTCCCATGAGCTCAAATGAGCTACAGAAGCCAAAGATAACTTCAAATCCTTCTTTAATTATGTCAAGAAAAGAAGAAATAATACTCAACACTGCCCAGAGCTTATTCATAATGCTACCTTCTTCAATCCAATGGATACTGGAAACATAATGACAAATAAATTTAGTGCCAACCTCACCCCAGAGGCATACATTTCAAGCCCATGTATCTCTGATGGATCAATCAATCAATCATCATGAGAGAACATGAACTGAAGATATTCTCCAAAATGAAGAGAATACCTTATATATGGGGTCCTAACAACTCACGTGGTTGTGTAATTAATAAGACTAAATCAGCACAGGTGGACCCACTCCTCAACCTCTTTAATCTGAGGCTAGCAACTGGTTTTGTCCCATGGGTGTGGCACTCATCTGTTGTGATACCACAGAGGTGGCCCCCTTCATTGACCCCAGTAATTACAGACCTACCAGCCAAATGAGTCTTGTATGAAAGCCTTGGAACATATTATTATTGACCTAATTAACCATGATATCAGGAAACTTATCACACTCAACCCCCAGCAGTTTAGCTTTGTCATGGGGACATCCTGTATAATGAATCTTCTGAGCTACTTTGAGAGGGTTACCCAGGCTGTAGACTGCAGACAAGCTGTTCATACAGAGTACCTTGACCTTGCCAAGGCATTCAATACCATACCATGTGTAAATGTAATAGACAAGCAGAAGGAGCTTCAGACTGATCTGTATACAGTTAGGTGGATAGCCAACTGGCTTAGGAACAGGACTCACACAATAAGAGTAGGAGTACATCCTCCTAGAGCATGAAGATGACCAGCGGATTTCCTCAGGAATCTTCTGGGGACTCTGCTATTCAGTATCTGCTTCTCAGATCTCCACTTATCAAATGAGAATCTTTGGTTAAAAAAGTTCTTGAAAGATTGTAAGCTGGGAGATACCATCAAGTGCCCCTCTGAGATACAGTGTTACAACAGCAGCTTACACTGGTCAATAACTGGTGCACAAAAATGGGCTCAACCTCAATAAAAATACTATTATTATATAATTTGGCAGCTTACAGCACAGACAACACACCACTTCAAAAATGAAAAGGCAGCAAGAGGCCTAGGCATTTGGGTGGATAGCTCCCTCATGTTTGACCATCACATTGGTTAGGAAATCTTTTTACCTTGCACAGCTCATGGAAAAGGTATTTCTTCCAGATCAAAAGAAGTCCTCACCTCATTGCAATCTGCACTCTTTAGACCCATTATTGAGTAAAATGGCCACTTTGAGATTTACCTTAATAAGCATATCAATCAACTTGAAAGACCCCAGAAGTATATAACTAAAGAAATCATGATCTTAAAATATCTGAAAGCAAGAAAGACTCAATGTTTTATCCTTATACTCAGTTTCATATAGACTCCTTTTGGGTGATCTGTGCCTTGCTTATAAGGCTATGAGAGATCTGATAGTCCAAGAAGTTCCATACTTACATAAATGAAACAGTCCAGCTAACACCAGGGCTAGAGATCTAAGTCTGTTCCAACAAATAAATAAGACAAGGTGGAGGGATGGACTTTTTTTTATACAGCATCTACTCCTTTTCTCCTGCCTGTCCAAGTTAAGTACTGACATACTATCTCTCTGTAAAAATTAGATGGACACCTGGATGGCTATTCATAAATTCACCCCTCGCAGGACTGACCTGGCTCTTCTTGAAAATGGAGACAAGACCTAAGGGTGGGTACTGGCAAAGCTGAAATGACCTAGTGGATAAGTTGCCTTATAACTCCTATGATCCTTTGATCTTATAACATACTTACAGCTGCCACATAAACAGCAGGCAGCAGTGAGATGTACTTTTGATCAACCAACAGATGTTAAACAATTAATTCTGTCACAAGTCTGTTTTTGTGTGGAAGCATAAAGTGTGTTACAGCTTTTAACACTGTCAAAATGCTTCAGATAGTGTTCTATTGTATCTGCTAAATGCACTTCAGCACAAAACCTGGTCATAACAGCTGTCAAAGGTGTATAATAAAGTTTGTTATGCACATTTCTCATAGCATTAGACAATTTTGGCACGTAGACAACATTGCTCCATATACTCCAGTTCTGCCATGTCTGCCATTAAGAACATTTATATTCAAGTTCCCTTCCATCCCCAAATTCCTCCACAATCTTTATCTAACTGTCTTATTTTCTTTTGAATGTTATTTGTGATTTATTTATTGGATTTATTAACCAAGAATTTCCAACTGTGAAGTTATATTTTCAGTGGAGTTCCAGAGAAAAATATTCCAGACAAAATATATAATGATAATGCAATACATTTCTTCTTCATCACCCCTTCCAGAAGTCCATTCCATTGGTCCACATCACTCTTTATGAATAAATACTTTTACAGCTCCAGGAAGTAGTTAATCAATACAACCTGCTGCCTTGCCCCCACTAAAATCTCATAAATGCTATGAATTAGGCATAGCTGTATGATTTTGGTCCTCAGTTACAGCCTTGCACCTCATAGATGTATGATGTTCCTCCAAAAGAAGGCCTGTTTATGGGTATATACTTTATTTAAAACCTAAACTAAGCCTATGCAGAGATTCACTGCCACTAACTATATGGGGTATTATGTATAAACATAGTCTATTATGAAAATAAGAAAGTGTTCCTCTTTTTGACTCTATTTTGATTTTTAAATGCCAGTGTTATGATTTTAATACTTGGAGGTTGCGAGGTATGCCCTAACTTCCTTTATGTTGCTGATGTTAAGGATGGGCCTTTCACATTTTCCTGAAGTGAACTTGTGTACTCATGCCATGCCCCATCTCTTCTGGTTTGTAGTGAGAATATCTCATACTTTTCTATTTTTTCATTATATGTTCTTCTACATTCCATACTGTCACCAAACTCTAATGGTACCTAATCAGAAGAGTTCCAGCTTCTCATTCATGATGTCATTTCTCCTCCTTCAGAAATACCAATGGCTTTCTTATGGACTCCAGACTGATTTTCCTTTCCTCAAATAGTGTATAGTCTCTGCAACTGCACACAGTATTTCAGATGTGGTGCATTCAGGTTTTTTTTTTTTTTTTTGAAGTCATACCTCAGTATACTGTTCCCTGTTATCACTGACCTATTCTTCACATCCTGATGGCTAAGTATAGGGAGGATAAAGATTCCCAAATTCCTTTCCTGCCCTGCTGTTATCAGTTATAGTCCCTGCAGCTGATACTTATAACACCCCTCAAACTTCCATCATAGCCTAATGATCAGATCATTTAGATTTACCTGTCTGAGACAGCTCTGAGCACTGCTGTCCCTTTGGGTCAAGATGGATCCTGTTTCTGGCATAGAAAAGGTCTTTCTGACAGGCCCCTCCCCATCCATCTACCAGTTGTCTTCATTTTTATTGCCACAACTAGTCATTGTGGTTCCTTATCCTCTCCCTCCTCTGAGTACTGGCTGCTAACAAAAATAACATTTCTAAGAATGCTACCTTCCTGGCCCTGTTTGATAACACACCAACAGCCTTTTCTGCCTGCAAGCACTACAACATATGTTCCCCTTGTTAAGCACATTGCTCACCTTCTCCCATGACTTACTAAATCTGAGCTGCAGAGTTAATTTCACTGTAGGCTGGAGTCATTCATTCTGTAAAATGGCAAAATGCTCTCTCCCCCTACCTGCCCAATACCACCAGCATCCCATAAGGCTCTATTCTTGGACCCTCCCCCCTTTTCAATATCTTTATCAATAATCTACATTCCTCTTCCATTGAAGCTTTTCTTATACAATACACCAGTGACTCAACACTTACCTGCATTTCCAACAATTTCAACCACATACAAAATATTCCGCTGTGGCGACCCCTAACCGGGAAAAGCCGAAAGACACAACAACAACAACAACAAAATATTTTGCAAGAAGCCTTTACTTTAGTCAAGACCTGGCTTAACAACATCCAACTCCTCTTCAACCCTAGAAAAACAAACTTCTACTTTTCTACTCAAAATCACTTAATAATAATAAATCCAATTTCAAAAGTGTTTTCAATAGATAGAACAGAAATAGAAGTAATCTCACACATAAAACGTCTTGGAATATAACAGATAATGACTTCAAATTTGATTTGCATGTCCAGCATTCAATAAAACAAACACCAAAAACTGAGTATGCCATATAGGCGCAAGCATTTTCTTGATACATCAGCAAAAAGTACTCTTCTTGCCACAACATACCTACTCCTTTCACTTACGTTGTTAAATTCACCAGCAATGCACAATCTAACCCATACCACTGCCCATCTCTTCATACCCTAAAATGCCTCAAACTTCCCCCTCACTTTACTTACTTACAGCTGTCTATAGCTTATAACATAATTCATAAACTCTTAACATGCACAGCATTCAGCAACATTCTGCAAAGTTACCACCCAAACAGACCTCTGTGCTCTGATGACAAGTATCTAATCTCTAGTTACATGCCAAACAAAACTACTGTCCAATGTCTTTACTCTTACTCTGTTGCCAAAGTCTGGAGTATCCTTCCTTTACCCACCAGGGCTATCACAAATCAGCACACTTTCAAACATGCGATAAAGGAATTCTTATCTCAAGTTCTCAACTCATCAACAGCTCAACATCTCTCCTTACATTACTATACTAATAACCTCTTATAACCCTATTTCCTTATCTCCCCTCAATATCCACTTTTCTTCCCTATCATCCATCCCGTTGCTGCTCTTCTCTTTATTCTATTTATCTTCCTCCACTGTAAAGCAATCATTTTCTACTCTCAGCTAGACTATATATACCACTACCACATCATTTATGCTTGAACTATTTTTGCTTTGATATACACTGCAGTCCAAGTTACCATTTGGTCACATCTCTATATGTTTACATAACTGTGGAAAATTGTGTGTGTGTGTGTGTGTGTGTGTGTGTGTGTGTGTGTGTGTGTGTGTGTGTGTGTGTGTGTGTGTGTGTGTGTGTGTGTGTGTGTGTGCGTGTGTGTATTGTGAACTTTTTGCTATGGTACTCACTGAATTTCTCAAGGTCTATTGTTTACAACTCTGTAACATGTTTACTCGATTACTGAAAATTTATATGTATGTATTTATTATTGCATTATTATGAAGCTTTTTTATGCTTGTATTTTGTATTATTGTGGAGGTTTTCTCCCTGAGCCTCAATTGAAAATGGGCTCTTTCAACCCAGATGAACTTTCCCAGTAAAGAAATGTCAACAAATAAATAATAAATAAATATAGCAATTTTATTAGCAGATATCTAGGCCTTTCTGCCTCAAGTGTTATTTCTTCTCATCATTTATAACATAGACTGACACAGAAACAGAAATAGCATTGGCACTACTGTCCTAAATACTTCCCTCACTCCTGGGAATCTGTTTCATTTTTTCATTTGCAGCATCAGGTTTCTTTCAAAATATGATCCCTGCAACATTTCTGAGGAACTTTCATATTCCCCAGTCTCATGTACCCCATTTTTTTATGTTCATAACAGCAACATACTGGAGTCTTAGAGTGCATTTTGAAGTAAGATCCTGCATTTGTACACTGAGACACAGGCTGCTAAGGCAGTGGAACTGATATGACAAATACAGGCAGGTAGGTAAGGTCAGAAGTGAAAATTACGTGTGCTTTTGTTTAACTAATCCACAAAGACTAACTGTAGTCCATTACATTTGTATGCTACCTTATATGAAAACTTGTAGATCAGCTGACATGATGAGGACGGAGGAAATGTCCTGGTGAAAATCTGTCTTTATATAAGAGAGGGTTTCAATATTAGATGTGCAAGACCTGATACATAGAGTCCTGTCACTGAAACTTAAACTGCTGCTCTGTCAAAAGCACTGAATGATGAAAATTTTTTATACAAGTTTAAAGCAGTTTTGCAGGGAGCATTCACCAGACATTGCACCCCTGGAATTGGAAGACTGTGGTCCACACACCACTTTTACTTAAACACAGTAACTCCAAAATTAGTGTGCCACAGAGCAGGGGTGAGTACTTACGGACACTTCAGTCTAAGAATTAGTTTGTATTCCCCCTATTCATATTTAAATTCTCACTGTTGCAAGGATTGCAATTAAAGTCCTTGGACTTATTTTACAGACAATGAACAAAAAAGGCGAGAGAGGTTTATTTTTCCTACTGAAGAAAGTTGGAGGGAATGAGAAACTTAATGGACATTTTGGAATTGTAAGACATGTTTTGGTCATTTGTGGAAAGAAAAGAGATTGGCATGAAGCTTTTGTATGGAGCGACATAGGCCATAGTGTAGAATTGTATGGAATGAAAAATAACTTCCAGGATGGAAGTTCTGGCCTTGTTTTAAAAAGGTATCATCCAATAACAAGGGAGGGAGGTTGGTATAACGGTGAAAGTGTTTACCTTACAGACATAAGGTGCAGGGTTTGATACTGACATGGGGTGATTAGCTAGGCTTAAAATGGGCCACAAGTGCAGTTAGCCTAGTACTGATCTATGAACCTATGAACCTAAACTATAAAGCTGTTTGAAGCAATCAAGACACTCTTTGCTATTCTGTGTTGACTAAAGTAACAATTAGCTGGTCCCTGTTGAGGACAACCAAAGCATTTTATTTCAAATATTTAGTTAGTAACTAAAAAGTACTATTTCTTTTTGGCACTGAACTTGGAGTACTGTATTACATGAGAGAGAATGTGTGTGTGTGTGTGTGTGTGTGTGTGTGTGTGTGTGTGTGTGTGTGTGTGTGTGTGTGTGTGTGTGTGTGTGTGTGTGTGTGTGAGAAATACAGACCGAGACAAAGCACATTGTCACTTTGTCACACTTTGGAGACCCGTACTGCACTGTGAAATACAGAGAGATCATAGAAAAGTAGCCATTGTACAAAATGATAATTGATGCATTTATGAATTGTGCCAGTTATGAGTACAAGAAGATTTTATACCTGATGGACAGGATGGACTGCCCTCTCCATGGCCTCTAGCCACCTAAAAAAAATAAAAAGCATAATATTACAGCATTTAGAAATAATAAATCACTACTTAGATTTCATTCATGCAGTCATTCATAAATGTATTTATTCTTTCTTTCTCTAATATTCAATTTATCCTATTCGGGGTTGTTGTAAAGCATTATTTAATTTTATGAGTAAAAATACAGCCATATGTTACAGTTAGTTTCTGAACAAATCATATTAAGGTTGTATTTAAAATCATTTTATGTGCAGTGTTTCTGCAAGCTAGAACATTTGATTTTTCCTGAATACCTCCTCCTTTGAACCTTTTACTGTTTTTCTTACACTGAATTTTCTAACTATGTAGGTTTGTAGACGAATGTTTACACATTTAGTATTTGCAAAGTACACAGCAAAAAAAAAAAGTTATGCCACAATATAACAGTGATACAGTGGTAGCGGTTCAGCAGTTTTTGAACATTTTTCTTTGTTGCGTTGTTGATCTCACTTCCTCAACTTGGCTAGTGTGAGACAGTTCAAACTTGCAAATGCAGTTTGCCAACTCAGACTTAATACAATTGCTCAAAGACCTACAATCTATAATATATTACCAAAAAGGGTATGTGAGTGAAACCTCCATAGTGCACATTATTGTGTTTGGGTCTTTGAAAGAGTGCAGGTAGTGTGAGTGTGGTCATTTACTTATTTTTTTATTTGACATTTGTTAACCAGGATGGTCCAACTGGGCATAGCCCTTTTTCAGTGGAGTCCCGGTGAGAAAATCTCCACATAACAACAGTAAGAATAAAATGTGATACGATACATGACAAATATTTACAAGGAATTTGACAATATCAGCAGTAATAATAAAATTATAAGTAGAAAGTAAGGAGACAGATAAAGAAGATAACAGAGAAACAAAGGAAGGTAGTAGGAAGAAAGTAGAGCTAGAGTAGGGGAGGGGTTCAAGCTGGATGATTACAGAGACAAAAAACAGGTACTATTTAGATGTAGTTTTATTGTTTTCTTAAATTCGTGAACATTGGAGATATTTCACAGGGGCAATGGAAGTTTGTTCCATTGGGAGGCAAGAGAAGAGCTAAAAAGATACCATCCAATTGATTTTTTAGGTTTATAGATTTGTAGTAGGTGTTGATCAGAGCTTTTGAGAGATCGAGGGGGGATGTAAAGGGAGATAAGTGTATAGATACTAAGACAAGTGGAGGGTTTATTCAGTATAGAATGAATAACTAGAAGTTGAGAAAATAAGAGTTGATTAGGAAACTCTATCCAGTTAAGTGTCCTCAGAGCTAGGAAATTATAAGATTTAAAGGACAGGTTAGCAGCAAATCTGGTTACTTTGTTGTAGGTAGATTCTAATTCAGAAAGAACAGAAGACTGTAGATTAATTAGGATTTGTGAGCCATAAAAGAGATTATAAAGGAGGTAGGCATGGGTGAGTGAGATTCTAGAGTTAGGGGTGAGGAACCTTTTATTTCTATACAATAAACCAAGCTTTTGGTGGCTTTTCTTAACACAGTGATGTACATGTAAGTCAAATTTGAGCTGATCATCTATGGTCACACCAAGGAGCTTAGTATGGGTTTCATGGGTAATGAAAGCATTATTTAGTGAGGAGATGGTAAATGATGATTTCAGAAGGTAGAGGGATTTGGAGAAGCTTTGTCTTTTTAGGGTTAAGAATGAGTTGGTTGTTAGATAGCCTGGATTCAGTAAGGTTGAAGTATTTTTGTGTAATAGTTAGTAGGGTTATCAGCAAAAGAGATGGTGGAGTCATCAGCATACTGAGTGAGGGAGGGCTGGGGACAAGATTGGTATAGTTGGTTAGTAAAGATGTTAAAAAGAAGGGGACCTAGAATTGAGACCTGAGGGACACCCATATTAACAGGGAGAAAGGGAGAAAGTAGAGAATCATTTGACATATTGCGTCCTGTCTGTAAGGTAGCTGTTGAACCAAGAAATAGTAAAAGTGGATAAGTTGAGTTGGGCTAATTTGGAGAGGATGATGGAGTGGGAGACAGTGTAAAAGGCTTTTGAAAGGTCTAAGAAGATGCAGGACACAAGTTTGTTATCTTTAGCAAGACAGATAGATTTGATAAAAGAGATGAGAGCAGTAGTTGTACTGTGGTTAGGGCAAAAGCCATGCTGGATAGGGGTAATCAGGTTTTCATGAATAAGATAGGTTAAGATTTGTTTGTGAGTACAATGTTCAAGAATTTTGGAAAAAGGAGAGTGAATTGCTATATGCCAATAATTAGAGAATTCAGTAGAATTCCCTCCCTTGTGGATGGGTATTATGTGGGATTTTTTCCAAATAGTGGGGACAGTTGATTCTCTAATTTAGCGGTTAATAAAGATGGAGACAGGATATGCTATAGAATTAGCTGCAATCTTAAGGAAGTGAGGAGGCAGTTTATTAACAGAAGGTGAACATGGTTTTAGTTTAAGAAGAAGGTATTTAATATAGTTAATAGGAATTGTTTTTAATGAGAAGGAAACGTTGTGTGGTTGAGAGGTGGTAGGAGGTGAAAGATTAGGTGGGTTGGAAGTCTGCATGAGTTTACTGATGGTATCAATGATGTCTGAGTTAAAGAGAGATGCAGTTTCAAGTGGTGTGTTATTAGGGCATGGGTTGGGAGTTGAAGGGTTGCCAGGATGGAGAATATGGTTAATAGTGTTCAAGAACTTTATAGGGTTTCTAGGTGAAGAAGTTTGGAGGGTGAGATAGAAGTTCTTCTTATCAATAACAATTTGCTTTTTAGTCAGATTCCAAAGTTCCCTATATATTTGGAAGTTAGTGGGGGATTTTGTTTTGGTCCAGAGTTTCCATGCATTGTCTCTCTTGTGCATAAGAGACAGTGTAAATTTAGAAAGCCAGGGAGAACATTGAGATTTGACTCTGACAGATCCAGGAGGGGCAAGAGAGTCAACAGTATTAAGGAAGATAGAGTTAAATTGAAATACAGCTTCAGCCAAACATAGGAAAGAGAGAAAGGACCAATCAATAGCTTGGAGAGAGTTGTTAAAAATCCGAGGGTCAAAATTATTTAGCTTACAACATTCTTTGAATTTATGAGGTCGACACTGATGGGAGGAAAATTTTTGGATACATACTGGACTCTGATCACTTAAGGAGTCTAGGAGGGATTCAGGGTAGTGATAGAAGTGAGGATTAGGCAGTAGAATCCAATCAATGATGGAGTATTAGTAGGCTTATGATGAAAAGATGGAGTAGAGATAAGTTGAGTGTAACCATATAGGTTTATACTACAAGCAGGAGAGTTAGAGCAGATGGTAAACCAATTAATATTGACCTCATCAAGTATTACGATCTCATTGGGTATATTATCAGACATCCAATGAAGAAGCTGTTCTAATAAGGGAATGTTATTTCCAGGGGGAATATAGATGGCGAGTCTTGTTTTGTGCTTATTAAGTTTGTAATCAGCAATGATGAGTTCAGCTGTGTGAAAAGAGGGATGATGTATGGAAGAGGGTTTTAAGGTCAGGAAATCAGAGTATACAGTGGCAACACCTCCACCTTTTTTTATATGTTCTGTCATAGCGTATAATGTTGTAACCAGAAGGAAGAAATTCATTGTCATTCTTATATAATTTTAGCCATGTTTCAGACAGAGTAACAAGGTTTAGAGAATATTGGTCTATCCAAAAGTGAAGGTCAGCTGTCTTATCAGGATACTGTGAATATTAATGGAGTAAAGGGTTAGAATTTTGCAGTGAAGGTTATGTGAGTGCAAGGTAGTTTGATAGAGGAACTAGTGGATGGATATGGTGGATGGATTATAATTGGGACCACAGTTAGGATGAATGTCCCCAGAGAATAGTAAAGTGTTGGGAGGGTAAAAAAAGTGTAATAAAGGGAGAGAAACAGAGGATTTTGTGCTTGATTATGACAAGTGGGGAGCTCATGAGAAGAAATGTGATTTTCAGGAGGGTAAATTCAATACAAGAAAAGAGAGAGGAGGATATGGGAGAGGAGTAATGGGTAAATGAAAATGTAGTGTAGTGAGAATAAATGGGAAAACAAGGCTGCAGATATAGCTGATTGTGATAAGAGGTAAGGGTGGAAAGGTGTATAAGAATAAAGGATGTAAGGAGAGGGAGAAGAGGAGTGAGGAAGTGTGAGAAAAACATAGTGTAATGAAAGAGAAGGGTAAATCAAGAGAGAATACTGAGTGTGTGGAGGGGATAGGATTGTATAAGAGGAAGAATATAGAGGAGATGAAAGTAAAGGGTGGAGAAAGGAGTAATATGAGAAGCTATAGGTGGGGCTTAGGAGTAGTGAAAGGGCTCGATAGGATAATGTGCAAAGGAAGTAAGGGGGAGAAGGGTGGAGTCCGGCAGGTCAGCTATAAAGGAAATTGATTAGGGGTGGGTGGGAATAGGGTAGGGTAGAGGAGCAGAGTGAGCCCACATGCAGCAAGGGTCAATGGATTGGGTAGAACCGAGAAGAAAATAAAGAAAGCTACAGAAACAATCAGTAATGTGGAAAAATACCACCAACAATAACCTACTCTTGGACTGCAGATAAAATCAAAAAGCAAAGAGAGTAGTAGGTGCTCTTGCTGATTCTCACTCTGGATGTAGGGGTTTTGGTGCCATGGTACTGAAGGATGTCATTCTGACTACTGTCACTGAACTCTTGCAAATTTTACAATGTTGGCAGAATAGTTAAAGAATTAGATACAAGTAAAACAAGCCATAGCAACATGATGAATGAAAACAATGAAAACGCTGAAAGATGAATCAGGAATTTGGCACAGAGTCCTACAGCAGATTACTACAAGCACATGTTCAGCTTTAAGATGGTATATCACCATGAAATTTCTAACACATGGAAAATTATATTAGTTTACTATGGAGCAAGACATATCATGGACATACTTTGTCATATAAAGTAAGGTATGGTTTGGAGTGCACCCCTAGTATTTGAATTAATTATTAGTTGACACTCTAAAAAATATATATTTTCAATGTACAGAAGATCTGACAGCATAAACACAGACCTTCTTAAAACCAAAAATGGATAAAGATGCAAGAGTAGTCCTAATCTAATGAGATATGAGATGATTGTGCCATGTGTAAAATGTGTTATGGTAATAACCAGGCCAATACTTCTTTTCAAGGAAAGACTATCATATCTTAGCAATGAGTACCCGCATAAGAATTTGACTTCCATGAAGTGAATAGTATAAACCAGATTTCTGAAAGACCAAAAAATTCTGTTTTGAATTTACTATAAAGTTTCACATTTCTACTGTTTAGAAGTTTTATTGAAATATGCACTATTCATATCAACAGCACTTTTAAAACTTTTAGAAGCCGAGATGAATATGTGAGGAACACACTGAAGAGAAGTCTGGGATTTGACTAATTGAAGTTAGATTATCTGAATCTATTTTTTCAGTCTTTTCAACACTTGAAAACTCTCCACAAAAATATAACCTATTTAGCATTTGTGAAATATTTTTGCATTTGACTTTTCCCTTTATGAAGGCATTCAAAGATGAATTTTTCTGTAGCAGAAGACAACAGCAAAATGTAATTTACTGGGTCCACTGGCATCCAAAAATTGAAAAGTAAAAACGACTTAATCTCAAGGATAATATCAGAAAATTGTCTAAAGACTTGAAAAAATATTATCAGGCCTACTAAAGCAGCTTAAGAACCTATGTAACAAACTAACTAACTGAAGCTAATTATTAACCTTTCTTTAGTTACATTAGGAAACTAAGACACACACCCAAAATTGCTCTGAACTTGTTCGAAATAGCACCACCTACTCTGACCCTGTACACATTGCCAACATACTAAGCACATTAGTGTGAATTATGCCACCAAAATGAGTATCCAATGCCCTCTTATTCCTGAAACTCTCAGACACACCATCATCACTAAGGATCACATGCCAAAGGTGCTATCCAAGACTAAAAATAATTCCTGCATAGGACCTGATAATGTACTTGGCTATTTAATCAGCAGTACTAAATAAGCCCTGGCAAAGCCACTCTTTAAAATATTTATACTGAGTTTGCCCCTAAGGTTTAGAGCATGGCAATAGTGTTGCTAGTCCACAAGTGGTTTCCAACACTGACCCCAGGAATTATGGGCCCAACAGTATGATGAATCTTATTTGTAAAGCCATGGAGCATACTATGACTGACCTGATAAAGTATGACATTACAAATATGCAGCAGTTTGGCTTTGTCAAGGGTAGAGCCTATATGATTAATGTAGCTCTGTTCTTTGAAAGGGTGGTGCAGACTGTTGACAGCAGTCATTCTGCCCACATGGTATACCATGACATGGCCAAGACATTTGACATCATCCCCCATGTTAACATAGTTAGTAAGCTTAATGCATTACATAACATATCCTTGTACGGTAAGATGGATAGCAAATTGGCTCAAAAACAAAAATACACAGTATGATTAGCAAGTGCCTTATAAGAGAGTATAAAGATGACCAGTGGTGTTCTTTTGTTTGATATTTACTTTTCTGATAACCAGAGCATGAACTAAGACCTCTGTCTAACCAAGCTTACAGATGACTGCATACTATCATTTTCATATCATTGTCAATTCTCCCTATTACACCCAGGCCATTCAACAAGAACATACAGTCATACGTACCTGTTGTACTAAACAAGGACTCAAATTTAATACTAAAAATTGTAATATTGTCACATTTGGTATACAACCCCCTCTTCATAGCATATAACAATAGCATCCCACTCCAAAATGAGAATTTTGTTAAAGACCTTGAAACCTGGGTTTATAATTCCATCTCCCTTGATCATATCATGATGGGATGACAATAATCAAAAAGGTCTTCTATTTACCAGAGCTAATTGCTAAAGGAATATCATCCGGATATAAAAAGGCCAGTGACTCCTTATATTCAACATTGATTATGCCAGTTATTGAATACAATGCCCCTTTTGGGATGTACCTCAATAGACATACCAAACAACTGGAAAGACTCCAACATTCTCAATTAAGAAGATAACTGACTTAAAGGCCAAAGCTACCAGAAAAGACTGGAAGCACTGTGCCTTTTTTCAGGGTCTTACAGATGCCTGAGGGGAGATCTGTCTTGCCTTCCATGCCTAGAGACCTAGTGGTCTTAGATCTCTTGGATCTCCACAAATCAAACAGTCAGCAAATACTAAAAACCAGGGATCTAAATCTTTATCAGCAAATGAATGAAATGGTGGTGAGAAGAGTTCATAACACAGTACTTTCTTCACCTCTGGAAAAGACTCCTCCTGCAGATTAAGCAGTATGATACCTTATATTCCTTCAAATGGGAACAGGATGTTTTCATGGGTACTTACAAATTCACCTTGACTTGACTGGCCTACACATCATTGAAAAAGGAGGTATGGTCTTTGAGTAGGTACTGGAAAGGTGTAAATGATCACTAGGCATAATTATTTGTATTTATTATACTCCTATGACCTATTTCAGTTAATATAAATTGCAGTTCCAATTTACATTATATTAACTTCCCCTTATTTTTTTTTACAAACTGGCTAAAATTTATCCAACTATTAAATCATTGTCATATAACTTGCAGCTATTCTTAAGTAATGTTTTCATGTTGGTTACAATTTGGTATATTATTTAAAATGAAGTTATTTTTGTATTATTTTAAAGACTGTAAATTCTTAAAATGTTTTGTAATACTTTGTAGCTTTTCTTCCTGGGCCTCTACTGAAAATAGGCAACTACTCAGTCAGACTTTCCCAGTAATCAAATGTTAGTAAATAAGTAAATGAGGCTCAATGTTAACGTATTCACTTAATCCTTATTTTCAAATTATTCATCAAAGAAAAAATGTTTAGGGAATGCATCAGGAGATCCTCAAATCCCATAACAAAATATACTATATTATAGTGTTGTGGCACATCAGACTGTGCTATATTTTACTGGATGGTGTTTTCAATTGTCTAAAGCATGAAAAATGGAACCAGAGAATCTTACTTTATTAGATCTCACATCAGGCAATTGTTTTGTACTGTTTCATTTCTCCAATCCTTTTGGATTTTTAATACCATGATGGGAATGGACCACATTTCTAAGTTGGGGTATGATTAACTTTAATGAAATTAGTATTGCCTTAATATTTGATACTAGCCAAAAGTGTTCTTCACAGCATTCATAATGTGCCCAGAAATGACCCCTTCTATAATTCATATGGAGTTACATATCTAAGTAGGACTGTATTTTTTTAACTGTTACTTCTACTACTATTGGACATGTCTGGGTATCATTCTTCCATACTGTTCCTGTTTCTGCCTGCAAATCCTGGTATTTTATAACTTTGTGTCTCTCTGTACACAAGACACTGTAATCACTGGATGTAGCAAATTCAGTGATCAATGCTTCTTTTGTCTTTTTCCCCAGACTACTATACCTGGTTTTCTCACATCTATTTTTTGAACTGTTGGTAACAGGTGATCCCATGTGATGTAAACTTCATCATTCTCTACAATGGTTTGTGGTTCATGTGTTCAATGTTTCTCAACTACTTCAACATTATAGTGTTTATACATGTGGTTCATGTTTTCAATGCTTATCAAGTACTTCAACATTATGGTGTTTACACAATCCCCAGTGCAATAGTCTTGCCACATTATTGTGCCTTTCAGTATACAGGCCCACGGCCATGAGTGCGTCACACCCAGCAACAACATGTGCGACTGTTTCCAATTATTTTTTTACAAAATCTGCATTTGACTATTTCTTCCACATGTTCAGTGGACTTTTTAAAACAATGAATATGTAGTCCACTGTCCTGGGCTACCATTTTTAACCTTTCATCTTTTGATTTCAGTTCACCTATCCTTAACCATTCCTGTGTCAAATCCTGATTGACATAAGATTGTTTCAGGAGATCTCTGTACTTGCAAAATATTTGTCTTTTCCACATTTCATTCCTTCTCCTCTTAACCCTCTACTGACATTTTTCTTTTTTTTTTTTGGCATATTCAAATGCTGCCTGATTTTTGGCTGCTTCTCTCCCATTCCCAACTGACACCCAAATGCTTCTGCTAAAATAAGCAGAGAAGTAGTCTTAGATTTCTTCTCCTAATGTTTTAAAACTTTCACTATGCTTGGATCTGGTGAGATCAGAAGATATGTTTGCAGTCCCACAACTGCAGATCTATACATGTAATCAGTTTTGATCTGACCTGTACCTGCTTCAGAACAAGAAATATGTAATCTTGGTATATACTAATTTTTATATATCATTTGATAAGCATGAAGTATTTTCCTTGTTTTTCTGTCCAACTGATAATAAAAATAAATGTTAAGCAGAGATCACCTTAGAGTAGACGATATGTGACAGAGTATAGCTGGAGTTTTTTAAGGTGGTCAGCATAGGGCATCTGCTTTAGGCCTGAGATTTTTTTAGTGAGGTATTTCTGCAGCCTTTCCAGTTGTTGCAGATGTCTTGAGAGGTACACACCAAATGGGGCGTTATATTCTATGATTTTCTTTGTACTGTAACCAGAAATTTGATTGCGATTTTCTTTGCTTGTTTTTTGGAGCTTTTCTCCCTAGGACTCCATTGAAAACAGGTTATTCATGGCCCAATGGACTATCATGGTAAACCAACTGCAAATAAATAAAATAAACTGATCCAATACCTTTTGGAGCTAGTCAATTACCTCAAAACTGTAAATTAAAACAGGAAGAGCAAATTAGTTTGTAGCTTGTAATTTATTATCAAGATAGTTTTCAGTATTAGTTTTAGTCTTCTGAAATATTCCTTGTTAAGTTTTATTAGCAATTGTTAATGTTTTACTGTAGATCCATCATCAATTCCCAAATATTTCTGCAGTACCTCCTGCTCAAGTTCCTTTATATCACATTCCTGTCCCATATTGTTGTTTTCCTGCTTTAAATGTTTCTTTTGCACATTTATCAAGACCAAATGGCATTCTTATATCGTGTGAGAAAGTTTGAACCATTTACAGTTGTGCTTTCAACTTCTCATATGATGAGCTATACAGTTTTAAGTCATCCACAAAAAACTAGATGTGAAGTTTTTAAACAAGGTTGCTTTCTGGGAGACAAAATGTAAACATGGCCTAATCTGTTAAGTAAACAGCTTAATAGGCTAAGGCAAGACAAAACAGCAACAGTGACTGAGAACATCCCCCTTTGAATTTTTATCCGTGGGATAATAATTTGGCCTTTATCATGGCTTAACGGCAAAGTTGTTTACCACTGTTTCATGGGTGCTGTAACGTAATCGATCAGTGTAGGGTGTATCTTATACATTTTAAGCACTCCTTTATACATGAATGTGGGATACTGTCAACTGCTTTTTTTGCAGTCTATCTATGTCATACTTAGATTCTTCCCCTTTTTGCAGTTTTCCATTATTACTTTAACAATAAATGATCCTTTGTTCCATATAACGTTCTTTTGTTACACTTTTGTTCTACTGCCATGACTGAGTTTTCTTCTAAATGACTATAAACTTTGTCAGCATCAGTTCCAGTGTGTAGTTTTTAAACATCGTTAGAAGGCAAGTTATTGGTCTATACATTTTAGGATAGATTGCATATTCACTCTTAAATAGGAGTATTGCTTTTCCTGTTGTTAACCAGGTTGGTATCTGTTCGGGATGCCCATATAAATAGTTCTTACTTATGGCTAAGTCTTCATTTAAAGATGTTAATACTTTTAGCCAGAAGTTAGGTACTACATCTGGGCCTGGAGTTTGCCAGTTAGGAGCTTTTCTTGAGTTTGTTTCAATCTCTCTGGCCATTACTTCATCCCATTTCATATCCTTTACATTTGAACTTCTTATTATTTCCTTTACTTCTTCTATCCATTCAGCATATTTGTTATGTTCCACATGATCTTCATAGATATTTCACCAAAATGTTTCTATTTCTCCTTTATTTGGTGGTGTTTCAATTATTTTTGCCTTGTTTCCCAATTTTCTGTAAAACCTTTTTGGGTCACCAATAAATTGCTTATTTTGTACTTTTTCTTTATATTTATTTGCATACTGTCTATGTTTTTCTGCCTGTGCTGATATTTGTAGCTTATTATTTGCAATAGTGCACAACAGATCCTGATCTGTTCTAATACTGTGCATTGCTTTTATCATTTCAATCTTTCTGAGTATTTTTGTTGATCTGTTCCCTCTTCAATTCTCTTCTAACAGTGACACTTCTTGTCTTACTTGCTTTATAGTTTTCTGTATTTGATAGTTCCATAATGGCATTTGATTTCTCCCCTTCCTTTCTCTTATTACGAACTCTCTACCAAGACAGCCAACACGGATGGTAACTCTCACCACTTCCAGAGACCAAACTTGCACCAACGGACTTAAAACAATCTTTTATTCACCAACAAAATATAAACCATGAACGCTTTGATAAAACTGCGTTTTCGTCACACATAGACTTCATCAGATAACACAATGCATCACTTCCAATACCCTCTTATAGTCATACTAATTACTTAATTAGTCTTTCAATTACTTCTAATTAATATTTAAAGCACCCCAATGTCTTTTATCCATGATAATATTTTATCATTAAATCATTAAATAAAGTGCATATAAAGTGCATATGATATATATGAGAAAATCAATGTATATAAATACTAAATATATATAGAATGAATGCATGAAAAAAATATAAAAACACATTATGCAACAACTAGGAATAAGTATACTAATAAATATAAATATAAATATAAATAAACACATTCTATAAATATGTTAAAAACTATTTTTTGAATAAAAACATCCCTTTGTTCATCCAACGAATTGGGAACTACATAAATTACATATCAATGTGGAAGAACATTATTAATTCATGAATGTAAATAAATATTATTATAAACAGACTGGTAAAAATTCTTTCAAAATATTTTAAACATACAATACATATAACAAAAAGAATGTAATGGTGACCTCTGGTGGCCAAGCCAGGTATAAAACATATATATTTTTCATAACTTGGCTGCTCTCAATTTTAACAAAGGTAATATAGAGATGCTATCGTTTAAACCAGGCCACTTGTCTGCGTTTAATGCCACTTGCCACCATAGCTCTCTATATTCTATCCTGGTCTCCCAGGGGCCCCCTCTAATATCTATTGGAATATGTTCAACTATTAGAAATTTAAATTTATATTCTTTGCAAAGTTTACTATGTTTATATAGGGCATTACTCTCTTTCTTCACTGAGATCTCATAAACATGTTCATAAATCCGTTTTTTTAGGGCTCTTTCTGATTTACCAATATAGAAAGAGCCACATTTCTCACAATAAGCAAGATAAACTATGCCCCTAGTTTCACAATTAAAATATCCTGTACTATATACCATTTTATTTCTACTTTGAATATAGTATCCATCCTCATTGGATATATAACTACATTGGGCACAGTGTCCGCACTTATATGTACCCTTTTTATTATTTTTATTATTAGTAACCTTGTTCTTTTTTCCTTCCAAAATGTTTCCCATATTCCTTGAATTTCTATAGATTATTTTTCTAGAGATACTTGATATGTTTTCTATATCAGATAAAGTTACAAATTTATCCCATTCTTTAAAAAATATTTTGCTTATACCACTGTTTATATTGTTATATTCTAACACAAGCGTTTGAGGATACAAATCAATATCATTCTTATTACTATTTTGACTAGTGTCAGAAGTGGGTTTATTCATGACCCCACCTTCCAACCCTTTGTATATAGGCTGAAACCTATCCTTCCTTCCTTCTATTACCTCCATTTTTATTTTCTCCACAAAGTCTTCGGGGTAGCCTCTCTCCCAAAACATTTTTTCCAATAAATCACATTCACCTTTAAAGTCCTGTTCTGAACTTGTCATACGGCTACCCCTTACAAATTGTCCTTTAACAATGCTCTTCTTGCAATGTTTCGGATGCGCACTAGTGTAATGTAGGTAGGAATTACAATATGTAGGTTTCCTATATACTTTGGATTCAAAATTTCCTTCCCCTTTATAAAACTCAATGTCTAAATATATTAAACTATGTTCTGACACATGATATGTAAATTGTAAAAAACTAGTGGTGGAATTGAGATATTCCATGAAGTCATCTAACTGATCCCTTCCAGCATTCCATATAATAACTATATCGTCCAAAAATCTCCTATACATTGTCCAACATTTGTTATAAATGGAGTTCAGGACGTATTTTTCTTCCCAGAATGCTAGGATGAGGTTAGCATAAGTAGGGGCACAAGCTGCCCCCATAGCTACCCCTTGGATCTGCTGGAAGAATTCACCTTTAAAGTAGATGAAATTATTGTTTAAGACCAAATCCATAAGCCACAAACATGCTAACTTGTCATTCTGACCCAAGTGTCTATAATCAAACACTATTTCCTCCAGCATATTCTTTCCTTCCCCATGGGGTATAGAGGAAAATAAATCCACTATGTCGATGGTTAAAAACAGGACATTGTCTTGCCATTCACAACTGTTTAAATCATTTAATAATGCCCATGAATCTTTTAAGATGTTAGGTCTTTCCATCCATATAGGTTTTAACTTTTTATCCACATATTTAGCTAGGGTCTCTGTTTTCGAGCCTTCGGCTGACACTATGGGTCTCAGTGGTGGATCCATAGGGTTTTTGTGGATCTTTGGTATCCCAAAGATAACTGGTACCTTTGGTTTATCCACTTTTAAAAACCCATAACTAACATGACTTATCAAACCTTCTTGTTCCATATCATGTAGGGCCGTATCTATTTTATGATAGGCTATGTTAATTTCATTTCTAGACACTATTCTGTATCTATTCCCATCCCATAAATGTGTATACATTTTACTATCATAGAGAATACAGTCCATAAAAATGATACCCCCACCTTTGTCGGGCTTCATTATTCTTAATTCTTTATTATTTCTGATCTCATACAGTAAATCCCTCTCTTTTTTTGTCAAATTGTCTCCAGACTTTATTGAATTGCACTTTTCTCTTACTTCTTTTTCAACCACTTTTTCTAAATTTTTTATCTGTGGGTGTAACGGTGGGTTATATATACTTTTTTTCTTTAAGACCTCACCGTCTCCCCCATTCCTTATATTGTTCGAACTTGGCCACATCACTTTAAAATTCACCTTTCTTAAAAAAAGTTTTATATCTAACAGGCTTTTGGTCATATCTCCATTATTATTAGGTATAAACTTCAAGCCCTTAGAAAATAATGAAAAATGTTCTTTTTCTATTATTACACTACTAAAATTATAAATGCTAAAATTATCCCTAGTGTTGCAAACCTGGATAGAGGGTCTAACCTCATCATCTGTCGGGAGATCCGGGTCAGGGCTCAATAATATTTCCCCCTCCCTCTTCTGCCTCCCCTCCACTGAAAATTCACATTCTGTGGTCCCTGTTTCTTAATTAAACGTTCAGACCTTCGTAAAGGAGGGAAAGCTTCATCATATTCCTTATCATTCTCTCCATAATTTTCATCATGTTCATTATATTCAGTATATCCCATAGCCCCCACTTCCTCTGTCTCATTATTAGTGTCTACAAATGCATTACCATAACTTTTATAAGACCCCTGAGGTTTGGGATAACTGTTATGGGTATTGTATTCATATATATCTCTTTCCAATTTCTTAATTTTTCTCTGAATGAGGTCATTACACCTCTGTTCAACATTTTTTCTAATATTAAGATATTTACATTTCTCCTCATATACCCCAAACATTAAATCCCTGCGGATGCATTGGTCCAACAATTCAATGTCTCTATGCATGACATCTAAAATTCTCACATTTTCTTTAACAATTAACTTGAGCATATCCAAACCACATTTATTAAAAACACTGATCAATTCTTTGTGGTAATTTGAGCCAACCATAACATTGTTTGGAAATTTAAAGACCCTTAGGCCTTTAGGCACAATTTCCTTCACAATACATTCATTGAGATACTCGTTCTCAATGACTAGCGCTCTAAATTTATACATTAAATTGTTAAGATTGTTTAACTTTTGTTTGTATGTCCCGTTCACAACATTGGTAACATTGTCATTGAGTCCAACAAAATCGATACAAGGTTTGGAGCGTAACCATTCAAGACTATCCATGGTTACATTATTAGCCCCCAAATGGTTCACAGTACCTGTAGGATTGGCGTTGTCGCCATTGCCGTTACTTCCAGCGTCTCTTTCTTGTGATACCATCAAGTCCTCCCCGAACAAACAAGGCGTGTTTGAAGGATGAAACGTATTCGTTATTCCAGGGTCGCCGATCCTATTCCTAAGACCCATAAGCTCTCCCTGCTCACGTTCACCTCCATTAACACAGTTCGGACGACACCGGTACACACCTAGACCTTGCGAACCATTATTTTTCTCCAAAAGGGCTGAACTGAGTGGAGTTAAGATATTAATGAGTTCGGTAAGCTGACCTATCAGCTTCCGCGTACTCCCCACGTCCTCGGAGCCTCGCATCTCAGTAGTGGAAGAGCCATCCATCACGCTCCCGAAATAAACTAGTAACCACGACCACAGGAACTGCCAAAATGACTACGAACTCTCTACCAAGACAGCAAACACGGATGGTAACTCTCACCACTTCCAGAGACCAAACTTGCACCAACGGACTTAAAACAATCTTTTATTCACCAACAAAATATAGACCATGAACGCTTTGATAAAACTGCGTTTTCGTCACACATAGACTTCATCAGATAACACAATGCATCACTTCCAATACCCTCTTATAGTCATACTAATTACTTAATTAGTCTTTCAATTACTTCTAATTAATATTTAAAGCACCCCAATGTCTTTTATCCATGATAATATTTTATCATTAAATCATAAAATCCTTTACATTTGAACTTCTTATTATTTCCTTTACTTCTTCTATCCATTCAGCATATTTGTTATGTTCCACATGATCTTCATAGATATTTCACCAAAATGTTTCTATTTCTCCTTTATTTGGTGGTGTTTCAATTATTTTTGCCTTGTTTCCCAATTTTCTGTAAAACCTTTTTGGGTCATCAATAAATTGCTTATTTTGTACTTTTTCTTTATATTTATTTGCATACTGTCTATGTTTTTCTGCCTGTGCTGATATTTGTAGCTTATTATTTGCAATAGTGCACAACAGATCCTGATCTGTTCTAATACTGTGCATTGCTTTTATCATTTCAATCTTTCTGAGTATTTTTGTTGATCTGTTCCCTCTTCAATTCTCTTCTGACAGTGACACTTCTTGTCTTACTTGCTTTATAGTTTTCTGTATTTGATAGTTCCATAATGGCATTTGATTTCTCCCCTTCCTTTCTCTTATTACCCTGTGTTCTTGTGGGAGAACTTTACCTGTTATTAATTTAGCTACATAGTAATATATCCTATTTATTTCTGTCATACCGCATGAATCTCTATGAACAGTCCTAATTACTGTGTTCATTTGTTTTAAAAAACTTCAAACTTTTGGGGTTTTATTGACTTTCTGCAGTCTATTTCTTTCATTGATCTTAATATGTCTGTCCATCTCTATTAAATCAAACAACTCTTCCATTAGATCATTTTTTCTAAACTGAGGGCACATTCTTTGTTCTCCAGTCCCTGTGGGCATTCTACAGAAAGTTCCAGTGCATCTTCTTGTGCCACATTCTCTTCAGTTTCATCCTGTGTCATCTATTGCTCTTTCATATGGGAGCTCACTGGCCTTTACTCCACATCGACTACATTGAGTTGTCACAGTTTCCTGCTCCTTTCCTTGCTGTGCAACTCCAACTGAGCTTTTGTACTGGTTTCCTCTGAAAAGCTCCAAAGTATCTTCATATGGCAACTGATCAGATGCTTCCCGCTCTACTGGTTTCCCCTTAATTTGGGGATCCATTGCTCTATCCTGCTGTGATGTTATCAGAGTTAAATTTTCTACACCAAATACTTCACTTTGCAGGTAATCCATAACCTCAGTTTCTTTTTCTTTAATTTCTCCATTACTAATCCTCTTTTCTGCTTTTCCTCTGTTTTCTAATTTTTCGTATTGTAAAATTTTCCATATCCAGATGCCTTTGCCTATATTTCTCTTAAAATATCTTTGGTGCTGCTCTTTTTGTATTGATTAGTTTTGCTTTCTCCTTTGCATAAATATTGCACCATATTAAATTTATTTTTCTTCCCCATGTCCATATTTCTTCTTCAGATGTCTCCTGCTCCTCCTGTTTCTCCTTACTTGGGGGACTCGTTGTTCCATTATGCTGTGATATACCCTATGTTAGACTTTCTACACTAAATCCTTCACTTTTCAGGTATTCCATAACTTTAGTTTCTATTTTTTAACTTCCACTTTACTAATATTCTGTTCTACATTCCTTTGTGATCTTATTTTTTGTAATGTGAAAGTTTCCAAATCTGGATGTCTTTGCCTATATTTCTCTTCGAATATATTTTGAGCTGCTTTTTTATATTGAATAATTTGGCTTTCTCCTTTGCATAAATATTGTACCATATCAGATCTCTCTTTCTTTCACATGTTCATATTTCTTTTTTATACCTTTCAAAAATCTCTAGATTTTGTTCTTTATATTTTCACACTTCTTTTACCAAATGGCCCAATGTTTCTTGATCTATATAATGTTTTTCATAAAATATGTTGCATTAATGAACACAACATTTTATTTGCAGCTTCTGACAGTTTTTCTTGTGCAAGTATTTTTCTTTCCTCTAATTTCTCTCTTAATCTATTTGTATATCTTCTATCTATAAATTCTAGGCTTCTTGCCTAACAGTAACAATACACAATTTCTTTCTTATCCTCAATAGTCCACTCTATCACCTTTATGGCTCTTTTTTGGCCAGTTTTTGTGGGTTACTACTTCTTGCTACATCAGAGGGGCTATCCTCCCCTGAGCCTCAGTGAGATTGGTCAGATGGTTAGGAAGAAGAGACACTTGAGTAAGACAGCAGTGGACAAGTGGCATTTTGTAGGAGACAGTCTGTAAAAGTGAACAAATGATATGTGTCAGCCACAGTGATCAAAGAAGCTCCTGAAGGGACGTGGGAAGTAGATGGGGGGGGGGCAGAGACAGTATAAGAAACAGGGACAGCGAGAGAGAGGAATGAAGGTAGAACCATGCAGAAACTATGAAATATGGCATCTGAGTCTAATAACAATTACCTTATGGGATCTGAAATGCACATTTAACCTATGCATGAATGCTGCACAAGCAGAACTTTAAAGCACCTTCCATGTGATGTGCATAAAAATCTTAATATTTGACTAATATAAATGATATTATAATGAGACTATTAGCTCAATATGAGCAAGATGATGCTGTTATATGTTTATGGGTTCATAGGCATGTAGTAAGCTATTGAATTGTCAGGATCTTATGAAGCCTAGCCTTACATTCACATGTTAGTTTTTAGTCTTTATATTTTGTGTACAAATAACCCATAAGCAGGCAGAACAAGAATATCCTGATACATTTACTTTTTGCCCCTGTCCATGAGGAACATGGCTGCTAAACTAGGTGTGAAGTTGTAGTTTCCTATTCATCCATCCAAATTACATTTGAAATGGAGTAAGCAAAGTACTTTGCTTTATTTGGAGTAGAGGACAGCTCCATAGAAGTGGTATTCTCTCTGATAAATACCTATCTATTCAATGTGTTAGCTTCTAGTGTCATTCAAAGGGGGTACAATATATATCAGCCTGGGAGGAGATGGTGTGGAGGTTTTGTGTGACTCTTAGATGTAAATGTACTGGTGGGCACTGTCTATGTTGTGTTTTTGTGAGGATGTTGAGGGTGCTTGTTTCATGTGTTATTTTCAGGAGGCCTATATGGTTTACGTAGGTTACTTTTAAGAGCCTCAGCATATAAAGGTCTATGTGCTTTGTCTGAGCTGTGGGTGCATTGTTTATTGTAGTGGTGTATGGCACTGACAACCTGCTTATTATAGTTAATCTGTGAGGGTATGGAAAGAATCATAATGGAATTAATAAATAAGGATAAAATTAACTTAGAAACTCTTGATGCAAGCCATTTATGATTTGCCTACTCGACCTGGCTTGACTTCTTTGAAAAAGTTCCTGTAGCAATAGATGAGGACAAATCAATACATACTGTATAGCTACACCTTGCAAAGGCATTCACCACCATCCCACACTTTGATATTGTAGATAAAGTCTTTGAACTAAATGTAAATCTGTTGGTAATGCATTGGATAGCAAACTGTCTCACAGATAGAAATAGGTTAATAAAGGTGGTAGTTCTACCTCTTCCAAAAGAACTGTCACTAATGGTGCACGACAGAGTTCAATCCTTGGGCCACTCCTCTTTGGGATTTATTTCTTGGAAGTCATAGAAATGTTAAGGATTTGTGGCTGACCAAGATTACAAATAACTGCAAAAACGGTGCCATCATAAACTTCCCTGAGGACACCATGATCCACCAAGATAGTCTGCCCCAAACAAATATCTAACATGAAAAGCCATGGACTAAAAATAAAGTCAAGAAAGGAATAATGATATCGTTCAGCAAGCATAACTTCCCTTGTGATTATCACATTGACAACACACCCCTGAAAACTAATCCTGTAGTCAGGGCTCTGGGAACCTATGAAAAACAATGAACTGTCATTTGATCACCATGTATCTATTATTGTAAGGAAGTCCTTTTTTATTGCATGGTTTATATCTATATGTATGACATCCAGGTCTAGAGATGTAATCACTCCACTGTGCTCTGTACTCATTAGGTTGATCATTGAATATAATGTGGTATGTATTTGTCCAAACATTTGGCACTACTGGAATGACCACAATGTTCCCTCACTAAGAAAATCAAGAGCCTAAATCATAAAAAACATGTGGAGCTTCTCAAAGTCTTGTCCTTCTTCCCATTATCATTTAAGCTACTGAAAGCGATCCTCTGCTTGGTGTAGAGCCTCAGCAGGCCTTGTCCTGTCAAACCTGTTACATATTTGCAAGTCCAACTGTGGCATAAATACCCACCCAAAAGATCTCAATCTCTTCTGCAACATAAATAGAATATGCTAGAGGGATAGGTATGTATCACAGAGAATTCCACTTCTGTGGAGCCATCTTCTTCTATTACACATAAAGCAAAGTACTTTTCTTACTCTAGTCAAATGTCATTCGGACAAATGGATGGGTAACTACAAACTCAGCTCCCCCCTCCCTGCGTTTAGCACCCTTGTCCCATATGGAGAGGAGTAACATGTAAATGCCACAACATATCTTTGTTCTCTTAGTCTCGTTATTTGTACACAAAATACAAGGGCTAAAAGCTACCTCAGGAATGTAAGGCTAGGTATCTTAAGATCCTTGTAGTTCAATAGCCAGTTGAGTACCTATGAACTTATAAAATCTTTCCATTCTATAATATAATGAATAACCACCTTGAAATGTACTGAAAATACATGCACATTTTAATACATTTTCCTTGAGCTGTATAGAATGTATTGTCAGGCTGCTTCAGAATGCAAGAGCGTTTGGCAGTAATACATACTGCAAAGTTCTTGCTGGGATTTAGAAAGTTTTTCAAAAGTAGTGTGAATACAACTCTTCAATGTGGGCAACACATTAGCCAATGATAGTCACTAGCTGAGTGTAATGTGATTTGGAAAACGAACGGCATTAAACCATAGTGAACTGTCATAATTTAAACTGTTGAACTTCTTTAGTTTCTCAGATGCTCAACAATGGTAGACATTTTTCTTTCTCTATATATTTTATCACTTACTATTTTAATGATTCTGGCATACATTTCTTCAAAATTTGAAACCAGTTATGCATGTTTACAATTTGTTTAGAATTTGTACATTTGGCCAGAAACAGTATTATTTTTTAATCATGGTGCCAATTATTTCAAACATTTTAAAGCTAGAAACAAATTCATCTATTATTTTGATTATTGACTGGACATTATGATAGTCACTATGTAATATGTACTGTAAGAAGGTCTTGATCTTAGTAATAGTAATAAAAACATTCACAAATTATTTTCAGTTTGGTGTAACAACACAGTGAAATTATTTTCTCTGAATAATGATATCAGATAAAGAGTAACTGCATACATGTACGAAACATAGACATCAGCATATCAGAATGATTATGGAAATTCTGCAGTTCATTAATTTGCAATTATGTGTCTACAGATGTCAGTACTATGGAAATGAAGTGATTAATCAAGGACTTCTATTTCTGTAGCTGTATGCGTATACGTTGAAGAAAGATAGCAGTGATATACGTATATGGTCTGGACAATGGGAGAATCCTGGGTGCTTTGCAAAATTCCACCTTTCTCAAGAACATTGCCGATAAGTGGAAGAGTAGAGATTGATACCTAATTATTCAGATCATCTGCATCTAAACCTGCCTTCTTAAGGAGAGAATTAATCGAGACCACCTTTAAGTTTGATGAAAAAAAACTACATTCCTAGGGGAGAACACAGTGATTAGGTAAAAAGACCCAGTATCTCCAGGTATGACATAGCAAGTCTAGCAGGGTATGGGTCCAGTTTACAAATTGTGTATGCATTCTGGAAACTAGAATGGGAATGTTATTATAATAAGGAATGCTAAAAGCAGATCATATCCAAGATAGTAATCCTTCTGCAGGACCATTGGATTCCCCTAACAGTACATGTCAGCCAACACTCGAAGGTGTGCTACTTTTCATATATATTTTACTTGTAATATAGCTTGTGCATATTCCCACTAGGGGTACTAACATACTTGACCTGTTCTTTACAAACATGGGGAACATCACTCTCCCTCTAGTGTAATGTCCTCACTGGTCAGGTTGAACCATAAAGCTGTTTCCTTTAAAATAAAAATAAAACCCAGGAAACTCCCTAACCCTGGAACTTTTAGGAATTACTGTACAGCACACCTCCTACTATTAAGTTATATCCTGGAAAATGTCAAGCCCCCCCCCAAACCCTGAGAACACCACTGTCTATGCAGAATTGTTCATGAAAGCCCTGTACAATCATGTTAAGAGAGCTTCATGGAGATGGTTATAACTGTCCAGAATAAGCACAAGGCAAACTCGAAAATAAAAAGCCACCCTGGAGGAATCCAAACATCAATAGGTAATATAACAAAAGGAAGAAAATCATGGGAAAAATTAGGAAGTGTAATACCCAGCAAGGTACAAACTCCCTCATAAAGCTAAACAAGCAACTTAGGGGGTTAATCAAGTTTTCCTAAACTAAATTTGAAGTAAAAATAGCTTCTCAGGCCAAGGGCAATCACAAGGGATTCTTTACCAAGTGCACAATCTCAAATGCAATAAACAATAATGTGGTGAACTAATTGTAACTGAGGTTACTTATACTAAGCCAGAGATATAGCAAATCTACTGGCCAACAAACTTAGTTCTAATTTACCTCCCTCTCCTCTTCAGACATCCCTCAGGAAATGCCCTCAACCATATTTCCTCCAGCATTAACTAGGAAACAGTTCCTCAATGCACTCTCCAAGGCCAAGAATGGTGCATCAATGGGCTATAACATCGTAGGATGCCTCCTTAATAGCATGAAACATCAGGACCACTAAAATTACTATTTAGTCACAGCCATCAGACAGGCTTCACCAAGCAAATGGAGGACTGCCATTGTCATCCTTCTGCACAAGGACAGGCCATCTATAGACACAGGTAACTAAAGAGACATGTCTGGCTATGCTTATATGCAAAGGCATAGAAAAAATGATCAGGGAAGTGATAAGCAATGACAAAGGAAACCTTCAGACACTGGATCAAACCTAGTTTGGTTTTGTGAAATGGAGGTCATGCCTACTTAACCTCGTGGACTTCTTTGAGAAGGTTACCAAAGCAATGGATGAGGGCAAAATGGTCTATACTGCCTACCTCAATCTGGTCACAGCATTTGACACAATACTCTACTCTGGCATTGTAGACAAACTCATGCAGTTAGGTATAAACACCTATTTCACCTGTTTGATAGCAAGCTGTCTCATAGATAGGACCCAAGAACTTAGAATATATTTCCACAAAGAGGCTAGTCACTACTGGAGTCCTTCAAGGTTTAAACTTAAGGCCAGGATCTGGCTGCTCCTTTTTGGCATCTACTTCTCTGAAGTCAAGGCCAACATCAGGGGCCCCAAGCTGACCAACTTTGCATACAATTTCAAACTAGATGCAGTCATAGAATCCCCCAATGATGCAGATATCATCCAAGAAGGCCTGACACCTGACAGAATAATAATTGGTGGCAGAACCATGATCTAAAACTCAATGCCAAGAAATGCATTAAATATCTTTTGGGAAACAGCTACCCCTGGAAACTATCATGTTAATAATACACCCCTAACAGTAGACCCAGTGGTCAATGATTTGGGAACACATGAAGACAGCTTTCTGGCCTTTGACCATCTTGTGTCTATGGTAGTAAGAAAATAATTTTATATTGCACAACTTATAAGAAAGGTCATGGCTTCCTGGTCCAAGGGAATCATTGTTCTTCTGTACTCATCCCTTATTAGACCAATCATTGAGTACAACGTCCCCTTTCGTATATACCTGACCAGGAATATGCAACAACTGAAAAATCCACAGAGTTGCCTTACAAAAAGAATACATGGCTTAAACAACACATCCTATGCAGACTGCCTTAAAGCCCTATCCCTGTTATCGGTCTCCTATAGATTGCTGAGAGATGATTTATGCCTGGCTTACAAGGCATCCTCTGATCCCACTGTGATGGATCTGTTGCACATCTGCAAAACAAACAGCTTCAGAATTACCTGATCTATGGACCTAAAACTCATCTGCAACATAAATAGGACATATTGGAGGGAAAGGGATGTGTCTCAGAAACTACCCCTTTTTGGATCAGGCTTCCCATCTATGTCAAGCAGAGTTTTTCCTTCAGCCAATTCAAGTGTAAATTGGACCAGTGTATGGGGAATCAGAAATTTACCCCTGTCTGGCACTTATGTCTCTAGTAATCACTAAACTCATGTCCAAGCCTACATAAACCGCTTAAAATAACCTTAGGGCACCAAAACATGTCAGATAAATTTGGGAAACATGGCTAGGATTAAAAAGGCTCCCTGGAGGTGTTAGCCTAGTAACCACATACAAATCTATGGTGAGTACTGCAACCATACAGGTGTGCACTCCAAGCATAGTCTGATGCATCTGTGGTGAGAGTCTGGGTGGCGAGGGTTGGTGAGAAAGGCAGTCCCTTGTTGTGGGAGCATGCAGTTGCCCACCAAAGAAAATTTTTTCTGAGGCAAGGAATTATAGGTATAAGAGTTTCCAGGTATTGAGAGTGTTGACACCAAAGGCTTTTTAGGTGCCATTGAAGTTTCCTCATATGCAGTCTGGCATATGGAATGAGTAGTATGCAAGATGTCATGAAATCCACAGCTTGCAGGATCTTCCTTGCAAATAGCTGGGGCCTGGTGGCTAGTTGAGAGAAGTAGGCTGTCAGGAAAATTTGTTTTTCTCGTTTAAGGAATGCCATTTGGGATGCTGTGTCCAGGCTTGCTCACATGAAGATAATCCTTTGGGTGGGCACCAGTTTGGATTTTTTTTTCATTGATTGTGTACCCTAGAGAGGTTAGCAGGGTCTTTACAAAGGCCAGGTGTTTGAACAGTTTTCCTGGCTGTCTGCCTGAATAAGGCAGTCATCTAAGTATGGATAAATCTGGATATTCCTTTGTCTGCAAAAGGCAATGGCCAGAGCCAGACATTTTGTGAAAACTCTGGGAGCAGTAGATAAGCCAAAGGGAAGCACAGAGAACTGAAAGTGTTGAGATCCTGCCCTGAAACTGAGATATTTCCTGCATGATTCCCTGATAGGAATGTGGAAGTAGGCCTCTTTTAGATCCAGGGTGGATAGCCAAGCATCCTTGGAGAGCATGGGTAGCAGCTGTTGAAAGGTGAGCATTTTGAATTTTGGGATCACCAGGAAGGTGTTTAGAATAGATAGATCGAGGATGGGGCACCAAGTGCCCTCTTTTCTGGGCACCAGAAAAAGTCTGGAGTAGAAACCTTGGCCTATCTGTTCTGCAGGAACGTGCTCTACTACCCTCATAGAAAGCAGGAAAGGATTTGCTTTTGAGCCTCTGCCCACTGGTTTGGAGGTAGATCTGGGAACCCTTTTGGGGTTGGAAGGGTGTGGAAGGAAAATTTGTATCCCTGAGACAGTATGTTCGGAACCCAGTGGTTGTAGGTAATGGTGGCCCAGGTGCTTGCGTGAAAGGAGAGTTTTCCTCCTAGGGGTAAGTGAAGGTGGGCAGAGGGAGGGGGTGGGGGAGGTGAGTCATTGTGAGTTCTTACCATAAGGGGGTGACTTAGAACTTCCTGATTTTGAAGTGGAGGTAGTCCACTGCTTAGATCTCTGCATTCCCTGTGGCTGCTGTCTGGAGAGTTTGGTTCCCCGGGGCCTATGCTGGACTGGCTTGGAGGGAGCAGGAAAGGACCAGTGTTTGGTGGGACAATGCCTGCTGAACCTGGGTGGCTGGACCTGTAAGAAATCCTTAACTGTTTGCATAGATTTTGCTTTTTCTTCCATCTTTTTTAAGACCTCTTCGGCCTTAGTGCCAAATAAGTTGTCTTTGTGCAGGGGGCATCCAACAATTTAGATTTGACATAGTCTGTCTGGCAGGGGCTGTTCCTTAAGTCATGCATGCCTTCTAATGACAGATCCAGTGACTGCTGCCCTGCAAGAAGCTTCTATGGCATCAAAACCACAGTGCCAGGTGTGTTTAGTTACTTGACCTGCAGAATGCATTAACTCTTATAATTCTTTAGATTCTGCCCAAGCAGGAATGGAAGACATCATTTGTTTAAGGAGTTCCAGGGTATGTTGCTGTAATTTTAGCATATGAAACTGACAATTTAGTGCTCTGATAGCAGGAGTAGTTGAGGTGTATACTTTTTCACCCCATATGTCCAGTGTTCGGGAATCCCTATCTAAGGAGATGGGATTCTTAGCAGAGGTTGCTTTAATTCCTTTAGACCCTTGAGAAATTACCTCAGGGTCAGTAGTAGGATTCTTAAAGAGAAATTTGTGTGAATCAGGGACTCTATAGTACCTGTCTGGTTTTCTGGGTGCAGGAGGGAGGGTGTCAGGAGTCAAGCTGGATTCCAGGAATAGATCCTCCACAACATCCAGAACTGGTGGGATGGCCAAGGGTCTGTGCTGTGGAAGATCTAGGAATTCCCTGAGTCTCTTTTTAGACTGAGGGTAGTCTTGACTTTCCCATTGGAAATGCACCCTTAAGGTATGCAGGGTTTCCCCAAAGAAAAACTCCTGTGGGGGAGAGGCTGAAGGGATGGAATCCTCTGCATCAGAATCCTCATAAGTAGAGAGGGGTTGCATGTCTTCATATTGAGAAGCATCAGAATCATCTGACTCTTGTTCAGGCAGAACTACAGGGGACAGATCTCTTTTCCTTTTGGAGGGGGTAGCTTGGCTTCCCCTGATCAGCAGGATAAGGTCTTCCACCATTTTAAGCATCTGAGACTGAGGCAAGAAAGCAGATGCCTGAGAGTGGGTCATCAGTTTTTTGGGTATGGTTCATACCCTGGGTCTAAGAAATTCGGTCGTTTTTTGAAAGAACAGTAGTTGCGAAAGAAGACATCTGTTTGTGTCGAGAATCGGTAGTGCGAAGGACTTCCTCAGAAGCTGGTGCCTGCTCAGCGGCTCTGGACCCATCCAAGGTAGCGACAACTGCAGGATCCTTAGTCGGGGAAGAGTTTTGCGGCATACCAGACTCCAAAAGGGTCTCAATAGCGACCTATGAATCCACAGAAGCGGGCATCAGGGGTTGTGAAAGCGCCTCAATGAGGACCGGAGAACTGACGAACAACTTAACAGAATCATCATTGGTAGATTTGGACCTGTGCAGTCTGTCTCTGTCTTTATCTTTGTTTTTTTCAGAAGATCTGCTGTCGGATGGCTTACTGAAGCCATATCAGAATTTGAGGACTGTAAGTGAAAATATCTGGCTACAATAAGGGCCTGACGATGGATAGTTCGACAATGGGGGACATTGTGGTCTGGGCCTAAGCAAGTGACGCAGTAAGAATGGAAGTCTTGGTGTGGTATTTGCTTTCCACAGGCGAGACAATTAACTACTTCTGACATCGGTTAGTGCAAGAAAAAAGGATCCCCAATGGGGTATTTAGCTTTATAAGACTTCAACTTCAATTTGGTAGATGAAACACAACTAATAGCAGACTGCACTCATGCAAAGTGCTTCTGCTTTGGGCTCCATGGCAAGAAAGATTGATCTAATGGCGTCGGCTGCCTTACTTTATAGTACTGATTACCTGACATCAGTCCTGAAGTGACAGCAGCCGACAGAGAAATACTAAGCCTATGGTATTCAGGCCGGCCGAGTAGGGTTGCCAACTTTTCATGTCAAAAATTCTGGACATGTACATGAAAGCAAAATGTGGTACCCCCCACACGCATGCACCTCCCCACGCAGGCGGTACCCCCCCCACACACACACACGCAGCCATTCCGGTGTCCCATTACTTGGCTATCTCTCCATTTCTCCCCAGTTGCCATAAATACTGTTCAAAACTCTGTGTGCATACTGTTTTCTGCTTTACTTCTACAATGATTACAGATACTTATATTTAATGTAAAACTTTTATTTCAAATTTTACAGCACAAACACTAATAGACATTTGCTAAACAAGCAATACAGTCTCTCATAAACAGACATAGCTTTAATACTTCTTTGCCTTTAAAACCCACATTCACTGAAACAGCACTGAAACCTACATTCAAAGAAAATGCATCTGGCCAGTGGTGGAGTAAGTTTGCCTTTGGGTTTTTTCAAATCATAGGCCCCTTGCACACATTTTTAAAGCCAAGCAAAAGTTCTTTGATTCACCTTCATGATTGTATTAAATTTTAATACATAATAACAGCTAGCAGACATGAATTAGCAGCCATCACAACTTTAAGACTGATACGCTCATGTAGAATCTCTAATGAAACAAAACTGGCATATTACTGATATACTTAAATAGCATATATTGCCAGGCTGTGGCAACACAATCCTCTAAAATGTTGGATATGTTAACCGTATGAAAATGGCCATATGTTAGTTCCATTAAACCAATTCACACTAAAAATCCAGAGAGTTCTAATAGGGTACTTGAGTACAAAACACCCACATACATACTGTCCCAGATGACTATGCATGCCCCTTCAGAGAGGGTACATCAGATGAGATGTGACAGTGAAGTCTTCACATAAATAATATTGCTCTTTGACAGACACTGCTGCCCAACAAGCCTCATCAGTAATCAGGCAGAAGTAATGCTATAGGTTCTCTTTTCATATATCAACTACCCCTCAAAAATGGTAGATACTTTTCTGTACACATCTGATTTCTCATTAAGCAAATGAAAAACATATGGCTAACGTTCAACTTGCAGCTTTTAGACACACACACAAACACATTGCCCTCAACAAGCCTTATTATATTTGACAGTGATGATGTGATGACAGTAACAGCACCACTTGTTAGACTGTGTGTTAAATTTATAGTTGTAAACATTTTGCCAGTAAGCATTGAAACAAAACACATGAACCAATAATGACAAAACTGCCAAATTCAGAACATTTCAACCATAAATGGCCACTCATAACTTCTGTCATTAAAATCCACCAATATCAGTCAATATGCACAATCTCTGTAGAAGTAAAACATCATCTAAATAATTCCACATTAAAGAGATCTGCAACTAATGAAAAGTTGCTGCTAGCAAACAATTTTATATTTCAGTGTTTCATCTACAGATCAATGCATGCTGCCTTGAAGAATTGATTGCCTATGTTACGTTAAAAAATGATAAGCTACCGGTAATATTGCAATAGGAAATGGATGGCAAACTGAAAACAGGCTCATAGTTACTACTAGGCATCATAGGAGGACATACTCAGGATTGCAGCACCCTGCCCCATTAAAATGCCACGCAGTATGAGCTTGAGCAATCCATCTGTATGTTGTGGGAGTAGAGCCCACACCCACAGCCTTCTAGATCAATATACAACAAGTATGCTTAAGTTTGAACAGAGGAGTCTTACCTCAGTTAAAGGTTAAAGCTGAGGGAAAAAAAAATGGAACTTACATGTGCCACAGTTGGATTAGAGAAAACTCAGAGCAAACACCAGCTGGACTCATGCTTTACCTGGGGCTTTTCAGCATACAGTCCGTCTTCTTTATAATTCAAATTCCGCACGCGCGGAAGACAGTGAGTAGACAGACGTAAACAGTCATAAAGACACTGTTTTCGTCATCTGCACCTGGATGCAAAGGGCGTTCTTAAAGAAGAATGCCCCTAAAAAATGTAATTTTTTTAAACTAAAAGAAAATGTGCACAGTGCACCATTTTTGACAACACAGGCATTTTCCATTCTTTTGGACAGTGTCCCTTAATTCTGGACAGTCCGGAAGAATTCTGGATGGTTGGCAACCCTACGGCCGAGGGCTACCCTGTCAGGGATAATCCAAATGTGATGACTGCAACAGTGAAACAAGAAGTACATCTATAGAACTATACAAATGAAGAGCAGACTTAAGGTTATGGAGGTTAATTAGAGTCAACAAATGAAAGAAAATAAAACACAAAATGAAAGCTACAATGGCATCTAGCCTAAGTGCTGGCAAAGGTGCCCCTTTTGTCAACTGGAACTGTAGCTTATATTTTATAAATGAATAGGAGCTGTTGCCTGTCTGGGTAGTGAACATTTTTATGAAAAAAAACAATAATATTGTCAAAGGCTGTGGTCCACAAAAAATCCAACCAGAAATCTAAAAAAGGCACTTCAAGCAACAGGATAAAAATCTAAGAAATAAACTTGAATATAGCTATAGGTAAAGTTAACTGCACTGCAGGGCTTATATAAAGAACAATTTGAAGTGATTTGGGTGACATTAAAGGTTTTTTTAAAAAGCTGTGTGTTTTATGTAGTGTTCACTGTGTATGATGCAATACGAAAAGAAAAGTCCATGTTAATAAGTCATACAATGGGGAATTACTCCAGATTAGGATGCAGGATAAATGTGAATGTGAGTGCTATGGTGGGAGTATGGTGGGAGTATTGCTCACATATGGGAATGAATTAATCATGGGAAATAGTATCAATACACACAAAAGTGGACTTTTGATGAGTAGTCTTAATAAGACAGGGTGGCATTCAGTTTCACAGTTATTAGTCTACTGAGGCAATTAAATTTGGGGGTTGTCAAGTTATTAGGGTCTAACGGGCAGTCAGATGTTATGCTACAGGGCAGTGAGTTGGGAAGGAAAGGGAAGGTTGCTGAACATTCTACTTTGTGTTCTACATGGAAGGTGTTGAGATTGCAAAAGGAAACTGGGGTGCAGAGATGTATGCTAGCACAACAGGGAGAGTTTCTACTTAAGTATCCTGCAGCCTGAAGGATAAAACATGGGGTTTAGGAGAAAGGAAGCCATATAAGTGGGGCTAGGAGGGAAGAAATGAGTGTAGATTTGTAGGGTTATTCAGAGTAGGTGGGCAGCAAAAGGGTAAGAGTGAGGGGAAAAGTTTCAGAGTAGAGGAATGAAGGATGAAAGAATGCAAACTTAGGGACTGAGCTGGGAAGCCTCCTTAAATGATAACTAAATACATTGATTAATTATCAGTTTGATAGCCATATTCTTTGAGTATGGTAGCGGGGATACAACATCTTGATATCATGAACAGGCAGACTTTTTCCAGAGGAAGTACAGATGCAGAAAGGGGATTAAAGTTGTAAATCGTGAACAGAATACTATATTTTAAAGTTCCAAATCTTCAAGACATTTCAAGGAAATATAAGTAGGCAAGATCTGAATAATACATTGGAGCATTTAGAATCTAAGCAGCAGAATGAGTTATCTGCAAATGCAAACCCTGGCTTAAATGAACAATATTCTTTAAAGACAATTTTAAATTCTAGGGATGAAACAGTGATAGTTAATACTACAGCAGTAACTTAACTGATCCTTATACTGACTGCTGTAATGTAAACATTATAATGAAAAATGTATTTTAAAATAGTTGAGAAAATACACTTACCACCAAAGTACAGCAGCCACAAATGTATTATGTAGCCAGTATTAGTCAAGAGCGTTTTCTTTGATTTTTCCCCAGTCAAATGCCAATCAGTAAAAATGTCATAAATGAAACTAAATGCTCCTCTATTATCCTAGGGAAGCTACACTTAATGTGTGCAGTCTCTCATACTAAACTACATTAACGCCTGTATATGACCCATGTCTACCCTGTTTCAGAGCAACAATAGAAATGGAAGGAAAAATATCTAAATTTGCCAGGCTTCAGGTAAATAGATATGTGAGTGCACATCTAATTATCATAAAGTTACACAGTACATTATCAGACACCAGTAACTGAATATTGAGCGTGCTCAGTTGGTCTGGTACAGAATTCTGGCTACTGTAAATACAATGTGTATGAGGTTGTGCCATGATCCATGAAGCAGAAATAAGTATAATATTTTAATTCACTTCTTAAAACCAATTTTCTCAAGGATAATATCAAAAGCATTACAAAAAACAGAAAATGAAGGACATAAGAATACTATCAGGTCCCAAAAACCAAAGCCGTTGAGTACACATGCAGGAATGCCACTTAAAAATTCAATGTAATGCCATAAATGGAGCCAGAAACACAGGGTGAATAACACCACCGATGACAACATTTCAAATTTATTACAAGACAATGAGCACTTTCATTCTGTCACCCGGAACTTCTTCAGAATCTCTACACACTCATTCCTCATTTCCTTTAATTCCTGTCTCTTAAAGAAACAGACTGTCTATTTTAAATTATATAACAAGTTTTCAAGTGACATTCCTGCAAGTTTATTCCACGGCATTGGTTTTTGGTTCCTGGTTTGGTTCTTCGTCTTACGCCTTTGTATGTGTTGGTTAACACTATCAGGTCCACTAAAGCAACCCATGAACTCAGGCTGCCAAATATAACTATAAATCTTGTTTAGGTATGTTACAAAACTAAAACAAAACTTACTCTACACTGCTCAGAACTTATTCATAATGGGATCTTCTATTGTGAACCAACCAACATTGCTAATATGCGTGTGAAGAAATTTAATGCCAACTTCTCCCCAGAGGCTTCCATTCCGCTTCTTGAAATATCTGAATCTCTTACTCCCCTAATTATCTCTAAAGATCATTTACTGAACGTGCTAACCAAGACCAAAAATACTTCCACCGTGGGACCTGACAAAATATCTGGTAGCTTAATTAATAGTGTCAAACATGCTCTTGCACACACATTCTTGAGACCATTTAAGTTTAGCTACTGGTTTTGTCCCTGGTGAGTGGCACACAGCAGTGTTGATAGCATACATAAGGGTGGTCTTACAACCAGCCAGGGTTATTAATTGCAGACATATCTACAGGTGTCATCTGCATAGCCATGGAATGTATTATAATTGACCTCATAAACTGTTGTTGCTTGTCTTTCGGCTTTTCTCGGTTAGGGGTCGCCACAGCAGAACTCCTGTCTGCTAATGATTGGCAGTTGGTTTTTATGGTGTCAAGTTGCCAGCCCGATGCCCAGCCTTCAAGAAAGGCACGCCCGTTCAACGCATGTCTTTCAAATGCCCACTCGACCGCGGGGAGGACATGCAGACTCCACACAGAAGGCACTCCCAACCCAAGCCAAGAATCAAACGGGAGAACCTCTTGTTGTGAGGCAACAATGCTACCGCTGCACCACCGCGGAAGTTGTCATAAACTGTAATATTGACAATCTTGTGAGACTTGACCTCCAGCAGTTTGGCTTTGTGAAGGATAGGTCCTTCCATATAGTCTGGTAAATCTCTTTGAAAAGGTTACAGGGGCTGTAGATGGTGACCATGCAATGTACTCAGCATATCTTGACCTGCCAAAGACTTATACACCATTCCCTGTGATGGCATCATATAAACGCTAAGTGCCTTAAAAATCAACCCATATATGGTAAGGTGGATAACAAACGGGCTGAAAGACAGAACCACACATTGCAAGTTACAGGTACCCCATCAGAATTTATAAAAATGACCAGTAGTGTCTCTCAGGGCTCAATGCTGGGACTTCTCCTTTTTTATACTAACTTTTTAGATTTACAAACAGAGAGCCAAGACTTCTGGCCAAAAAAGTTTGCAGATGATTGTAAACTGGAGATTGTTGTTGAGTCTCCCTATAACACCCAAACCCACAAAAATTAACTCTCCCTGGTAAACTCTTGGTTTACCAAAAATGGGCTCAAACTAAATACTAAAATTTGTAGTATCATCATAGGTTCATAGGTTCATAGGTTCATAGGTTCATAGGTTCATACTAGGCTATCTGCCCTAGGGCATTTATAAGCCTAGCCAGAGTGTGTATGGCTTTTGCCACCCATTTTAAATTAATTTTGCTATGCCCTTTTTCGAGGTTAGTATACTGTGCCTCTGTCTAACAGTGACACAGAAGTGATACCCGGGGTAAACCTACGATCTCCCATCCACTCATTAAGATTCCTCTTGAAGAGAGTCAATGAGGGACTCTGCCTAACCTGGACTGGGATTTTATTCCAGAGTGAAGGGAGCCTCTGGTTTATGAATCAGTCCCTCCAGCATGTCCTATTTATTTCAGTGTTGAGGTTCAAGTCCTCGAGCGTAGCTTGATGGGATTTGGATTTTCTGAGGTGCAGCATGTCCATTAATTCCGGGTTGGACATGTCTTTATATGTCAGGCATAGATCGCCTCTGAGCAAGCGGTATGCCACTGAGTAGAGCTGGAGTTTCTTTAACCGGGCAGCATACGGCATCTGTTTGAGCCCCTTGATCCTCTTGGTGAGGTACTTTTGGGGTCTTTCCAGTTGCTGCAGGTGTCTGGTAAGGTACATCCCAAAAGGGGCATTGTACTCAATTATGGGCCTGATGAGATGAGTAAAGAGGCACGATGACCTCCCCTGATCTAGATGTGAATCCCTTCATGATTAGGTGGGCTATATAAAATGTTTTTCTAACCACTTTGGCCACGTGGTTGTCAAATGAGAGATTGCTATCAACTTGGGTCCCCAGGTCCCTAATTACTTCTTCTGTACTTAATGGATTTCCACCTATGTGGTAATTTGTGGGCACTTTGTTTTTGCCAAAGGGGATGACTATACACTTTTTGGCATTTAGCTTGAGGCCATGGCTCTGGCACCAGTTGTCTGTTTCTATGAGGCCCTTTTGGAGGATGCTTGTGCCGGTTGGAGAGTCTATTATGGCGCCCAGTTTGCAGTCATCTGCGAACATGGTCAGCCACAGTCCTTCCATGTTGGCCTGTACCTCCGAGAAATATATACCGAACAAGAGAGGTCCCAGGACTGAGCCTTGTGGGATGCCACTTGTAACTGGTTTGGAGTCTGACATGGCTCCAGCTATTCTAACCATGTGGGTTCTGTCCTTGAGCCAGTTTGCAACCCATCTAGTGACATAGGGTTTATATTTAAGCTGGTGAGCTTATCTATAATGCCCGAGTGGGGTATTGTATCAAAGGCTTTTGCGAGGTCCAGGTAGGCTGTGTGGACCACCTTCCCCTTGTCAATGGCCTTGGTGACTGTTTCAAAGAAATCGACCAGGTTTAAGAGGCAGGATCTGCCCTTAACAAAGCCGAACTGGGTAGGATCCAGTGTCTGTAGGTCCCCAATATCTTTATTTATAAGGTCCATGATGATCCTTTCCATAGCTTTGCAGACCAAGCTAGTGAGACTTATGGGGCAATAGTTTCCAGGATCCGTTGAGGCACCACCTTTGTGGAGAGGGACCACTGTTGCTGTACGCCACTCTTTGGGTACATATCCTGTAGTAAGGCTGAGATTGAACAGTAGTTTTAGGTTTGGGTTTAGCTCTTCTTGGAGTTCATGTAGGACACAGCCCGGGACACCGTCTGGTCCCATTGATGCTGTGTTTCTTGCTTTGAAGAGGGCAGCTCTTACCTAAGCATCTGAGATGTCAGGGAGGCAGCATTCTGCTGGGATAGATATTAGCCCTTTTGGTGGGTAGGGGGGGAGAAGTTTGCGCTGAACCTGTCAGCTAGGATGTTGGCAATGTCTGTGGGTTCGGTGTATTTTTTGTCAATTTGGACTAATTCTGAGCATATCTGGGAATTCCCACCCAGGTTCCTAACATAACTAAAGAAAGCCTTGTGATTATCCTTAGTGTCCTGTGCAATTTTTCTCTCAAAGCTGGCCTTAGACGATTTTATGAGTGCCCATAGTTTTTTGCTAATACTGATCAGAGATGCCTTCCCTTTTTGGGATTTTGCTCTGTCATGTAGTAGCTTCCTCCTTCTATTGTATAGTTTGTTTATGGCTGGGGTCCACCAGACAGGACGTCTGCCTTTGGAGGATTGGGGTCTTGCTTTTATTTGGGATTGCATGATCCATGCATTCCTGAAGGTGTTCAGAGAACACGTTTATAATGGATTTTCGGTCTGGGCCTTATTTTCCACAGGCCCAGGGGATTTGAAGGATTCCACCTCGGTTTTGAGGAGTGTGAAATTTGCTTTAGAGAAGTTTTTCACTGTGGTTTTCTGGGCATGGGGTGGGGTCGGGATGTGAATATCCAGTGAGATTAGTTTATGGTCTGATCTTACCAGTGAGGGATACACTTCTGGTCTGGAGCATAAAGTCCCCATGTTGGTGATGATCAGGTCCAGTATGTTTTCCCCTCTTGTGGGAGTGGTAACAAGTTGTTCCATAGCATTTGAGTTTATAAATTCTAGGAACCTTTGGGCTAGGGTGTTGGAGCTAGAGTAATGCTCCCAGTCTATGGTTGGGTAGTTGAAGTCACCCAATATAATGGTGTTTGGGAGACCTTCATATTTTCTAGTGTTGTCAGAAAGGCCAAGTGGGGTTCCTGGGTTTTGGAGGGTGGTCTGTAGCAGGCTATAAACTGGAAGGTAGTTTTACCCACTGTTAGTTGCACATGGATAGTCTCTGATGCTTTGTGCTGTGCCACCAACCTGGAGGTGTGGGTATCTTTGACGAATATTGATACTCCCCCTCCTTTTGTGGTTCGGTCCAAGTTTTGAGGCTGAAAAGCATGGTATGAGGTATAACCTGGTAGTGCTGGGGTGCTCTCGAGAGCCTTGAACCAGGTTTCTGTTACTGCACAGATATCGATGTTCTCCATGCTAAGGAGAGTTTCGAATGTGTGCATCTTGAGGTTTAGACTTCTGGTGTTGAGTAGCATTACTCTTAGTTTCTTATCGCTTGTGATACCTATGGAGGTGGGTTTGTCTTTTGAGCCTTGCCTAAAAAGGCACTATGGGGTAGCAAGAGCCTTTGCCAATATCCGAAGCCCAGGGGTGACAGGTACAAGCCGTCCCTAGCGAAGCATCGTGGCTTGTCGAGCATGTCATCCCAGGCTGACAGGCATTGGATCCCCTTTGAATGACACCAATACTTAAGCCAATTGTTGAAATTGATCATCTTGTCTTCATACTGTGGCATCATTCTTGGTGAGGGTAAGATGCTACTCAAGGTCAGGGTCATGCCGGCCTGGGCTACATGCTCAGAGAGCTCTCTATGTCTCTTTTCATGTAGTCCAGGGAGGTACGTCTCAGGTCATTCACACCAGCATGGACAATGACTGAGTCATATTTGTACTTGCCTTGGAGTGACCTGAGTGCTTGTGTTATGTGGCGGATCCTAGCGCCCGACAGGCAGCTCACCGTGACCTTCTCCTTGTTCAGCCTGGTGAGTGGGGCGTCAGTGTGCCTGATGACAGAGTCACCTATTACAAGTGTATCAGGTGTGTTGTTTAGCCTTAAGGGCTGTGACTGTTCGGCACACTGGCTTTGTGAGCTATGTGTTGCACGTGTTTTGTTTTGGGGTAGCGGTTGCTTGGGTGTCTGCTTTGGAGGTCTCTGCTGCTTAGGCAGATTTTTATTTAGAGCCTCCAAGTATGTTTTTGTGTGTTTATGTGTTTGGTTTGCTGTCGTGGTAGGTCTATGTGAGACTGGAATTTTAGTGAATGTGGTTTCCTTCTCCTCCTGACTGGTTACGCCAGTACTGAGTTGAGAGAGCTTAGCCTCCAGTTTGGCTATATGGTTGCATCTCTCACATGTGCTGGAATTTGTTGGGAGAAGGAGAGGGTTGTCTGTGTACATGAGGCAGTTGTAACATTGCCTCAAGATTCCCAGATTCACCAGCTGGACTGGAGAGGAGATTGACAACTGACCTTTGGACATGCAGGAATAGTATTGGGAATTTCTTTATAATTGAAAAAAATGGCCTATGGGGAGCAAGGTACTCCAGGGGGAGTTTGTGAGGGTGTAGTGCTTTTAATTTTTTAGTGCTGACTTATATAATTGCTTTAGTGAGCAAGTGCCAGGTAACAAGTGCAAAAATGACAAACAGTAACTTTCTTTCAAGTGAAACAAGGAAATAAGTACATTAAGCAATGCAGATATCACTAGGGATCCACAGAAGCACTGAAAAGCTGCGTTTTAGGTGGAATTAGCTTTTCAGGGAAATAACAAGCATACAAACAAAACTAGATTCAGCAGGCCTGGATCTAGTCTATGCTACAGCAAACAAGGTGTACCAATTACAGTAAGAAATAGTTCAAATATGCAGGCACTATAAGCCTTTAACCAGAAATTCCCAGCTCAGAAGGGCAGAGTCCAGCCTCTTCTCCCACAAGAGTGCAGACCATGAACCTTCTTAATGTAAAATAACTGGCCTGAAGCCCAGGTGCTTAAACCAGAACTAATACACTTTTAGAATAACAGACACTGAGCCCTCAATCAGCAGTTCCCAACTTAGAAGGATGTAAGCTACCTGTCCTGCCACCACAGTGCAGCCAACAAACCTTCCTAATGTAAAACAACTGGTCTAAAGCCCAAGTGCTTAAACTAAAAGGCTTAGAATAAGTTACACCAAGCAGTAATAAATACAGTCAGTTTTGGAAAACAATCCCACCACTCAACACACTACCCAGACAACACATCTCTACAAAACAAAATGTAGTTAGGGACCTGGGCACTTTGAGTGATAGGTCCCTCTCTTTTGATCATGACAATAATTGTCATAAAATCCTTTTAGTTAGCCCAGTTAATTGCCAAAGGAGCATCATCAAGTTCGAAAAGAGGTATTCACTCTCTTATAGTCATCATCGATCAGGTCATTTATCGAGTACAATGCCTCTTTTGAGATATATTTCATTAAATGGATCAAGGAATTCAAAAGACCCCAAAGGTTCCTAACCAAAATGATCACATGTCTAAAGTCTACCTGCTACCAAGACAAAGTGGAACCTCTGTCCTTTTATTCAATATATTATATACTTTTAAGGGGAAATTTCCTTATCCTGTCACTCCCTCCCTCCACAGATAGACATATGATCCTTATCATTATGAAGGCCCCAAAAGTCTTCCCCATATGACTGCATTTTCCTACACACCCATGTTGACGGCTACCATCCATCAGCAACTTGGTAAATCTAACATCCAAACCCTAGGCCATGTATTTACATTCTAATCCCATCTCTGGAGGAACTCATGTAACATACAACTGGCTCTTCCCCACACTCCCCCTAGATTGGACAAAACCATTGCCAGCTGCCAGCTCCATCGGTCACTCTTGCTACTAATCTGTCCTGGGTCATCTGGGTCATAGTCTATACCACCACAGCTGGCACACTTTTAGGTACCTTCTCACTCTGAGATGTTATTAAATAATTCTCCCATCTCTCAATTATCTCTCAAATATATATTTTTCAGGTGCACACTCATCTTTGTAATAAATGTTAGCTGATGTTGTAATATTATAACAACTTTTGGATAGTTTTGCATAATGGGCCACTTGCTGCATATTTGAGTAAAACAAATGTGTCAAAGGTATAATCAATACATTATTTTCTTTTTTAACTGGACTGGCATTTACATGAACATCTGTGCCACCAGCTATCTAATGAAGTAGGATACTTTTGCCTATTCTTTTTTCAGTAATATCGCTAAATGCTCGTTGAATTTTCTTTTCTTTTCTTTACTTGTTTACTTATTTGATGATAGCAGTGTGGTCTGAATGGACTTTTTTGTTCTTCATACCTCTGATGCTATTTTTGATCAGGTAAGGGAATTTGCCTCAATGCTAGCATTACTTTGTATGTTAGAATGGCCTGGTAATTGAGTGGTAGAGAATTAACAAAATAATTCACTGAAGAGATGGTGTTAGTGTTTAAAATCAGAGTTTGGGGACAGTCCTTCTGAAGACACTAATTGAGAGACTGTTCTATGCAAACTGCCACCTTTTGGTTGAAAATCTTATAGAATCTGGCTGCCAACACATCTGTGACACAAATTTGACCTGAGAAAAATGTCATAATGACTTGGATAACAATAGCTCTTTTAATGTTTGGATCAATTTCTGAGCCTCTGGCAACAAATGTGGATAACAATCTCAGCTTTCAACATGTTTTGGTGATTACATCTAAAATAAATAGGATGTGGAGTCTTATTTTTAGGAGTGTTTCTAGCCAGATCATTTAAATCATAAATATTTTCAAACATTTGGAGAGAGTGAGGCTGATAATGGAATAGTATGCATAATGTAATATTTCACAAAATGATCTTCAGCAAATGGAAGCCATTATGAAGCATACAGCCGACAATAGTGGCTACATTGTTTCTAAACTATCTTAGTATGGATCTGTTCTCTGTATTATATACACCACTGACACATGACCTACTTTTCTACTCTTAGTTATCACTTGGATTTATTTTCTTCTTTTTAAACATTAGACTTTATAATGCACTTTTAAGGCTGAAAGTTAGGAACAATGTAAAAAGACATTTGGGCTACAAAAAGGTTGTGCAGGGCATGGAATGTAGTGTCTTGTTATGCAAAAAAAAAAAAACAATAATGTAACTATCTGAAAAAACAATTATGCAGTTATATAGCTTTCAGTAAGTTCAAAAGGAAATACTAGATTTTCAGGTTCCTTGATGACATATTGCCTTAAAACAAATTACGTAAACAATGAACTGACAAACCTAGAATTTGCTTTTTCCTGTTGTGGTTTTGTAAATTCTATACAAAGACTAAGACAATTAAGTTATATAGGAAAATCCAGAACTTCAGCTTTCACAGAGGCGTAAATGACATACTTTAATTTCACTAAGAGATCAGTGATTAACATTCCAACAGAATTATACATATTGGCAGGGATAGCCAGACTACCGGCATACCAACAGATCACAGTAAAGCTTCCTTAGAGCAGGTATACAAGGACTTAATACTATAGCTAGGCATGGCCCTGGGCCTATATATCTTGAAGCCCAGCCTGCATTAACATTTTGTTTCTGTTGACTCAGATTTGACCCCTATTCCCTAAAATGCAATTCCTTGAAATATGAACATATCAAATTAGAAAAAAAAATGTTTAATTTCTTGCAGATTACCTCTTCATTTCTTGGCCTGAAGGAGCACAAAAGTAGAAAGTCCTGTTTCCAGCCTGTGGGATGCACTTAAAAACAAAGGGTTTCCCCAAACTGGTGTCAGAGCCAACGTCTGCACCTTCTAACTTCATCATTTCAAAGGGCCTGCATTTCCCTTCATCCTGTAATTAGAAAAATAAGTATAAACAATCACATACATGTAAATAGTTATGAACATGCTCAGTAGTTTAAATCTGGCTTACATTCTGAGCCTTGAAAATCTATGTACACTGCCTTTACTGAAACAGCAACATACATTATTTGGCACAACCCTCTGTGCTCTAGTGTGCCATTAAATATGTACACCAGAGCCTGGGGTAGTGTTCTTAAGGTACCACACTTGATGTGGAGTGAGGAAGGTACTACTTAGGGACTCTTGCTTTAAAGGCCATCTAAACACTTCTGCACGGATTTACAGTTATTGATTGTTTATTCATATCATACTGCCTCTGTAAACAGTGATACTGAAAGATTCCAACATAAGCTTAATGTGCAGGGGATAATGACCTAAATAGGGGGAGGCTGTCAATTTATTGATGACTGTTTAGGTGACTACTGATTCAGTGAAAATGATTCACTGAAAGCACTTTTTCTGATAGTGGAGAATTCCCTTTTTATATTTGGGGGTGTGGTGGTGTTCCACCCACATGCAGTACACACAGCATTGACCCTGTTAAAACCTTTACTCTGAGTTTTACAGAATTTTTGCTCTTGGGATAAGTGGTGTTGATGCACTGACATGATTCCTAAATAAGGCCCACTACAGAAAGCAACTAAAATTGAGTTAGAGGAAGACTCCACCTTTTCTACAATTTAAGTCAACCCATAGGCTACTTTTCTCCCTGTAATATGTTTCCAGTATTGTAAAGGTACCAGAAATCTGATTGTGCATTATCAAACTTTAATTTCCTTGCCTTGGAATTAAAGGAAGGGAAAGCCCACCCACTTTTTTAAGCTTAACTTCTCACATATTTTGCAGAGGAATTTGTCCCCATCTGCAAGACATACCACAGATGCAGAGAAATCTGTAGTTTACCTTGTCAAGAACTGCTGACAATCTTATATGGGTAATTAGTCCTGCTGATGTTAGGAGTTCAGCAGGTTCTACAAAAAAGTCAGAAAGGTGTGAAACTGTTTTCCACTGTCTTTACAGCAGAGAGGAAATAAAACTTACAATGATTCACAGCTGCTTCCAATGTAACCATGAATCTCATAGCAAAACAAAACATCAGTCAATTGTTCAAAAGCAGTTCACTTGTCACCTGTTCTGATGCATTTACATTAACAGCATCACGGTATTAAAATGCTAAGTGTTACACTTTAAATGTTGGTTGTTTTAATGCTTTATATATTGAGATGATTTAAATGTAGTATCAAAGATGTCTGGGATACTTACAGAAAAGTCAGAAAATATTTTTCTTGTAATTCTTGTAAAGTATCTGCACATTCAAAACCACAAACAAGTGAAACACTTGATAGGATGAAACAGAAACATCAACTAAACCTCAATTAAACAATCATCCAAATCATGGCAACAACATAAAACATAAATAATTTATTATCATTAAGCATTTTTGTCCACAAGGGGCTGTGGAACATCCTAGAATTGACATTTTATTTGGTGTTCCCAAACTACACACTATCCAACTGCCAGTGCCATTTGGGCCTATAGTTTTGGCAGCTAGGAATATCACTGAAGGCATCTCCATTTACTTGAATTCCTTGTTGAACCCATTGGTTTTACCAAGGATTCTTGGGATTTTTTAATTCTTTGAGACTATTTGATTCTCAGCATACTCAATTGTGTTTGTTTGCTTTGGATGTGAAATTTGTATTCACTAGTATTTCTACTGATATAGGTCTTGAAGTTTTAAGAATGTTTTATCTAGTGAAACTAGTTTTCACAACAAATTAATTTATACTGTATGCATGTTAGAAAATAATTGTTTATGTTTTAAAAAAGTATAATTAACAATTTAAAGGTGTAGCAGTAGGTGCCACCATGGATTCGTCTTTCGTTAATATTGTTACAGAATGGTGGGAAATCCAACATTTGAAAAATAGTATTTTGCAAAAGATTTGTTGATGATTTGTTTTTTATTACTGATGGAACATCTAGTCAAGTTGATTTGTTTGTAGAGGAACTTAATGGGACAACTGAATTTCTAATGTTTATACTGGGATATAAGCATATTAATGTTCCTTTTATGGATATATTTGTAACTTACAATGGTAACAATTTTGTCGGCAAGATCTATCAAAAAGGCTGTTTTGTTAAAAATTATTTGCATTACTCCAGTGCCCATCCACCTTTTGCTAAGAATAACATTCCTAGAGGTCAAATGATTAGGGCTTGTAGATTAACTACCAATTGTGTTATTTTTCACCAAGCATTGCTAGATCTAATTGGTATGTTTTGTGACCGCGGGTACAACAGAGGAAAGTTAGAAATTACAGTGGGAGAGGTAACCAGTAAAAGGTAATGACCTGTTTCCTCCAATTTTGTTAGCAGGTTTTTCAAGTGACATAAGTAAAAATAAGACTAACAATAAATCTTTCAAGAGTGAGTTTGTTGTACAAATGATTGTGGATAGCTCTGATATTATAAATATTATTTCAGAGGATTGAAAGATCTTGAAGGGTAATCCTGACCTGGATAGAATCATTCAGGATGGCCCTAATTGTGTATATAAAAAAGAACCATTAAACCATGGTTAGAGACTGAGGATACCAAGGTTGTTAGATTAGTTGCAGACAGGTCAAAAAGGCATGTTTAACTGAGGATTGTATAATGTTTGTAAATATATTTTGGAAAGGCCAAATATTGATGTTCCATCCTATTACAGATCCATTAGGATTATGTAACATGTTAATTATAATACAGCTAGAGTGGTGTACATTGCTTTATGTTCCTGATGTAATGCATTTTATATTGGCATGACAATGTAGAGGCTGGTGATACTTATTAAGGAACATCTGTATTCCATTAAGAACAAGGATAAGGGGAACACATTGTACAAATACACTTTGTCTTATACTAGTTTTAAGAGATTTTATTTTACTATTTTAGAATGTGTCAGTTTAGATTATAGGGGTGGTAACTTTAATAACACCTTAGAAATGCGGGAAAACTTGTGGTGGATTAGAATGTAAACTGACAAGTTCCTGGGGGTTAATGAAACAATTAAAATCAATTTTTTTTATGTAACAAAAATTTTATTAAATAATTATTTAAAGTTTTTCATTGGTTCAACACATTATTAGTCGCTGTTGACTATTGGAGATTTAAAAAATTTAACATATAAAATGTGATGTTTTCTCATGTTTGTTATTCTGAAGAAGTCCCTTGTAGATGAAAGCACTTATTGATAATAAACTATTTACATTTTATGTCATTGCCATGATTTGGATGACTTTTTAGTTGAGGTATCTGCACATTTACCATTTTTTGCCCCTACCTCACAACAGGACAGCATTATCCAAATCAGGAGTTCTCTGCAGTAAGTGGTAGACATGGCAACCTTAGCAGTAGGTGTGCACTAATACTATTTGTAAGGTCTTTTATGCTTTCTTGTGACATTATTCCAGAAAATAATGCATATATGGTGCACAGACAGGTAGACTGCATGAACATTTTCTAGTCTGCAAAGGAAATGCAACCATTAATGGTAATAAATAATAATAATAATAATAATAATAATAATAATAATAATAATGACAACATTATTTATTTATTTATTTACTGACATTTGATTACTAGAAAAGTCCAATAGGGTAGGAGCCCATTTTCAGTGGAGGCCCAGGGAGAAAAGCTCCAAAATGTTACAAAACACTTTCAGAACACTAATTGTATAGTCTTTAAAAATAATACAAAAACAACTATAGTTTAAATATTTATAACAAATTAGGTACAATATGAAAACATTGATTAAGAGTAGATGCAAGTTACATGATAATGAGAAATTTTAGCTAGGTTATAGAGCAATTAAAAGTAAGTTAGTATAATACAAACATGAATTGCAATACGAAGTGAGAAAACATAAGGCTTATGGTATATATAGAGAAAGAGAAATCCAGGGGAGAGAAATTGCTAGATATAAGAAAGTGAGTGAAGAAGGGAGAGTAAGGAGGTGTAAGGTATGAATAGGTATTTGTTCATATTTAGGGATATAATTATCCTGGTGTTCAGCAAGTACAGAGCCAGCTTTTGGTAAGGAAGTCTTTTAGAATGGTTTTGCAGGATGGGAGGGAGGGTGTTGACCTGATGGATACAGATAAGGAATTCCAGGCTTGAGCAACTTTGTATGAGTACAGACAATGCTTAACAGATTTGATAGGCTTGTGGTCAGATAGCAATTTTTGGTCACTGGATCATAATGACCTACTGAGAATATAGTTCAGCTGAATTTACTTTAGCATACATGTGCTATGTACCTTTTTATTAAAGCATTAAGAAAGGGAAATCAGAAGTCTTTAACTTTCTTTCTCTCTCTCTCTCTATATATATATCTTACATGTATGTATGTATTGAAACATATTTGTGTATGTATAATGGAGAAATATATTATATGCCTCTGTGTGTGTGTGTGTGTGTGTGTGTGTGTGTGTGTGTGTGTGTGTGTGTGTGTGTGCGTGCATTTGCACCTGTGCACATATACAACTAGTGACACTTCACCTCTCAATCTGCAGTTAACTGTTAAGTAACTTTTTCATGTAAAAATCCCTTTAAAGTATTTGTATTTTATGCTACAAATACCAAAACAGTCTTACTTTAATGTATGTGTATTGCACAGAGCAGTTAATTAGATGTTTAATTCTTGAGACTTCCCTGTCATAGAAATGCTTTTGCTTTAATAGATGTTTTGCATATTGTCAGAATAACTTTATATATATATCCATGGAGCCTTTCTTCATTAAAAAGGAATTTTATTTTCCCAGTTAGACTTTCCAGGTAAACAAATGTAAATAAGTAAGTAAATAAACAATGGGAGAGATGGGCTGAAGCTCCAGGCACACAGGCATGAAATGGGCCCTGCCATTTCAACTCCCTCTTTAGTTTGAAATCATGTGCTATTGAAGCACTAAAGAGGCCACTTGTAATCTTCAATTTCACATACACTAGACACATAATCCAGCAATGAGTGCAGGTGAGGCAGAGTATAGATAAACTACTTAGCAAAGAAAGAGTGAAACACTGACACAAGGAAACCAAACACTGCATTTTTCATTAATCAGTTTAACAGCCTTAGGGTCCTTGATTGTGGCATTCATGCATTACATATGTAAACATGGTAAGCAGTGCTACGTAAGGAAAACAACTGACATATGAACTGAATAGGAAAAGCACAACACAAAGAGCAGACAAGATGTGGCTGAAGTGTATGAAAGTCAGGAGTCAAGATGATGCAGCAGTTCCTGTGCAACACCTGGAAAACAATGGAAGAAAATGGGTTTGACAAACTACACTACAATATTAAATGCATTAGCAATATACCAGGCTTCCTAAAGCTGTGCAATAGGTGGGAAAATAGATGATTGGCAGAAATTCTTGAATTTGTGCAGTTCCTTTTTAACACTGTACAAGGGTAAATGCAGACATGTGTAACAAATAGTGAATGGAGCGTCTTTATTTGACAACCATGTTGTACTTGTATCATTGGTATTGCCTGTGTTCACACTGGTCACCAAACTCGTACTGAAAATGCTTAATGTGTGTTTTCGAAGAAAGTATGAGTCAGCTGTGCTAGCAATATAAAGAAATTCCATTTGAAAAAAACAACCTACTTGCATTAAAATATGGACAGCCATCTATTAGTCATCAAATTATAGCTAATCTTATTTTCTTCAACTTATGTTGAGTGAGGTAAAAAAATATTTACTGCACATGTCAAGATGTGTCATAAAGAAAGAAACCATGTAATGGGCCATAAAAACAGACATTTTACAGTCTGACAGTTTTGGAGTTTGCCAGGGATACAGTGATATATTAATGGGTGGACAGTGCCCTTTTTACTAGCAGTAAGCATTGCTAAAGTAACTATGTACATCATTTCACATGGGATGATAACAGAACTGCTTGGCAGACAGTAAACTGGGGAAACTATGCAAAAGGCAAACGCTACACAGATGACAAATGTAAAAAAGTGTTTGAACAAGAGTATCATAGATAATGTAATATGATATGGTCAACTGTGGGGAAGTGGGCTGAAGATGGAATAGAATGGAGCAGGAAAAGACATTGCAGAAATGAAATGCTGGTACATTAAACACATAATTACTGCAACTATTACTGGGAAAATCATCATAGAAAAGATTAGAATGCAGTGAAAAGCTATGAATTTCTTTGGACACTTATTGAAACCCACAGCTACCACAGCTAATAACAGACTGAAAAACTGTAACATAGAAACAATACTGTGATATTTGTGATGTGTACTAAAAAGGAATAAAGAGACAGGGGCACAGGTTCATACAAAGTTGATATTCATGCAGTCCAGGAAACCATTGGGGAGACTAGCCCAAATTCCCAAAAGCACCAAACTCCTGCCCAGTTAGAATTACAGAACAGCACAGAAAGGAGAAAAAGAACATAATATTAGTTATAAAACAAATACAATATATTAAAAAAAAAATATATATATATTATATTAGCTGATTACTGCATATCTGACTAGGCTCCTAGTTGATAAAGTGCTGAGCTTGCATCGAACTATTTACTTCAGTTTACTTGAATGCCTTAACCCAGAGGTTGCCTAGCTACTCCATACTCTAGCCAGCTGCTTATTACTGATAAAGAACTGTTGCCTAAGTGTCAGATTAAGCTACCTATGCTGCTTAAGTAACATTATAAGGTTATTAATGTTAACTATTTAATTAAGCTTTTTAGTTTATGCATACTGCTACTTTGAAGTATTTTGACTACAATGTATCCTAAAACTATTTAAGGTATTGATCATTTAAATATCTATATTTAAAATGTGCTATAGTTTTATGACTGAATGATACACTGTAATCTTTGTGTATGTTATGCTTCTAACTTTTTCTGACTGATACTGCTGTTGCTGTTAACTTGCTTGGGTATCCATAGAGCAGTGCTTAACTTTTTCCTTTCTCCCTCCTTTAAGCAAACAACCCTTCTGCCAGTATACCCCCAGCCTCAGTCGCCTGCTAAATACTTGAGGCCAAGGATCACTCCTGAACACTGATACCTGAATACCTACTTCCGAGATTCGAAAGAGACTTGTCTTCCCCATATTTCACTGCCTTGAAATGCAGGAGTTATTCACTTGAAAGTATGTACAAATACTCCTATTGTGTTACACTGTAATATAATCCTGTCCTAATTTGTTAAGTAAGCATTCCCTGCAGGACAAAAAGCAGCCATAGTCTCTCTTATAATACCTCCTGCCTATTAGAACTAATCCTCCTACTGTGTCTCCATACTTAAGTTTCCTTTACCCTTCTTAACCTCTCACCTAAAACTCTCCCCCTGCTTGTAAATTACTTTCTTTTTCTACTTAACCTGGTCAAAACCTTGAACCATTACACCAATGATTATTGAAACATATTTGTGTATGTATAATGGAGAAATATATTATATGCCTCTGTGTGTGTGTGTGTGTGTGTGTGTGTGTGTGTGTGTGTGTGTGTGTGTGTGTGTGTGTGTGTGTACATTTGCACCTGTGCACATATACAACTAGTGACACTTCACCTCTCAATCTGCAGTTAACTGTTAAGTAACTTTTTCATGTAAAAATCCCTTTAAAGTATTTGTATTTTATGCTACAAATACCAAAACAGTCTTACTTTAATGTATGTGTATTGCACAGAGCAGTTAATTAGATGTTTAATTCTTGAGACTTCTGTCATAGAAATGCTTTTGCTTTAATAGATGTTTTGCATATTGTCAGAATAACTTTATATATATATCCATGGAGCCTTTCTTCATTAAAAAGGAATTTTATTTTCCCAGTTAGACTTTCCAGGTAAACAAATGTAAATAAGTAAGTAAATAAACAATGGGAGAGATGGGCTGAAGCTCCAGGCACACAGGCATGAAATGGGCCCTGCCATTTCAACTCCCTCTTTAGTTTGAAATCATGTGCTATTGAAGCACTAAAGAGGCCACTTGTAATCTTCAATTTCATATATACTAGACACATAATCCAGCAATGAGTGCAGGTGAGGCAGAGTATAGATAAACTACTTAGCAAAGAAAGAGTGGAACACTGACACAAGGAAACCAAACACTGCATTTTTCATTAATCAGTTTAACAACCTTAGGGTCCTTGATTGTGGCATTCATGCATTACATATGTAAACATGGTAAGCAGTGCTACGTAAGGAAAACAACTGACATATGAACTGAATAGGAAAAGCACAACACAAAGAGCAGACAAGATGTGGCTGAAGTGTATGAAAGTCAGGAGTCAAGATGATGCAGCAGTTCCTGTGCAACACCTGGAAAACAATGGAAGAAAATGGGTTTGACAAACTACACTACAATATTAAATGCATTAGCAATATACCAGGCTTCCTAAAGCTGTGCAATAGGTGGGAAAATAGATGATGGGCAGAAATTCTTGAATTTGTGCAGTTCCTTTTTAACACTGTACAAGGGTAAATGCAGACATGTGTAACAAATAGTGAATGGAGCGTCTTTATTTGACAACCATGTTGTACTTGTCTCATTGGCATTGCCTGTGTTCACACTGGTCACCAAACTCGTACTGAAAATGCTTAATGTGTGTTTTCGAAGAAAGTATGAGTCAGCTGTGCTAGCAATATAAAGAAATTCCATTTGAAAAAATAATCTACTTGCATTAAAATATGGACAGCCATCTATTAGTCATCAAATTATAGCTAATCTTATTTTCTTCAATTTATGTTGAGTGAGGTAAAAAAATATTTACTGCACATGTCAAGATGTGTCATAAAGAAAGAAACCATGTAATGGGCCATAAAAACAGACATTTTACAGTCTGACAGTTTTGGAGTTTGCCAGGGATACAGTGATATATTAGTGGGTGGACAGTGCCCTTTTTACTAGCAGTAAGCATTGCTAAAGTAACTATGTACATCATTTCACATGGGATGATAACAGAACTGCTTGGCAGACAGTAAACTGGGGAAAGTATGGAAAAGGCAAATGCTACACAGATGACAAATGTAAAAAAGTGTTTGAACAAGAGTATCATAGATAATGTAATATGATATGGTCAACTATGGGGAAGTGGGCTGAAGATGGAATAGAATGGAGCAGGAAAATACATTGCAGAAATGAAATGCTGGTACATTAAACACATAATTACTGCAACTATTACTGGGAAAATCATCATAGAAAAGATTAGCATGCAGTGAAAAGCTATGAATTTCTTTGGACACTTATTGAAACCCACAGCTACCACAGCTAATAACAGACTGAAAAACTGTAACATAGAAACAATACTGTGATATTTGTGATGTGTACTAAAAAGGAATAAAGAGACAGGGGCACAGGTTCATACAAAGTTGATATTCATGCAGTCCAGGAAACCATTGGGGAGACTAGCCCAAATTCCCAAAAGCACCAAACTCCTGCCCAGTTAGAATTACAGAACAGCACAGAAAGGAGAAAAAGAACATAATATTAGTTATAAAACAAATACAATATATTAAAAAAAAAATATATATATATTATATTAGCTGATTACTGCATATCTGACTAGGCTCCTAGTTGATAAAGTGCTGAGCTTGCATCTAGCTATTTACTTCAGTTTACTTGAATGCCTTAACCCAGAGGTTGCCTAGCTACTCCATACTCTAGCCAGCTGCTTATTACTGATAAAGAACTGTTGCCTAAGTGTCAGATTAAGCTACCTATACTGCCTAAGTGACATTATAAGGTTATTAATGTTAGCTATTTAATTAAGCTTTTTAGTTTATGCATACTGCTACTTTGAAGTATTTTGACTACAATGTATCCTAAAACTATTTAAGGTCTTGATCATTTAAATATCTATATTTAAAATGTGCTATAGTTTTATGACTGAATGATACACTGTAATCTTTGTGTATGTTATGCTTCTAACTTTTTCTGACTGATACTGCTGTTGCTGTTAACTTGCTTGGGTATCCATAGAGCAGTGCTTAACTTTTTCCTTTCTCCCTCCTTTAAGCAAACAACCCTCCTGCCAGTATACCCCCCCCAGCCTCAGTCGCCTGCTAAATACTTGAGGCCCAGGATCACTCCTGAACACTGATACCTGAATACCTACTTCTGAGATTCGAAAGAGACTTGTCTTCCCCATATTTCACTGCCTTGAAATGCAGGAGTTATTCACTTGAAAGTATGTACAAATACTCCTATTGTGTTACACTGTAATATAATCCTGTCCTAATTTGTTAAGTAAGCATTCCCTGCAGGACAAACAGCAGCCATAGTCTCTCTTATAATACCTCCTGCCTGTTAGAACTAATCCTCCTACTGTGTCTCCATACTTAAGTTCCCTTTACCCTTCTTAACCTCTCACCTAAAACTCTCCCCCCTGCTTGTAAATTACTTTCTCTTTTTTCTCACCTCTACCACCCTTAGTCTCTCTAAAACCCTTTTGGTAGATTCCACTTACCTTACCTGCAATACCATTCTACCAGTTTTTCCTTCACTTACCTTGCTCCTGGATATCAGCCTTTAAACCTATTCTGCCTCCTTCTTACCTCTGTTACTCCTGAACCTATTGCTTTATCTCTGAAACAGCCCTTAGACAGCTCTCCTTTCACTCTGCTATCTTAAACTCTCAACTCCTAGATACCTTACTATAGATCTAACTCCCTTTTCACTGATTGTTCTCCAGCAAAACCTGTCTTCATGTCTGAACCCGCTCCGTTCACCCTGCGGGCTCACTCTGCTGCCCTGCCCTACCCCCAAATTCCACCCACCCCAGTGATCCTAACCTTATACTTCCTAAACCACACCCCTCACTCATTCAACCAATTAATTGCTCCAAACAATTTACTCCACCTAGCCACTCACTCTTCCGCTAACTCTCTCTCTAGTAACTCCACTTAATAGTACTGTTTTCCAAATAGCACTACTCCTTCCTCTACCTTAGTCTCTCCCACTCCTACCACTCCTTATTATCCTATCCCTATTTACCTCATTTGTAATTCTATAGTTATACATAACAATATGCAAGCTACTATAAAAGTTATTCTAACCAACTTAATATTCCTAGCCACATTTTTACCTGTCCTGACCTCAGCCTATCTCCTGACCTATCTTGAAAAGCCCAATCTCGTTTTCCACAACCTCCCTCCAAAACAAACAACCACTGTGGATATCTCTCACCTCCATTTACACATTAACATCATCTCCACTCCCTGCTATATATCACCACAATACCATTGATGTACTAACATTAAGTACAACAATCTGATTATAAAAAAATGGAAACTTCTTATTAACTATTTACACAACCCATTATCAAAACCACAAAGTCCTACCCTACAGGATGGGGACATACACCCCAATCCAGGCCCTAACAATGCATCTTTAGTACATACTCGTTATACGACTTCCACAAACCTGCCAACCTTGACCAAATTCTCCAACTCTCTTCTTATAGCACATCTCAATATCCGCAGTATCAATAACAAAATTGCCCACCTTCATGCTCTCCTTGATACTCACTTCTCTGACATTTTCTGCCTTACAGAAACATGGTTAAAACCTGGAACTAAAGATAATGACATTATCCCCCCTGGTTATAACATACTGAGACAGGACCGATTAAAACGTAAGGGTGGGGGAGTAGCACTCCTCTATAAAAGTGACCTACAGATATCCTCTATAACTGAAAGCCCACCTTTGGACATTAAGGCTGAAGTCCTCATCTCCAAACTTCAAATCAAGCCTAACAAATCGCTCTATGTAATCTGTATCTACCTACCCCCCAGTAATAACAACACTATTATAGAAGATTTTCTTAGCTGGGTGTCCACAACCTACCCTCAAGAAACAATAATATTAGGTGACTTTAAAACTGACTGGAAAACCATCAACTCTAATAACCCATACGCACATATTAATCTCCATGGCTTTATACAAACTATTAACTCGACTACCAGAATTATCAAACCAACCAAAAAAGAGAGCACCTTAGACTGGATACTTATAAACAAACACCCATGCTCTTATAATATAGGAACCTTACCAGATGATCTAAGTGATCATACTTTAACCTTTATAATAAGACAAAAGAATGATATCCCTAACACCCCTACCTACAGGATTTCACGAACAAAGAAACACTTTGACCCTGTACTATTCCAAAATGAACTCAAATCATGTGACTGGAAACCTCTAAAAATACTCCCACTAGATGAGGCTGTCAAACATTTTAACTCTAAATTTCTTGCAATCCTAGATGTGCATGCACCTAAACCATGATGTGCATGCACCTAAACGATGATGTGCATGCACCTAAACGATGATGTGCATGCACCTAAACCATGATGTGCATGCACCTAAACCATGATGTGCATGCACCTAAACGATCTATTAGAATAAAATCCAAACCAGCCCCCTGGCTGACAAAAGAGACTAGACAAAAAATTCTACTTAGAAACAAAGCTTGGGCTAAATGGAGAACTAATAGAACCTCCCCTGAACAACAAACCTTTAGACAGCTAAGAAACTTAACTAAAAAAGCTATACTATCTGACAAAAAGAACTACTATTGTAAGCTACAATAAACACACCAAAAGAATCCTCAGAAATTTTGGACTAACATTAATAGGCTCCTCAACCCTGGTCACTCTAGCACACCATCCCCTCATGATGCTGATCATAATACCCCAAATCAAATAGCCAACAACTTCAACACCTATTTTACTGAAACTATACAATCCCTAGCAAGCCAGCTTTCCACTGATAACACAAGACTCCCATCTTCTCTAGCTGAATTTTTACCAACATTTAAATTTCAACCTATATCAACCACTTTCATCTACAAAATCTTACTAAAATTTAAGCCTTGTACTCCTTCAGCCGATCAGTTACCTTCTGAATATTTGCAAATAGCAGCCAAAGTTATTGCCTTTCCCATATCCATCTTACTTAATAGAATGATTAATGAAGGAATCATTCCAGACATCTGGAAAATCTCCCACATCATCCCCCTACATAAAGGTGGTAAATCCTATGACTACTCTAATTACAGACCAATAGCTCTACTATCACCTTTAGCTAAAGTCATGGAAAAGTGCATTCACCACCAGCTACTAGACCACCTTACTACACGACTTACTGGCTACGTGCCAGCATGGCTTTAGGCCATTTCATAGCACTACCACTGATCTACTATCTTTCACTGACTATTTACAAGAACCGTAATACCAACATTCTCTGTTCTGCTCTCTTCATCGACCTTTCAAAGGCTTTTGATATGGTTAATCATCCCCTGCTTATCAACACTTTGGAACTTCTTGCCCTAGATACCCCAGCTATACAATGGTTCAAGTCTTACCTTAACAATAGGCAACAGGCAGTTCTTTGGGAAAATAAACTTTCATCCCACCTGACAGTCACCCTTGGAGTCCCCCAGGGCTCCATTTTAGGACCTCTTCTTTTTTCACTATTCATCAACGACCTTCAGGTAGCAGTCCCAAAAGCCACCTGCATTCAGTATGCCGATGATTCCACACTTATATGTTCTGCCAACACCATTTCTGAACTACACTCTCTAACTCAAAAGGTATTCAACTCAGTAGAAGACTGGTTCCTTAAACGCTGCCTCCTTTTAAATGCCAAAAAAAACCAAACTTCTACTTTTCACACCTACAAATAGGTCCTCTCCTATAGACTTCTCTATTAAATCTAACAATGGAACCCTCATCTTTCCAGATCCTACTACCAAACTATTAGGAGTCACAACTGACAACAACCTTAACTTTGATAACCATATAAATAACACCATTCAAACAGTGAACAGAAAAATGGGATCCTTATATAGAATCAAACCCTTCTTAACTCCTATAGCTAGAACCACCATTGCCCACTCTCACTTAATCTCAACTCTCCTCTATGCTTCTCCTATTTATACTAATCTAAAGAAAAATAATCTTCTCAAACTATCAAACTCCTATAACAACATTGCCAGATTTGCCACTGGTAATGCATTTCAAACACACCATTGTCTGAATCTAAAGCAGCTAGACTGGCTTGAACTCCCTAACGTGCTAACTCTTTCCCAACTTACCATAGCTCATAAAATCTTTTACCAACCAAATAATACACCAGTACTTGCTAACCTAATTACCCCTTATAATAATCTTAATTCCCTACGCTCTTCAAGTAAACTACTTGCCAGCATAAGTAAGTCCAATAACCTGTCAGGTAATAGCCTTTTCACTAATACCTACTGATCTAATTCTACTTCCTTCACTGGCACTCTTTAAACTAAAGCTTAAAAGTCATCTAAAATCACACTGGTTATGTCCCTGCACTAATCCTGATTAATCTATTACCTTTCCTATTAATATCCCCTTATTGCCTATGGCTACACAATCATACTCTACATACCCCTCTGGATACTAAAAGTTGTTATTGTAAAAATATATATCCACAGGCATTTATGTTAACTAACAATGAACTCTAGTGTATGTCTCTTATCAAACAACCGCATGATGTTATATTACTTAATACTCACCTTCTTAATAATGTACTTTTTAAAATCCTCTTTTTATTCCAAATACCTCTTACTTTATTTGTTATACTTTATTGGTTATAAAATTGTATATTACATCTTGTGTTATATTGGAGCTTTTCTCCCCGGGCCTCTACTGAAAATGGAAATTTATCCAGTTGGACTAGCCCGGTCAACAAATGTAAAATAAATAAAAATAAATAAATATATATATATAAAACCAAAACAAATACAAGTGATAAAGAATTTCCTGCAATATTCACTCCCACCACCAAATATATATTTTTATATATATTTTTTTCACAGTGTAGGGGCTCGGGAATAAAATAATGTGTCATTATCAGAGTCAGGTTTGTAGACTGATTTTCCTGTACTTTAAAAAAAATGCTATATGAGCAGAATAACAAAAAAAGATAGAAAATATATTGCCACAATACATTGTACCTCAGAAAAAAAGTAGTTATCCAAAGTTAAAGAATAAAAGAATTAAAGGCTGGTCATATTTTTCTTGTAGACTTACTAAGAGGGAAAAAGAATGTAGCAATAGTTATAAAATAAATGAAAAGAAGGCATTTTCTTCGACATTTGGGCAAATATATACAAACATTTATATATATATATATATATATATATATATATATATATATATATATATATATAGGTCTACATTACATGGTCAACTGTTCAGAAAGTCGACTTTCATATGGCTGAGACCATATGATCAACTTTCGTAAAGCAGACCATGTAAAATAAACAGAAAACAGACAACAAACACTTACCTTTCAACTGTTAGTAGGGTGGCAAGCTACCCTGCGTCCCCCATACCCCTTAACTTAAATATACCAACTCCGAGATCACACTACAGTGTGGAAGAAGGAAAATTTCCCATTCCGCACTGTACGGAGACAGTGGTTCCCCATGGTCGGCTTTTCAAAAGTCGATCATATGGTCTCAGCCATATGAAATTCGACTTTCTGAAAAGTCGACCATGTGAGGGGACCCATATATAGATATATAGGTTCGGTTCTACCTCACATAAACGAAACACCACAACACCACACCACATCACCGACAGTACAAAACACGAAATCCAACCTCATACACTTCACAATCAACAACCTAAACACATAGGTCCGGGGTCTACCACTACCCCACACCCCTGACCCTCTCCTAACCCCTAACTCCTTTATCCCCTTATAAAAACACAAACACCCATACCACTTACCCTACCCGCTCCCGCCCTAACCTGCTCTACCTCACTTATCCCACCTCCTAACCCAACACACCCACCCGCCGCTCCTAACCCTAACTCACTTAACCTATCCCCACTTACCTTACTTTCGACCCCTCTCGTCTGCTACTACCGCATACTACAGCCTTTTCCCATTTCGCATCCTCGTCGCGGTGCTTTCATCCGTCGGGTCGGTCTTCTGCTTGTCGATCTTCTTGGTCCATTTCCCTGTCGATGTTCCGGCGTGTCGGTGAAGTGAGGTAGAACCATAGGTTCATAGGTTCATAGGTAGGTACTAGGCTATTGGCCCTAGGCTCTATACAAGCCTAGCCAAAAAGGTACCCTGGCTTTCGCCACCCAAGAAAATTATTTTCCTGTGCCCCTGTCAAGTAGAACCACAGAAGTGATCCTCGGGGTGAATTTCCTATTACCCATCCAATAATCAAGATTTTTCTTGAAGAGTGCTAATGAGGAGCTCTGTTTGACATAGATAGGTAGTCTGTTCCAGAGTATGGGAAGTCTCTGGGACAGGAATCTATCCCTCCAGCATGTTCTGTTTATTGTGGTGACAAGGTTTAGGTCCCTAGAGCATGTAGCTCGGAGGGATTGGGATTTCTTTAAGTGGAGCATGTCCAACAGCTCTGGGTTTGACATAGCTTTGTATGTTAGGCAGAGATCGCCTCTGAGTAGGCGATATGCGAAGGAGTAAAGCTGGAGTTTTTTGAGATGGTCTGCGTAAGGCATCTGTTTGAGGCCAGTAATCCTCTTTGTGAGGTATTTTTGCAGCCTTTCCAGTTGTTGTAGATGTCTTGTGAGGTACATACCAAAAGGGGCGTTGTACTCTATAATGGGTCTAATGAGTGATGAGTAGAGAGGAACAATGAACTCTTTTTTTCTGGATGAGAAACCTTTTGTGATGAGGTGTGCCATGTAGAAGGATTTCCTGACCACTGTGGTGATGTGATTATCAAAGGAGAGACTACTGTCCACCTGTGTCCCAAGGTCTCTTATCACACTTTCGGTGTTAAGTAGACTACCGCCTATGTGGTAGTTCATGGGTACAGAGTTTTTACCAAAGGGGATGACAATGCACTTTTTGGCATTGAGCTTTAGACCATGGCTTTGACACCAGGCATTTGTCTCAGTGAGGCTCTTTTGTAGGATGTCCACATCATTAGAAGTTTCGATTATGGCTCCTAGTTTGCAGTCATCTGCGAATTTAGTTAGCCAAAGACCTTCTGTGTTAGCCTGTACTTCAGAGAAGTAGATACCAAACAGGAGAGGACCCAGGACTGAACCCTGTGGTACTCCACTTGTCACTGGTCTGAAGTCGGATTTGGAGTCTGCTACTTTCACAGTGTGGGTTCTGTCAATAAGCCAGTTGGCAACCCATCTTGTGACATAGGGATTTATACCTAGTTTAGTGAGTTTATCTATAATTCTGGAGTGGGGGATGGTGTTGAATGCCTTGGAAAGATCTAGATAGGCTGTGTGAACCACCTTACTCACATCTATGGCTTTGGTGACTACTTCAAAGAAGTCTATCTGGTTTAGGAGACATGATCTGCCTTTTACAAACCCAAACTGTGTGGGGTCCAGAGTTTGGAGATCTCCAATGTCTTTGTTTATGAGTTCCATGATGATACGTTCCATGGCCTTGCAGACCAGGCTCATCAGGCTAATGGGGCGGTAGTTCCTGGGGTCTGTTGTGGCCCCCCCCTTTGTGGAGTGGGATAACTGTCGCGGTGCGCCATTCAATGGGCACAAAGCCTGAGGTGAGGCTATGATTGAACATGGTATTTAGGTGGGATGCCAGTTCATTCTGTAGTTCATGTAGAAGACAGCCTGGGATGTTGTCAGGTCCCATGGATGCTGTGTTCTTGGCTTTGGAGAGTGAAGTTTTTACCTGTACAGCCGTGATTACAGGAACTTTACATTCTTCCAGTATAAAGATGGGCCCTTTATGGGGTGAGAGGGGGGTAAAGTTAGCACTGAACCTATCTGCCAGGATGTTGGCAATATCAGTTGGTTCTGTATATTTAGTGTCATTGTGCTGTAACTCAGAGCAGATCTAAGTGTTGTCATTGAGATTCTTGACATAGCTATAGAATGCTTTGTGGTTGTCTTTAGTGGCAATTTTGTTTTCATAACTAGCTTTGGAGGATTTTATGAGGGATCTCAGCTTCTTACTGAGGCTGACCAGGGAGTTCCTCCAATTGTGGGATTTTATTCTTTTTTGCAACAGTTTCTTTCTTCTGTTGTAGAGTTTGTTTATGGCAGAAGACCACCAGACTGGCTTCCTTTTTTTGGAGGATAGCATCTTGGTTCTGTTAGGGATAGCATGATCCATGCACTCGTGTAAGTGCTTATAAAGTGCATTTGTATAGGATTCAGCAGTTGTACCTCTATTGTCCATCTGCATGGGTGTCGTGAAGTTTGCCACTTCTGTCTTAAGAAGAGTGAAGTTGGATTTAGAGAAATTTTTTACGGTTGTTTTCCTAATGGGGGGTGGGAGCGGGATATGGATGTCTAGGGTGATTAGCTTGTGGTCGGATCTGAGCAACTAGGAGTGACCTCTGGTGTGGAACACCAGTCACCCATGTTGGTGATGACCAGGTCTAGGATATTGCTGCCCCTGGTGGGGGTGTGGATAAGTTGATCCAAGGTGTTGGAATTGAGGATTTCCAGAAAACGTTGAGCAAAAGAGTTGGTACATGAGTAGTTTTAATTGTTAAGGTTAATGGTAGGGTAGTTGAAATCACCCATTATTAGAGTGTTGGGTTGTACCTTAATACATTCCAGTGTATCAAGAAAAGAGGAGTGAGAATCCCGGGGCATGGTGGGGGGGTCTGTAGCAAGCTACAATCTGGATTGCGGTTTTGCCCAGAGTTAGTTGAACTTGGATAATCTCGGATGCATTATGCTGAGCAACTAGCTTGGAGGTGTGAATATCCTTAATGAATATGGACACGCCTCCACCTTTAGTGTTTCAGTCCGGGTTTGGTGGCCAAAAGGTGTGGTAGGAATTATAGCCTGGTAATGCAGGGGTGCTCTCTGGAGCTTTGAACCAGGTCTCTGTCACTGTACAGATGTCAATGTTCTCCATTTTAAAGAGTGCCTCAAGTGAGTGCATTTTGAGGTTTAAACTTCTAGCATTGAGTAGCATTACCCTCAGATTTTGCTTGCTTGTACCTGTTACGGTGGTGAATTTGTCATTTGAACCTTGGCTAAAAAAGGCATTATAGGGGTGGCAAGAGCCTTTGCCAGTATCCGGAATCCCAAGGGCGACAGGTGCAGGCCATCTCTGGCAAAGCACCGTGGTCTGTCGATCATGTCATCCCAGGCAGACAGATAATGGATTCCCTTACAATGACACCAGAAGCTTAGCCAATTGTTAAAGTCAATCATTTTGTCCTTGTACTGGTGTATCATTCTGAGTGATAACAGGATGCTACTCAGGGCTAGGGTCATACCTGCCTGGGCTACAAGATCGGAGAGCTCCTCCATGTCTCTTTTCATGTAGTCCAGGGAGGTACATCTCAGGTCATTCACACCAACATGGACAATAACAGAGTCATATTTGTACTTGTTGTGGAGTGGCCTGAGTGCGTGAGGTATGTGATGGATCCTGGCACCTGACAGGCAGCTGACAGTAACTTTTTCCTTGTTTAGCCTGGTGAGTGGAACATCAGTGTGTCTAACTATAGAGTCACCTAGAACTAGAGTGTTGGGTACGTTATGCCTTATGGGCTGTAGCTGAGTGGCACACTGAGTATGTAGGCTATGTGTCATTTGGGTTGTGTTGGGGGGTGGAGGTTACTTGCATTTCTGCTTTGGAGGTCTCTGTTGTTTGGGCAGATTTGTACTGAGAGCCTCTGCGAATGTAGGTGTGTGTTTTGTGCTTCTATGTGTGTGTTTTGGTGGTGTAGGTTTTGAGGGACTATGTGATGAGTCTGGTGCGGTGCAAGTGTTTACCTTCTCCTCTTGACTGTCTAGGCCAGTCTTTGGTGAAGAGAGCTTTGCTTCCAGTTTGGCTATATAAGTGCATCTCTCACAGGTCGTAGTGTTGAGTGGTAGGAGGAGAGGGTTGTCTGTGTACATGAGGCAATTGCTACATTGTCCCAAGATGCCCAGATTCATCAGGTAGACAGGAGAAAACACAGGGAGCTGACCTTTAGACATGCCTGAATAGGTGCTTATTTATTAAGTACTAAAAACTGTTTTCCTCTAGACAAGTGAGGAAAGTTGATTGCTGTAGTAATTTGTAACTTATTTAGTGCTTACAATGCATTCTGAACAAGTGCTGAGCTCAAAGAAACAGATTTGAGTGCTAAAACTAAAAAGCTGGCTAGTTGCAAGGGAAATTTTAAAGAACAGACTTTATGGTGCCAGGAATAGTTTAACCCCAGTGGGGGGGGGGGGGGCTTAGGAGCTCACAAACAGTCCTGGACACAGCAAATCCGTATCTAGACAATACCTGCCACAGGAAATGGGGGAAGCAAGCTTAGAATTTTTTTTTTCCAGTAAAAGTGGAAATGGAGAAAGCTGGAACAGAAGTTAATTCAACGTTAAAAATCTGAGTGGGTTGGCCTTCACAAATGTTCTCTATTAGATTGAGTGAACTAATGACACTAGGCTGGGAGGAGTGTCACAGATCAAATATACAGTATGGACGGGCAACTGCAAAGCCACCAAGTATAAGAACACACAACACTAGGAAGGGTGGATGGGAAAAATTACAGTTCCTAGCTGTAGCCACTAAATGAAAGTTTTAAACAGATCAAGGAGCAGACTCTAGAGAATGATTTTAACTGTAAACAGACAATTATAGTAATACACACTATTACAGTTCCTAGCTGTAGAACACAGAAACCTCAAAAAATCTAAAATGCACAGAAAAGCTCGGATAGAGCACTCACAAACAGAAAATACAACTCACAGTATGAAAAAGCAGTTTACAGTTAAGTAATTCAGTAAACATGCAATTAGAGTAATGAAACAGTATCTAGCAGTGAAAAATACAGTTAAAACAGTATAAAACAGTACATAAATGCAGTGAAACAATAAAAAAGCTTTATAGCAGTGCAAAATGTAGTAGATCAACTGTATGGCACAATTATAAGAGTTTCAGAAGTGTAGTTCATTGAAATAAGTGTAAGAAATAACTTATCCTGCTCTTGGAATCTTAAGGAATTTCCACTTATGCAATGCAATCCAGAGCCTGAGCAATACAACCACAACCTTTATAAGACACAGGGTTTATATACCAGTAAGAATGGAAGAGTTGGAAGATCAAATTACTACTCAGCCCCTGCTATTACCCAATCACTCATACTACAGAAGGTCAGGAGGCCTTGTTACTCTCAATAATAATGAAGTCAATTAGCATAAAATGGCTGCCAGAAACACAGGAAACTCAAACAAAACTACCAGCCTAGACAACAGGCCTCTATCAAGATTATGCCACATGAGCAGAACACAGAAACCTCACTTTAAAAACATAGAAAGAACACCCACAAAGAGAAAATTCAAGTCTCAGTATGAAAAAGAAGTATACAATTTATAATCAAATAAAAATGATATTATAGTAATGCACGCTATTACAGTTCCTAGCTGTAGCCACTAAATGAAAGTTTTAAACAGATCAAGGAGCAGACTCTAGAGAATGATTTTAATGGTAAACAGACAATTATAGTAATGCACAGTATTACAGTTCCTAGCTGTAGAACACAGAAACCTCAAAAAATCAAAAATGCACAGAAAAGCTCGGATAAAGCACTCACAAACAGAAAATACAACTCTCAGTTTGAAAAAGCAGTTTACAGTTAAGTAATTCCGTAAACATGCAATTAGAGTAATGAAACAGTAGCTAGCAATGAAAAATACAGTTAAAACAGTATAAAACAGTACATAAATGCAGTGAAACAATAAAAAAAGCTTTATAACAGTGTAAAATGTAGTAGATCAACTGTATAGCACAATTATAAGTGTTTCAGAAGTGCAGTTCAGTGAAATAAGTGTAAGAAATAACTTATCCTGCTCTTGGAATATATATATATATATATATATAAATATATATATATATATATATATATATATATATATATATATATATATATATATATATATATATATATATATATATATATATATATATATATATATCCCTTTACCATATATATATATATATAGATATATATATATATATATATATATATATATATATATACCTTTCCACTGCTGGCACTGGGAAACAGAATTACTTCCTAATTCTTTTCTTCCCCGTAGCAGCTGTCACACATGAAACTGCAAGGATCCCTCAGTGCAGTGACAGGAGGGAGAGGACTGTCAATTTATCTTGGAGTACAAAAAAATGCCTTGAACAAAGGCCTGCAATTTAGCTACTTTTTCGATGCAGCTGTATAACTCCTTAATAGACTATAAAACAAGTCCTGAGACATACACAAATGAGGGCCATTCAAGAAATAAAAAAGTAGTCTTGTTACAGAAGGTATATGAAATGACAGTGAGTGACACTAATCCCATTATATGTCAATGTCATGGGAATATACCACTGCTTCCTTATGTCTAGCATGACTCAGGTAAAGTACAATTGAAACAGGTTATGGGAAGGAGAAAGGAATGCAGAAAATGAAGATTATATTGATACTGTAAGTTTGTATCTTGAATCTTAACTGACGTGTTGATGCCAAGCTAAGGTGTGCTTCCAATGACAAAGTATTCACGCATGGGTAATTATTTTTTGAGTTTTTGCCATGGGATGAGAAATGCCATTTCTCTGTGCCATCACTGACAGTGCTCTCTACCCACTGTTTTGCAAATAATGAAAACAAAAATTACATTTTTACTTTACAAAACACTTATCCATGTGTGTGATGTGCTTGTGTTTTTGAAGACATCATTATTATTTTAAGGAGGCCAAACATAGAGGATAGAACAATACAGACTGTGCATTAGGGAATGTGCATCCAAGCATATTCCTGGAAGATTTATATATGATCAATACACAGATTTGCCACTAAAACAGTGTGACTTCATGTTTTCTAAGCTGTTTTGATTTGCTGTTCAGCTTCATCAGCCTGGGTATCTTGCAACTTATGTTTTCTTATTTTTTTGCACATGTACTATTTTTTCCACAGCATGCATACAAAAATGCATTATTATTATTATTATTAATGAGGTGAGGTGACCACTCCCAGAGACATATAAGTAACATATCAGGGTTATTATCCACAGTGAAGAATTATATTCCAACTTTACCATTATAAATTGCATGTGTTCATGGAAGGTGTAGGGTACATTAAGATGTAAAAAAGAAATAATCACATGTATTATGCCACATAAAAGTATACCCTCTGTGGTTTCAAACCCCATTGCACTGTCCATCAATACAGACTTAATTAAAATGTGGAACATTAAGGCAGTTACAGATAAAGTACTTTTCAGATGGTGGGCGGGTTGGGGAATGTATATGGATATTACAGTGCTGGTTGCATTCCCATAGGTTATACCCATGTTTAGCATTAGTTATGTTGGGGAACTTGCTTTGCTGCTTACAGCGTTGTTTGAATTTTTCAGGCTGCATGTTTCTTTTTTTTAGGGTAAGGGTATGTTTGGGTTACACTTGACTATGCTACTCACTGACTGCCTATTTACTGCATATTTATATATATTGTTTCATAATTGCAAAAGTGTCTCTACTACAGGGTGTGTGTTAAGTTGTGTTGTGATATCCATTTTTTATTTCATCACAATGGGCATGGCTCCCAAATCTAAAAGTAAGAATGGCTCATCCTCGTGGAACCCTCTTTTCTCAGATGCTGAGAATGATATCATACTACAGGCTTTCCATCTCCATGGTGGATAGCTCCTTAATTTGCATACCTCCAGCAAGCCATTCTATGACTGTGTCTGGCAGCAAGTGGTCGAAGATTTCAGTGCAGTTGTTGGCCATGGTAGTATATACTCAAGTGTCAAACATAGGGCCAATGACATGATTCTTAAAGCCATGCTTGGAGCACAGGTTGTGATATGTGAGCAGGTGGGCTTCCTACTGAAAAACCACTTACTGAGACAGAGGAGTTTCTGTCATCTATTAGGAATCCAGTCAGCTCAGCAGAGTTTCACAGTGCGGAGTTAGATGTTAGGGCAGAGGTGGAGCAGCCCCAGAGAATTTCTGCTATTGATGCCTCAGGTATAACATTCAAATATTTATTACATCCACCTTTGCAGTTGATAGTCACATGAATGCTTATAATACCTTTCTCAACTCTTGTGCCAAGGTACACATGGCATTGAGGTGCAATGACCTCCTGTGCATAGTTTAGGCATAGTTACAAGTATTTGTTATGTTTGGTAGTCAGTAAGATTATGCCATTTGCATGTGTGGTTGATGTATTTTGGCCTAGGCATTATGGTTATTTTTACTGTTATTTTTTAGTGTACTCACTGGTGAAGCACTATCTGGCACCAGGACTGTGGACCTCCCTAAGTCTACTATTGGAGCAACCTTATCCTCTGATGATGATGATGGCAGTAATGGAGCAGGCACTTTTCTGGGGCTGCAGGGGGTATATATCAGACACAGGGAGTGTGGCCCCCACACTCCCCCACAGTATGGATGCAGTAAGTATGCCTATGCATACCCATAACTTAGAACCATCTGAGAGTGGATAGGTTGATGGGGACATGGTTGATCAGAGGTTTATAGTAGCCCCTGGTGTGGACATGACAGAATCTTCCCCAGCTATCATGAGCAGGAGGTACCTCACAGGAGTGTCAATAGAGGTTTTCAGAGAAGGCATACAATTAACGCCATCCCCCTAAGGTTGTTGTGTCAGTAGTTGTCACCTAACATATGTGCAGGGTTATTATGGAGACACAGGCTAGTTCCACCAAGGCCTCAGAAGAGGTAATAAGACTGTTGCACGTGGTGCATTCTGACGTATGAGACTGCATGAACCATGTGTGTGACTCCTTGGACAGAAGGGGCAGCATCCATGAGGCAAGCCTGCTGGTACATCATCAGATGTCATTTGCCATGGACATGCTTTATGTTGCGTATGTTGCACTTCCACTGCAACATCAGTGGTGGATGTGTCCACAACCAGGAGAGGTCAGTCATGGGGTTGTGGCATTGAACACGGTCATGATGACAGCTAGTCCAGCAGCCATTGTTCATATTCATGTAGCACTGTGACTTCTAGCCAGGATCGTAGAAGTAGCAGTGCTTCTCCTGGAAGAAGCAGTTCACGTGGGCAAGCGCATCCACAATGAATCTAATCCTCTCCCATGCATGGCTCACATCTGTCTATTATGCCAGGACTTAGTTCTGGCACAAATGCAATGGCTGTAACCCTGCAATTATATAATGAAAGATCTGTTTCATGATTAACCAAAACATATTGACCGTTCATTACAGCAAGAATACAATGGAGTGACACACAGTACATTGAAAAAGGAAGCACATTTCCATATCCAGTGTACTACACTTTACCCCCTACCACACATTCAGCTCAAGTTTGTCTGAATAGTGATAGTGTTATGAGAAGGGCTTTTTGTAAGGTAAGCTGCACATTAGCATTACAGCCAGGGGCATGGTTAGGGTTAGCATGCATTACTGAGGTAGGCGAGGGGGTCTCCACCTTCACCCACTGGATGTCCTTCTAGGTAGTTACTCCTTGCAAACCTTTAGTAAAGGTCTTACATATTCCATATTTGTGAGTCATGGAAACTGCCTAGGTGGTCTTCACATACATTGTAGATGATACTTTATGCATTACAGACCACCTGGCAGTTGATGAAGTAAAACCCTATTTGGATCATGTAACTTCTTCACAATTCAACAGGCGGGCCTTTATTTTAATGTGAGTGTAGTTTTTGGCCCCCAGTACCTCAGAAAATGGACTATGACATAGAAATTTTGCATGGTGCTAGTTTTGCTTTCTGGACTACGTGGAAACCACATATTATCCCCCCCCCCCCACACACACACACACAAATGCACGCACACATTTTGAAGCATTGCATTGAGGAACTGGTGGAGTATTCTTGAAGCAGAAGTCTGTGAAACTGCCACCGTGCCCCTTGTAAGTCACTGAAAGATCTCTGTAGTTAAAATACATGAAATTACACATGCCTTAGTATCTACTGGAATGGATTCTCCATGATTCACACAGGGCCTCAGATGGAGCCAACAAATGTCTACTCTTTGTTGCATGGTATCCCTGTGCACTCTATAGTGGTCCACTATTTCAATTTAATGGAGCCCATGGTATGGTAGGACAAACTTGGCTGGAAAACCCTACCCCTTTGAGGGTGACATCTGGTGACATTTTCAGCAGCACTTTCTATTATAGCATATTGCAGATACAGTTTTGCAATGGTTGCAGCAACCCCTAATATTTTTTAAAGTTTTCCTGTAGCTGTATTTCAGCATATGGGCAAATTTACTGCTAAAGTGAGTGTGATGCATTAGCACATTATATACATTTCTGAATCACTCCAACATGTTTTTTGGCTTCATTAGCATACGGCACAGATGATTATACAGTCATTAGCATATAATTCTGCTATTCTTTGTTTTCCAGCTAGACAAAAAATCTGACGTGTATTGTTGTTTCCTGACTCATAAACTCTCTGCTTGTCACTGCTTGTTGCACACATGAGCTTAAAATGATGAGCAGGCTTCATGAATCCCAGCCATTGGGTCTCCTGAATCATAAAACCAAGACTTCTGTTATGGACATCTATCCACTATGTAGATATCATCAGCACAGAGGCATGTATATTGACCACGTGATGGCACATGTGATTCATGCATAAAGCAGCAGTAGGGATAAAACAGCAACTCAATGCACCCTTCACAAGTGGCATGTCCTGTGTACATCTGACCCTTGTAGCCTTGGGAATATGTAGCTGGCATAAAGTAAAGTAGGTAGCTGAGGTGAAATTAAACCATTTGATCTTCACAAACTGCTTATCTATGCATGGTTATGCCTTTACTCATGTATGGTTTCCTGTTTTAATTCCAAGACTCATAATAATAATGATAAGTCCTGGAATTATGGTAACAAAATCTATAAAGATACAGGAGAACGTCACATTTTGAAAATCGTTGTTCTACTTTAAAAGTTATATATTGTAGGAGGACACACTCTGCGTGGGGGTGCTGCCCCCCTCCCCCCAGACATGAGGATACAGCAGAGATGGTAGGGTGCTTTTATTTTTATACGTATTTCCTGAGTTAAGACCTGATGTACAGTGACACTGAGTGCTAAGTGCAGGTGTGCATCCACTACCTTTCACCCTGACATTTGATACGAATCAATATATTGCCCTTTTATGTAACAACTAGGGGTGAGGCCCACAACAACTCTACCCTATATCCTTCTCATCCAGATGGCAGAGGAGTCAGCTATTCTGCATTACCTTCTTCCTCACCAGCTCTGTCAGTACCTGTGCTCACTTCTTAAACCAGTGACACTAGTAGTGTACTCCATCTTAAAATGTCTATGCCAGTTCTAATGGCTTCATCTAGGTATACTCTGCAGCATTCAGACTAGATGTACATGTTGGGCTTAATGCACACAATAGCCAAGATGTGCATCTTCCTATGAAAGTAGTTAATACATTTTTACTACAATAGTGCAGCATAGTATCTCTTAGTCTGCACAAAAAGCTCAGTAGTCTAATTTCTTGAATTAAGGTAAAACATAGCACATACACTTAAAGTCTTGCAATACCAATACACTGCCTGTTTGTATTATCTGCTATTATTCACGTTTTCTTTATGAACTTTTCTTGCTGGCTTGTTCCATCACAGTGTCCAGCAACTTCACTACTAAGAATTGAATATTGCATTCAGTTTCATATCCAGTTTTGTTAAAACTCCTCACCCTTTCAAAAAAAAATTATAAGATTCATTCAGCAATCAGTCCCAGGAAAGACATGACAATAATCATCATTGGCAGTGTACCAGAGGTCTGTAGGACTGGTAAGCAGGTGAATTTTATTTTCAATCCATTTTTATTAGACCAGTGGTGATATTATTAGAAAAAGGCATGTAGTTTCCTATTTTGTCTGAGTTGTTTATGGGAGCACCACAGGTGCTTGCAGGTTAGTAGCATGTGACACACTTTCTTGCTGACACCTGTTTGAAATAGCAAGTGTTTGAACTCCCACTAGCCTGATCTGCTGTTTTCATGAAGCACTCCCCACACCCAGTCCTATAAAACCACATAGCTGTATCAGAACCTAAACTCTAATCCTAAAAGTCTTACCCAGTTCTCAATCTGACTGCTTGCTCCCTTAACCTAAATCTCTACTCCCCCTCCCTATCCCTAAGTTCCTTGATCACTCCCTAACCCTAAAATTTCCCTTCCACCACCTAAACCTAAAACTCCCTCCCTACTCCTTAACACTAAAATCCCCCTCCCTACGCTTAAGATACCTGTCCTGCTCCCTCACCACAACTGATTGCCTGTGCTCAAGTTTGAGTGTGAGCAGCAGCTCACATGAGCTACAAGAAGCTTTAGTCCCTGGCTTCAATATAGTGGTTTCCAAGAGCTTGGGACTCGAGTGCCTGTGGTGAACCTATTGTCTACCCCTCTTGCACACTTTGAGTATTTCTCCATTGTGCTTTAACCTTTGCTGGTAATTGTGGGGGGGGGGGGGTACCATGCATAGTCCTTTACCACCACCCTAAAAATGGCTGTACGTTCCTAAGATCAGCAGTCTTAAGATGTTCGACAATGCATGTCAATCACAAACTGGTGCTACACATAAAAAAATGTCATCCAGAAAAAACTGCAGAAGTACTGCTATCTTTTGCTGCTGCATTTTTGTACTTGTCACTGCTGCAGTTATCCCTGATTTCGATGCTACTTCACAAACCACAATACAATTAGAAATTATTTTGTATTGCATTTATGCTTCTTTTTCCCTGTGTATCCTGCTTGAGGCCATATATAACATGCACAACTAATATATAAATTCATTAAACAAGATGAAGGATGTTGTGCTAAACACTAAGAATAACAATCAAGCAATCTTCAAATGGGGAAGAAAAAAAATAAATAAATAAAATTAAAAATAAATAATAATAATAATAATAATTATTATAATTATAAATGAAATTAGGCAGCCCTTGTGCTGAGCAGAATATTACCTCTTCAAATTAACTGTCCTACTCTGGCTTTCCTACCTATAATTCTCTCTCTCCTCTCTTACTTTTCCTGCTTCTATTCTGCTGGTGCTGTACACAACTTACATGAACCATACTTAGCGTCACTGAACCGGATGTACACTGCTATCTTAAACACCAGAGATTAAAAACAGTCCTTTTAGCATCAACCAAGTGATTTAAATAAAAGTTAATCAGCCCTTCTGTTTAACAAACCATTACCCCTTGGAATTAACTTTATACTGTAGTTTTGTGTAACATTAACTAATTATATGCTTTGACTGTCTGCCTCTCTCTCTCTCACTCTCTGTTTGTCAAACCTTATCTTATTACTGCATCCCATGACCAGTGCATCACTCAACATTAAAAACATCTAATAACTAATTCACCTGTTTTGCTGGTTTCAACTAATATATTATTATCTTTCTCAAACCTCTGTAGTAAATGCCTATCTGAGTGGTTCTATATATTGCTGAAAGTTATTCTAATGCCATGTCTGCTTTTCCCACATTAATCTTGATGTCTTTCTATTTTTTTAATTAACTTATTAACTTATCTATTTGATTACTGCAACAGAAAACAAACCTTTCTTGCTGTATATATCTGCAAGACGTCTTGAGGTGTGTACAAAAGTTTGTCACATAGCTCTCTGGACCCAAAATCTCTTTAATGTGCATAATTTCATATTCACATCTCCTACTATAGCCAATGGCCTTGGAAATCCCTATACTCAAGCACTTTGGCAACTTTCAGGTTCTCTGTATGCTGTTAAGGTTCTTTTCCTCTGGCTTCATCCTCTTTTGAAGTGACTGCTTACCGCATATCTCTTTGTTATCGATTTGATGCTCTGATTAGTTTGTACCTTGGAAGAGTCTCCCACTTAAGGCTCAGTAAGTTATCACAGTCACAAGTACTGGGCAATGACTGCTTCCAAAACATATACTGGCTAACTTAGATTTTAATCAGGCCAGATGCAGGATATTAGTTCAGTTAAGGATGTTCCCCATAGATCTCTCAGTCTCAAGTGTAATTCAGCTACTTGGCCATGTGTTAGGTGTTTCACTTCCTGCTTTTGACACTGAGACAGTTGCAGTTGCCCCTTATGGATGTCATGAACAGCAGTATTATTCTCAAAATAAACTAGAGTATATATATATATATATATATATGTATGCATGTGTATATGTGGTGTGTGTGTGTATGTATATATATATATATATATATATATATATATATATATATATATATATATATATACACACACACACACACACATATATATATATATATATATATATATATATATATATATATATATATATATATATATATATATATATATATATAAAATCTGTGTTCAGACACCAAAAATCAGTATGACTGTTTCTTTCTGAGATATCACACAACGTCTGTGTTTTATATTTATAGATATATAAAACCTTGAGTACTTCACAGACAGCACTATCAACAAAGACTGAGCCTGGCTTTGATAATATAACTAATAGAAGTATACCTGTTCAGGCCTGCCAAGATTTTTGAACATAATCAATATCTGTGTGCCAAGAGTTTGTTTCACTATTACTTAAGTTAACAGTTGTTATTTTTAATGTAACATTCTGGACTTTCACCTCATAAGAACATATTTCACAGAACTGGCATGCAGTATTTCATTCCTTATCATAGTCTGCCAGTTGTAGCATTACAACTGCTGACATTTGCTATGTAAGCAGTTCTGTCACGAGAACTGAATGTGATCTTAAAGGATTTCTTGGAAATAAATTTTACTCCCCAAAACTAATTCTGATGTACCCCTGCAAAAAATTTAACTGTTTACAGTTATACTGAGTACTTAAAAATTTAGAACTGCATAAATCAGCAGGGTATATTCTAGTTTTTAATCTGTAAATTTACTTCAACTGTAAAGAAGGGATCAGCATAATAACACTTCTGTCACGAAGTCCGTGTGCAGAGTTCACAATACTTCTATAAACTAAAAGCCGTAAGAACAGTATAGTCACCTGGAGAAGCATTTACCTATCACACAAGAAGAAATTCAGAACATCCCAAACTATGAAGTGCATTATTAACGCCATGCAATGGACAAGTCTAACATAAATGTTTAACTGTGCCTTATTTTGTCTTGTAGTCTTTTCTTCAGTTATGAGTTAATGCGTGATATCTTGTGATATTTTGTACTGTAGATCATGACAGTTATACCAGTTTTGACACTCCTTGCATGATAGATCAGTGGGCAAATGTTATACAGCACTCTGATGTAACAGTTTAAAAAATAAAACACTTTTAGGCAAAGCAGTGCTTTATTCACAGCATAAATGCAACTATTTCACAGTACTGCACACGAAAAGCCCCATCTGACTATTAAACATTTCCCAGTGTTTGCATATATATTTCTTTATTTTAATTTAAATACTCTTTGTTGACAGGGTTAGTTCCACTAGGCCAGAGACTTCTTTTCAGGGGAGACGTAAGGTGATATTTATACTGACCATGGTAAATTTGACCATAGCACTGGGAAATTGCCACTATTCTTTTCAATAAGTGCCTTGGAATCGTTTACATCCACCTGAACTACCGTGATCAGACCGATGGGGCCCTTTTTTAATATTTCATTTGAAGGACATCTATGACTATAAACTGTGTTCCCCAGTTTTTGTAATGTAAAACCTAGAACTAAGATTTAAATGCATTTTTTTGGGGGGGGTGCTCCCGTGTGAACAATTAAAAGAAATTTGCTCTGCTAAGTAGCTCCAGATGTTCTATGAGTTGTATTAGTATGTACAGTCAAAGGTTTGCTCTTTGCATCTGCTAACAGGCGGCACTGTTTCACCAAACTGTAGTGAATAGAACAAGTGTAGTGTAAGGATACGTAAACTACATTTTTGGATTTAACAGCTCTATATTTGGATGCCATGATGGCTGAAGAAGATTATGGTGACCTGGTCATGTTTCACTGATCACAGCAAGGTCAGCATTTTTCACTTTATGCAACACTGACATGTGTGATCAAGCTGTGCTGCTGACAGACACGCAATGCTGACGAAGGCAAGTGACAGACAGGGCACCCACCTAAAAGGGATCTTAGACATGCTATATCAGCAACTTAAGGATCATGGCTTAAATAAAAAACTCATAGCTAAGCATTCTCAGCAAATTGCAAATCTTTGTCTAGCACCATAAAACAGAATTAATGCTGCATGATTTAGGATACTGCAGCTGCTGGAATAATCTTAGAAATATGTTGTCTTAAGCAAAACAAGGTAGTGACTCCTACAGTTTATTAAAACAGAAGTAATTGGGAAACTCCAGATGAATAATCCCCCTAGTACTATAACAAGGCCACTATGTGGCCACTAGAGCAAAACATTAAACATTAAATTTCATATTGCATTTTCTAAGCTATAATAACTGAAAGCTTGCTTTGAAGATATGCACTGAGCATTATGATAATCTACAGATGCCAGGTGTTCTGGAAAGAGTTACCATACTCTATAATGACCCTCTTTTTATTATAAGGAAAATGATAGTCCCAACAATTAGGAAACTCCATGAACTCAGCATCACTAGCCAACTTTGTTTTTCAGCTGTTTTTGTGATCAGCAAGCCAGCAAACTCACTTTGATATCTCAGTGGAAGGAGATGCATTTACATTTTTTATTAGCCTGCACTATTCTCAATATGTCTTCCCCTTTCTGCACCCAAATGACGTGATCTCTACTCTATCAGGACAAGAGTCCTTCTTCTCACTTGTTCCCCCGTGGAGCTGAGAAGCAGGTGTTAGGGACCAGGCCAGTCTGCAGATCCCTATCTCCTTGGCAGCTGGTGAGCAAGCTTCCCAAACTGGTAATCAGACGTGGTTCACCAGGGCCATAGTCAGGGCTATATATTCCACTGGCATGGCACACATCCAGTGACTGTACCTCGGACTCAGTCTCACCAATCTACCCAGTGACCAAAACTGACTTCACACACAGATCAATGTGGGATTTTATTAATGAGTACAGGCTCTGTCCCACTGACAGAGATTTCATCTACCCTCCTCCAGTAGGATAGCCTATTGTTTTTTTAGATCATTTAAGTTACGTGCTATCATCTTAGTGGAGTATTACTGTTCATCTCTCTCTCAGATTATAAATGTTGTGTTGCAGAAATCATGGATTTACATGGTCTTTCTCCCTGTCCTCCTTAGAGATTCAACACTGTTTTGCTTTAAGAAAGTTAATAATATAAACCATCTAAAGAGTGTAATAAGTAGTTTGTATTGCTTGTAAGAGGCTTTCTGAAGCACGGAACTTGAGATGGGAAACGGTTAAAGAGCAGATCAAAAGGTCTTCTGTATATCTAATGTGACAGAAAAGATTTCAGACAGAAAACAGAATATTTGACAGATAAAGAGTGAAGTTGCACAGGTAGGTTACTAGGGTGGCATTTGCATCAGCTCTGCAGTGGATCTGCCTCATGACTAGAAAAGAAAGCTTGTTATTCACCAAATTAAAAGAAAGGCAGAGGGAAATAGTCTCTGCTCTTAGGCATAAATTTGGAACACATCAGCCCAATCTGTTTAATGAAATTATGACCATACCCTTTCATTACTTGTACCATTCACGTAACAACAGTTACTATCAAGGTAGGTCATAACTTTTATTTCACAAGCTTAACCTTCAGCAGTTTGGTGGATTTTAAGTGCAATTACTTAAAAATCATAATATTTTAGAAATTAAAGCAGTGATTACAGGCCCCCCCTCAGGTAAAGTTTCAAGACCTGATGATATATCAGTGGAAGTGTTTAAAATTAAAATGAGCTTTTAACCCAACCACTGTTACAAGTTCTAATACAGGCCAGAAAAGATTCATCCGATGCCTTATTCCTCTTTGCTAGAATCTATAATAATAATTCTGAAGGAGAACAGTGGCCCTTTAGTACATACTAGTTAAGGCCCATCTTATTACTCCAACTTGAAGTCATGATATAAGCTAAGATCATTGCCAAAAGACTAGACATATTACATCATGAACTGATTCAGCACTCTTAACACAGGGTTTATCATGGGTAGTTCATGGGAGGTCTGATTTGATTAGACTTTAGTTCAGTTTTGTGCAAGTCAGCAAAAAGAAAACTATCTTAAAGGTAGCTTTCTTTCTAGACCTCAAAAATGCACCAAATTCCTTGGGAGGTTTTTATCCTCTTTGATGCCCTATATATTTTGGGAATCTATGAAACCTTTTTGCCAAGATACCATTTACTTTATAGTAAACCAACTGCTGTAGGTGGTTATTAAGGCTCCATGACAAGTGATCGACGTATTTGTGATGGCCTCACTCAACTGCAATCTCAAATGAGTTAATGCTCCCATAGGATAGGATATGGGGCCCTGAGGCATAAGAGAGAAACTCTTCCAATACAGCAGCATTCCTGGATTGGCAAAATGTTCATGTTTTGGGAGGACCTAGGACACTATTGGCTAGCTCCATTATTTCCCCTTTTCAGGACTGCTTAGACAATGCACTTTATATTTACCCTCAGATTTGTCACAGAAAAGCATTTTTGGGGCATGCTGTGGGGGCTGCATCCTGTCACACCACATTACTTATATATATGGAAATCCCTATACTCAAGCACTTTGGCAACTTTCAGGTTCTCTGTATGCTGTTAAGGTTCTTTTCCTCTGGCTTCATCCTCTTTTGAAGTGACTGCTTACCGCATATCTCTTTGTTATCGATTTGATGCTCTGATTAGTTTGTACCTTGGAAGAGTCTCCCACTTAAGGCTCAGTAAGTTATCACAGTCACAAGTACTGGGCAATGACTGCTTCCAAAACATATACTGGCTAACTGAGATTTTAATCAGGCCAGATGCAGGATATTAGTTCAGTTAAGGATGTTATTTCCCCATAGATCTCTCAGTCTCAAGTGTAATTCAGCTACTTGGCCATGTGTTAGGTGTTTCACTTCCTGCTTTTGACACTGAGACAGTTGCAGTTGCCCCTTATGGATGTCATGAACAGCAGTGTTATTCTAAAAATAAACTAGAATATATATATATATATATGTATGCATGTGTATATGTGGTGTGTGTGTGTATGTATATATATATATATATATATATATATATATATATATATATATATATATATATGTATATATATATATATATATATATATATATATATATACACACACACACACACACACACATATATATATATATATATATGTATATATATATATATATATATATATATATATATATATATATATATATATAAAATCTGTGTTCAGACACCAAAAATCAATATGACTGTTTCTTTCTGAGATATCACACAAGGTCTGTGTTTTATATTTATAGATATATAAAACCTTGAGTACTTCACAGACTGCACTATCAACAAAGACTGAGTCTGGCTTTGATAATATAACTAATAGAAGTATACCTGTTCAGGCCTGCCAAGATTTTTGAACATAATCAATATCTGTGTGCCAAGAGTTTGTTTCACTATTACTTAAGGTAACAGTTGTTATTTTTAATGTAACATTCTGGACTTTCACCTCATAAGAACATATTTCACAGAACGCATGCAGTATTTTATTCCTTATCATAGTCTGCCAGTTGCAGCATTCCAACTGCTGACATTTGCTATGTAAGCAGTTCTGTCACGAGAACTGAATGTGATCTTAAAGGATTTCTTGGAAATAAATTTTACTCCCCAAAACTAATTCTGATGTACCCCTGCAACAAATTTAACTGTTTACAGTTATACTGAGTACTTAAAAATTTAGAACTGCATAAATCAGCAGGGTATATTCTAGTTTTTAATCTGTAAGTTTACTTCAACTGTAAAGAAGGGATCAGCATAATAACACTTCTGTCACGAAGTCCGTGTGCAGAGTTCACAATACTTCTATAAACTAAAAGCCGTAAGAGCAGTATAGTCACCTGTTGAAGCATTTACCTATCACACAAGAAGAAATTCAGAACATCCCAAACTATGAAGTGCATTATTAACGCCATGCAATGGACAAGTCTAACATAAATGTTTAACTGCACCTTATTTTGTCTTGTAGTCTTTTCTTCAGATATGAGTTAATGCGTGATATCTTGTGATATTTTGTACTGTAGATCATGACAGTTATACCAGTTTTGACACTCCTTGCATGATAGATCAGTGGGCAAATGTTATACAGCACTCTGATGTAACAGTTTAAAAAATAAAACACTTTTAGGCAAAGCAGTGCTTTATTCACAGCATAAATGCAACTATTTCACAGTACTGCACACGAAAAGCCCCATCTGACTATTAAACATGTCCCAGTGTTTGCATATATATTTCTTTATTTTAATTTAAATACTCTTTGTTGACAGGGTTAGTTCCACTAGGCCAGAGACCTTTTTCAGGGGAGACGTAAGGTGATATTTACACTGACCATGGTAAATTTGACCATAGCACTGGGAAATTGCCACTATTCTTTTCAATAAGTGCCTTGGAATCGTTTACATCCACCTGAACTACCGTGATCAGACCGATGGGGCCCGTTTTTAATATCTCATTTGAAGGACATCTATGACTATAAACTGTGTTCCCCAGTTTTTGTAATTTAAAACCTAGAACTAAGATTTAAATGCATTTTTTTTTGGGGGGGGGGGGTGCTCCCGTGTGAACAATTAAAAGAAATTTGCTCTGCTAAGTAGCTCCAGATGTTCTATGAGTTGTACTAGTATGTACAGTCAAAGGTTTGCTCTTTGCATCTGCTAACAGGCGGCACTGTTTCACCAAACTGTAGTGAATAGAACAAGTGTAGTGTAAGGATACGTAAACTACATTTTTGGATTTAACAGCTCTATATTTGGATGCCATGATGGCTGAAGAAGATTATGGTGACCTGGTCATGTTTCACTGATCACAGCAAGGTCAGCATTTTTCACTTTTATGCAACACTGACATGTGTGATCAAGCTGTGCTGCTGACAGACACGCAATGCTGACGAAGGCAAGTGACAGACAGGGCACCCACCTAAAAGGGATCTTAGACATGCTATATCAGCAACTTAAGGATCATGGCTTAAATAAAAAACTCATAGCTAATCATTCTCAGCAAATTGCAAATCTTTGTCTAGCACCATAAAACAGAATTAATGCTGCATGATTTAGGATACTGCAGCTGCTGGAATAATCTTAGAAATATGTTGTCTTAAGCAAAACAAGGTAGTGACTCCTACAGTTTATTAAAACAGAAGTAATTGGGAAACTCCAGATGAATAATCCCCCTAGTACTATAACAAGGCCACTATGTGGCCACTAGGAGCAAAACATTAAACATCCAAGCCATTTCATATTGCATTTTCTAAGCTATAATAACTGAAAGCTTGCTTTGAAGATATGCACTGAGCATTATGATAATCTACAGATGCCAGGTGTTCTGGAAAGAGTTACCATACTCTATAATGACCCTCTTTTTATTATAAGGAAAATGATAGTCCCAACAATTAGGAAACTCCATGAACTCAGCATCACTAGCCAACTTTGTTTTTCAGCTGTTTTTGTGATCAGCAAGCCAACAAACTCACTTTGATATCTCAGTGGAAGGAGATGCATTTACATTTTTTTATTAGCCTGCACTATTGTCAATATGTCTTCCCCTTTCTGCACCCAATTGACGTGATCTCTACTCTATCAGGACAAGAGTCCTTCTTCTCACTTGTTCCCCAGTGGAGGTGAGAAGCAGGTGTTAGGGACCAGGCCAGTCTGCAGATCCTGAGGACTGTCCTACTCCCTATCTCCTTGGCAGCTGGTGAGCAAGCTTCCCAAACTGGTAATCAGACGTGATTCACCAGGGCCATAGTCAGGGCTATATCTCTCTATTCCACTGGCATGGCACATATCCAGTGACTGTACCTCGGACTCAGTCTCACCAATCTACCCAGTGACCAAAACTGACTTCACACACAGATCAATGTGGGATTTTATTAATGAGTACAGGCTCTGTCCCACTGACAGAGATTTCATCTACCCTCCTCCAGTAGGATAGCCTATTGTTTTTTTAGATCATTTAAGTTACGTGCTATCATCTTAGTGGAGTATTACTGTTCATCTCTCTCTCAGATTATAAATGTTGTGTTGCAGAAATCATGGATTTACATGGTCTTTCTCCCTGTCCTCCTTAGAGATTCAACACTGTTTTGCTTTAAGAAAGTTAATAATATAAACCATCTAAAGAGTGTAATAAGTAGTTTGTATTGCTTGTAAGAGGCCTTCTGAAGCATGTAACTTGAGATGGGAAAAGGTTAAAGAGCAGATCAAAAGGTCTTCTGTATATCTAATGTGACAGAAAAGATTTCAGACAGAAAACAGAATATTTGACAGATAAAGAGTGAAGTTGCACAGGTAGGTTACTAGGGTGGCATTTGCATCAGCTCTGCAGTGGATCTGCCTCATGACTAGACAAGAAAGCTTGTTATTCACCAAATTAAAAGAAAGGCAGAGGGAAATAGTCTCTGCACTTAGGCATAAATTTGGAACACATCAGCACAATCTGTTTAATGAAATTATGACCATACCCTTTCATTACTTGTACCATTCACGTAACAACAGTTACTATCAAGGTAGGTCAGAACTTTTATTTCACAAGCTTAACCTTCAGCAGTTTGGTGGATTTTAACTGCAATTACTTAAAAATCATAATATTGTAGAAATTAAAGCAGTGATTACAGGGCCCCCCTCAGGTAAAGTTTCAAGACCTGATGATATATCAGTGGAAGTGTTTAAAATTAAAATGAGCTTTTAACCCAACCACTGTTACAAGTTCTAATACAGGCCAGAAAAGATTCATCCGATGCCTTATTCCTCTTTGCTAGAATCTATAATAATAATTCTGAAGGAGAACAGTGGCCCTTTAGTACATACTAGTTAAGGCCCATCTTATTACTCCAACTTGAAGTCATGATATAAGCTAAGATCATTGCCATCATGAACTGATTCAGCAGTCTTAACACAGGTTTTATCATGAGTAGTTCATGGGAGGTCTGATTTGATTAGACTTTAGTTCAGTTTTGTGCAAGTCAGCAAAAAGAAAACTATCTTAAAGGTAGCTTTCTTTCTAGACCTCAAAAATGCATCAAATTCCTTGGGAGGTTTTTATCCTCTTTGATGCCCTATATATTTTGGGGATCTATGAAACCTTTTTGCCAAGATACCATTTACTTTATAATAAACCAACTGCTGTAGGTGGTTATTAAGGCTCCATGACAAGTGATCGACGTATTTGTGATGGCCTCACTCAACTGCAATCTCAAATGAGTTAATGCTCCCATAGGATAGGATATGGGGCCCTGAGGCATAAGAGAGAAACTCTTCCAATACAGCAGCATTCCTGGATTGGCAAAATGTTCATGTTTTGGGAGGACCTAGGACACTATTGGCTAGCTCCATTATTTCCCCTTTTCAGGACTGCTTAGACAATGCACTTTATATTTACCCTCAGATTTGTCACAGAAAAGCATTTTTGGGGCATGCTGTGGGGGCTGCATCCTGTCACACCACATTACTTATATATGTATGTCAATTTTTAGGTCATATCATCACAGAGAAAGGGAAAATGCCATGCACTTTAGCAATTCAACCCTCTGAGGAAAAGCCCAGCAGTCGCATAATATGAGTCTTGATCTCTAGAGTTTTGCGGGCAAAATGGCTACCATTTACAAATGGGGTTTGTTCTCGTCCTTTTCAAATTGAAGGGGGGCAAAGCAAGAGACCCCAGTTTTGCTTTAATTACTTGTAATGGCTACTGAGACTCTGGTTGCTTAAGTTAGTCAACAGTATTTGCATTTTAGAATTCAGTTTACCCTACATCCTTTTTTTTCCATCTCTTCCTGATTTTTTGCTGATGAAGTCATCTGGCCTTCAAATCCAGGGCATATTTGCAATAACTTTTTACAAATAACAGAGGACTTCGAAAAACTTTCTAGGCTAATTCTAGGTAATGAGGAATGTTCCTACTTAATGGCTGTAGTTTATAATAGCCCCCCCAACCCCATTTGGAAAAATGTCAGAACTTGTTCAAATGCTCTAACTTATAAGGTTATTAAGCTTAAATATAATTTAAGTATATTTCTTGACATCAAACATTAAATCTCTAATGGATGGGATCAAGTAAATGCTCTAGAAATGGAAATAATTATAGCTACATTTATTCTTAAGGTTAATAAAAGAAAAATGATATGTTTATCAGAAATCATATTTTTCTCTCATCTTCTATATAATTTTTATCTCTGCTTATTCTAAGGAGATTCAACATTATTATCAGACTTTCTACAGAAAGCTGAATCCCCTGAATCTCAAGGTGAAATTGACTGCAGCCACTTAACATAGGAGGACTTGATATGCCAGGCATTTAAGAATTTGCTTCTTCTCTTTGTCAACTATTTCAAACATGGTCTCACGCTTGACTAGTCTGATTTTTGCCTGAACTGACCTGATACACTCTTTAACAAGAAGAAACAAGATTAATAGCAGTGTTTGAGATCCTGGAGATCTTGTACAATTTCACTGAGGAAAAGCAGGCTTGCATAAAAATTTACTCTGCATGTGGGAAAGGATATGGGGCCCTGAGGCATAAGAGAGAAACTCTTCCAATACAGCAGCATTCCTGGATTGGCAAAATGTTCATGTTTTGGGAGGACCTAGGACACTATTGGCTAGCTCCATTATTTCCCCTCTTTTCAGGACTGCTTAGACAATGCACTTTATATTTACCCTCAGATTTGTCAAGTATATAAGTATTTATATCAGTCAAGCACAGATGCCACTTCATTTGATTCCATACTCATGGTTGGTAAATTTCCACTGACTGAGTCTAAGAAGAGACTACTCCCAAACCATCTATTAGGAGTCTTACAGGTGTGAAGCTGAGATGGAGCGCAGCTCGATCTGAGTGTAAGTATTCAACAGGGTCAGTGGCTGAAGGTACTTACCACCTCATGGAATCACCTTAATTCATTACCTCTAGTGGAGCTTTAGTGGAGCTCATGGAGTTTGTACTCTTAACATCCTCCTGATCTATTTAACAAAATCTAGTCATATCCTCACAGTTCAGACAAATACTAATATCTCTAGAACCATAAATGTTATCAAAGACATGTAAATGGCAAACTGTTCTGCTCAAACTGATGTTTACTGCAGTTACTTTAATTAGATTGTAGGCCATAAACTGTATTTTTTAACAGTCAACATAGTTGTAGCGCATTTAAGTTAATTTTTTTAATGTTATATAAAAGACATACAGTATGTCAGTAACAACTCAAGCTGTACACATAGCCTTAAAACAGGGGACACCAAATTAACGACAGATGTTGAAGGTGTCACTGGGTTGCTTCTGATAAACCTTTATATAATTAGGTAATAACATTAGGAATATGTAGTTGAGTGTTACAAATGGCAGTTTCACTTGCATTAAGCACTGGTTTCCCTTCACTAGAAAATAAGTCATTCTGGCTGTTGGGTTTGGAACTACAGGGCTTTCAGCTGCATAAGGAGGGAAGAACCTGCCCTAAAAAGTAGTACCGACAGTTGCTGTGAACATTGCTAGGTACTGAAAATGTTGTCTTGAAGATTTCACTACAACACATTTTATACAAATGCAGACCATGGGAGTCTTTTAAATGTGATCATTTCAGTCAACAATTCAGAGATTAATTGAATATTTGTCTATGTTTCTAATAGCACTATATCTGTCAGCCTGAGAGGCATGGTAAACAGGCCATGCTGCTTTGCCAGAGATGGTCTGCACCTATCTCCTCTAGGCTTTTGGATACTGGCAAAGGTGCTAGCCTCCCCCATAGTGCCTTTTTTAGGCAAAGTCAAAACAACAAAATTTTTGAAGTATCAAAATCCACTACTCAAGACAAACTCAAGGCTCTGCTTCTTAATGCTAGGAGTATAAACATGAAATTGCACTCCCTGGAAGCACTCCTCACCTTGGAAGATGCTGACGTCTGTGCAGTCACTGAGACAACTGAGACATGGTTCAAGGCCATAGAGAGCACACTGGACATGCAAGGCTACAATGCCTTCCACATATTCAGACCTCAAAATGAGCGTGAAAGAACGTGAATGAGTGTGAAAGGTGGAGGTGTATTCATCTTTGTTAAAGCCAAGTACTCCTCGAAACTGGTCAAACAGTATGGTCCTCTCAAACTACTCCACTTCCAATTAACTATTGGCAAAATACCATACCACATCATTGCTAGCTATAGTCCCCCATCATGAACCAAAAAGCATACCACCTACCTGGAGTTACTCCCCATACAGCCCGACATCTTAGTCATGGGAGATTTCAACTATCCTTCCATTGACTGGGTGACATACAAGAGCACAAACATGCTTGCCCAGATGTTTCTGGACTTTGTCAACACAAATGCTCTGGAACATATAGTTGGCACCCTCACAAAGGGCTCAAATGTCTTAGACACAATGCTCACCAATGTGGGGGGGTCACTACACTCCAGCCTGTGTGATGCCCTCCCTGGTAAGGTTGCACCATAAATCAGTCTCGTTCAAAGTAACTATTGGACCTGCTACCCCCAAAGAGAAAAAAAAAAACTAAAACACTTTAAAAACTTTTCTAAAGCAAACTCAGCCTGCTAAGCAATGATATAAAAAGTTTTATACCACCGCAATCTCAAACAACAATGACTCCTATGCAGAGGTGTACACAAATGCCCTGTATGAACACTTAAGCAACTGTACAGACTCGACTGCACCTGGCCGGATCAAAATTAGGCCCTCCCAAAAAACAAGTCACCCTGGTGGACCTCAAGTATAAACAGGTTATATAACAAGAGGAAGAAACTGATATATAAGAGCAAGAGGGAACTGACTCAGTGGAGGAAGAACTCACTTCACAGCCTGAACAAGCAAATCAGAAATCTTGTAAAGTCCTTTAAAGCTAATTACAAAGCTAAAATAGCATCCCTAGCTAAGGATAATTGCAAACATTCTTTAACTATGTCCAGAATCTAAAAGGGAATGCCCAGCTATGTGCCAAACTGGTAGTAGATGGTACCACTCATACTATACTGAAGGAAATTGTCAATCTGCTAGCTTGACAGATTCCTCTACCTAGTATCTCTAGAAATCAGGTCATATCTATGCTCTCCAAGGCCAAAAATACAGGCATCAGTGGGACCAGATAACATCCCAGGTTGCTTACTAACAATCTAAAACAGGACCTAGCGGACCCACTTGGCATTCTCTTTAACCACAGCCTAAGAACTGACTTTGTTCCAGCAAAGTGGAGAACAGCAACAGTAATCCCCATTTACAAAGAGGGGCCATCAACTGACCCTGGGAACTATAGACCCATAAGTCTAACCAGCCTCATCTGCAAGGCCATGGAAAGAATCATCACGGTCCTTACCAACAAGGGCAAGGGCAACCTTCAAACTCTCTAAACTCAACCCATTTTGGCTTCATTAAGGGTAGACTACTTCAAGAAAGTCACCAAAGCCCTGGATGAAGGTAATACAGTGCATACCACCTATCTTGAACTAGCCAAGGCTTTTGACACAATCCCCCACTCAGGTATCATTGACAAACTCTCCCAGCTGGGGATTGTCCCTTACACCACTAGATGAGTAGCCAATCAGTTCACTAACAAAACACATACTGCCACAGTTGGTGACTCCACCTCTACCAGTAGACCCATCACTAGAGGCATACCACAAGGATCAGTGCTTGGGCCCTTTACTGTTTGGAATCTACTTCTCGGAAGTCCAAGCTAAAGTAGACAGACTTTGACTCATCAAGTTTGCTAATGATTGCAAATTGGGTGCAATCACTGAGTCCCCCAATGATGTCAATGATGTTAACATATTACAGGAGGGGCTAACACAGACAAATGATTGATGCCAAAATGTGTATTATTATCCCTTTTGGCAAAGCAGAATTCCCTGCTAATTACAAAATTGACAGCACCCCCCCAAGTTCAAATCTAGTGATGTGAAATCTGGGAACACAGGTAAATAGCAATCTAAACTTCAACCACCAAGTTTCCACAGTGGTAAGGAAAGCCTTCTACATTGTGCATTTCATAAGTAAGGGTATCACATCCAGGTCTAAGGATGTTATAACTCCACTGTACACAACCCTCATCAGACCATTAATAGAGTACAATGCTCCCTTTTGCATGTACCTCACCAGACACCTGCAGCAGTTGGAGAGACCATAGAGGTTTCTCACCAAGAAAATACAGCGCCTCCAAACCATGACTTATGTGGATAGAGTGAAAGCCCTGTTACTGTAGTCTGTATCATACAGGCTGCTGAAAGGTGACTTGTGCTTGGCCTACAGGGCCGTCTTCCACCCTGCCCTAATGGACGTACTGCACATCCACAAGTCAAATGGTACAAGAGTCACTAGCTCTAGGGATCTTTACCTAGTCTATAACATAAATAGAACACGCTGGAGATAGAGAAATAACTCCCAGAGACTGCTACTCCTCTGGAATAAACTTCCAATTCATGTGAAGCAGACCTCCTCACTGACCCTATTCAAGTGCAACCTGGACAAATGGATGGGAGACATCACATTCACCCCTAGGGTGGCACCCATGTCCCTCATGGACAGGGGTAGTCAGTGTTGATCACAGACATGGTCTGCAAATTATGTCCATCTAACTAAGGGCAAGTGGATCAACTCATGATTAACATGGCTAGGCTTGTAAGGGCTCTAAGGCTGCTAGCCTAGTAACCTCCTATGAATCCACCATATCCAGTGTCTTAAATCTGTAATTGGAAAGACAGTATGCGTCTCGAAGATTATCCCTTCTCTGGGACAGATTATCCCTTCTCTGGCTTTCTGTTTAGCTGATATGCTGGTCATGAATAATCTCAAAAAGGTCGTCAGTATATGAACAAAGTGAAAGTGTGTATAACGTTATTCTACACAGATGTTCGAAACTCAAACAGAAGAAGGTGAATTTGAAGTTTCCAGTACGGAAGTCTGCATGTTGGCATGCCTGTATGTCCACAAAGATATTTGAGCTGAACAGCTACCAAGGATAACCTATGACTTTTTTTTGGATTGTAAGAACCTGGCTACGTATCGGAACCATTAACAGATTTGATAGTTTTTTTCTTGGTCCTTGGTTTGAGCTGAACAGCTACCAAGGTTAACCAACGAACTTTTGGGCCTTTTGAGATTGGGTGTGTATCAGAACTACTGAAAGGCTGAACACCTGTGCACCATTTTGTCAAGACCTGGCTTTTGGGTTAGCACCGGACTCTGTTTGACTCCTGATATGTTGCTCGTTGGATGGAGTCTAGATGGGTTACATGTGTTGTTGCTTAGGCATGCTGTTTTGTTTTGAGCACACAGTTTTGCTTTAAGCAGTCAATTTGTTTAGAGTACGTATGTTTAGCACGTACGACTGCTTTGGGCACATCTTGCTGATTCAGATGTGTGCTGTTTGTTTCGTCTCCACCTAACTTGCTTTTATCTTACAAGAAGTGAAGGTTATTTTCAAGAAAACCTTACTTATGGGAAAACATTGTTTTAGGACAAACCAGTTGTGACTATTTGTTATAAAGACTATTTCCTTAAACTTTTCTTTTAATTCCTCATTGGACTATCTATTGGTGTATAATACAGCTTCAACGGAAACAATGGCTTCCATACATGTAACGAGGAAGCTATAAGAGTTTCTTTTAAGCGACTGCTTCACTAACATAATGAGGAATTGTCACGAATAATCATCATTGTTAAACAAGGTTTGAAGAATTGACTTTTCATTTCTTTCATTCAAAGAGGACTTTTTATTATTTTTTGTATGATTTTTTTATTTTAGTTTTTGTTTTAGTTTAGTTTTTTGATTGCCACTTCGTCAAATTTAGGTTAATACCCTAATGTGAGTACTCTGTGGCTCTCATTTTGTGATTGTTTATGTTGTTTACTTCACTTACAATGCTGATGTATTCACTGTTAGGAAGCTATATTTTTTTCTTTGCTTAATGGTCTCAAATGTACTGGCTCTGTAAACTGTAATATAGTTCTGTTTTTGCACTACTGTGACGCTGGGAATCACGTGGCGCACCTTTGCAACCGGGACAGAATAAAGCCGGTTAACCCTTGACTGCTGCTTATGGGGCTCTGCCCGTGTTTTTCTCTGCTGGTCGCTTATGTGGAGCTAAGCCGCTTTTAGTCCCCTACAGCGTTCGCTTGCAATACAACTCTTAATCAGGCAACAGCTATAGCGGTCAGTGCATATTTACTTTGTTTATTACAGCCAAGTTTCTCAAGCTGTGTAAATAATGCCACTTATCGAAGGCCCACGTGGTCCCCAACTACACAGTACTAGTATTCTAAGGCTGGATGTGGCGTCACAATATAATAGTTAAGCTGATTAACTGTTTTACACTGTTTCTTTCACGTATTGGAGAATACCAGTAAAACTTTTCTAGCACCCTTATTGCCTCCTACGTTAACAGTGAAAGTGTTTATGGCCTGATAATTTGAGGCAGCAGTAATACCAAAGGTGAATTCTCTTGGAATCCTTTATAATGCTTGTATTGTACATAATAAGTAGTACTGGTATCCACTAATAGCTGTCCTTGGGCTGTGCTTTTTAAGATCACTGTTCTGTGACGGTTTATTTTGTCAACGTTTTTGTATTACGTGTGGGATCTTTACCCTTGTTTTAAACATCACTATAGCAAGGTAATAGTGTTTGTAATTACTTATTAGTCAACCTTGCTGGTCTATACAAATGCTAACCTATGTTATTATTGCCTAATTCTTCTAATAACTGTAACTTCCTGATGCTGTTGTTTTTAACTACAGTTACCTAATTGGTGTAAGTAGTCCACCTATGAACCATAAGGCATAAAGGTGACATTAGTTGCATAGTTTGATTTTATTTTTCAGCTAACAGACATTATTGTAAATAACTATAGTCTGTCTGTATTACCCCACTCTGTGTTTTATTTCCTCTATGGTAAGCCTGTTAACACTGTGGTAAAGGGTTAGTCACTGTTCTGACCTTGTTTTAGAGTGTCTGGTATTATTTTTAGTTGTCTGTTATCTTCATCCTCGACTGCTTAATATACTTATTTTGTCTTCTCTCTCTTCCTTATTTGTTACCAGCTGTGTACACCTGAGTTCCTGACTTTTCCCAGGCTTAAGAAGCCCCGTTGAATCCATATTTAAGAACAAAGTCCTGAATAGGATTTATACGTCCTCCCCATAAAGACTTTCGACCCTGAATAGTCCTTTTGAAAAGTATGTCCTACTTTTTTATAATTTAATCTTTACTCTCCAGGTGATTTGACTTCCCTCCCAAGTTAACCAGCAGCCTACCCCCCCCCCCTAGCAACAGTTAAGTGACCCTCTCTTACTCTCCTTCTTCATCTCTGGCCTTGAGGCAACTCTCTCCTCTACCTTGACACAACACTTTGGTGAGCTCTCTGCTTGCTCTGTCTCTTGCTATTCCTGGACACGGCCACTAGGTGGCACCCTATCGATTAGAAAACTAATTATTTACCTTATCCACACAGTACAACTTTGCCCCTTGTTATCCCCTAGTCTTAACCCCTCTATATTAATATACTGCACCCAACACTGCTAACTCACTTAGCTACCCTACAATTATATTATCACCCCAAACCCACCATAGTCCTCCTTTACATTACCCTATAATTCACTTTTTACCCTGCAGGACACAGTGCTTCTCTCTCCTTCTCTGATTGTTTTACTGCCACTGGTCCCCTCTCTGGTCCCTACCCTTATACTTCCTCTGCCACACCTCCAATTCACTCACATCCTATCTCATTTCCTGCCTCACTCACACCTGCTAACTCTTTACTCCTATCTTTTGGCCACACCCCACTCTCCATACTCCTATCTAATTGCCACAACCCACTCTCCACCATCCTACTCCTCCAATTTCCAACCTTGCTAACCTCACCTCACTAAAAATATGCCTTTAAGCCTTAAACTACTTTATCTACTGCTACTCCTCAACATCCTTCTTTTAAACTATATTCTAACTTCCTACGAGTATTCTACACTTAGCAGGTCTCCTACTTTAACTAAACACACAACCTCTATCCTTCCTCTAGCAGAACAAACCTGTACTAATATCCTATCATACTGTCCCTACCTTCCCCCTCTCTTTCACAAATTACACCATAACAGGTTTCAAACCACTAGAAAGTTCTATCTAATGCCCTCCAAAAACTCTAAAATATTTCCAATCTCACAAACACTTTTACTGTTACATGGGGACATCCACCCCAACCCTGGCCCCAACAATCCTCTCAACCTCTCCCTTTCTAACCAAACTGCTAACAACTTCAGTTCACCTTTCTCTTCTAACTCCTTTCTATAGCACACCTAAATATTCGTAGTATCAACAATAAAATCACTCAACTCCATGCTCTAATTGACCTCTATGCATTTGATATCCTCTGTCTCACTGAAACATGGCTCAAACCAGGGACCAAAGACAACGAAATTACTCCTCCTGGTTATAGCACTTTAAGGCAAGATCGTCTTAACAAAAAGGGTGGGGGAGTGGCCTTACTATACAAATCCCAACTTCAAGCGGCCTTAATTGACTCCTGCCTCCCCCAGCCAATGCTGAAATACTCTGTAGCAAACTCCAAGTAAATAAGAGCAAAGCCATTTATATAATATGTTCCTATATCCCACCAGGCAATAACTTAAACACACTTGAAAATATTCTTAGCTGGGTCTCCTGTACCTTTCCTCAAGAAACCATAATCTTAGGAGACTTTAATATTGATTGGAACTCCTGCATCTCTCCCAAACCTACCTTTCACCTCAATCTCTTTAACTTTCAACAAACCATAAACTCCCCCACTAGAATTCACAAATCAACCAATAAACAAGCCATCCTGGACTGGATATTGATCAACAACAATCCCCTCTTATATGAAAGCGGAATACTCCCAGACAATATCAGCGACCATCTCCTCACCTACATCACTAAACAAAAAAAGAACAATCTCAAACAGCCTACTTATCGTACTGTACGTAACAAAAGAAACTTTAACCTGCCTACTTTCCTTAATGAACTCAAAGAATGTAACTGGTCAGCTCTAAAACACCTCCCACTGAGGAAGCAGTTGCCCATTTCAATAACACATTCCTACAAATTCTCCAACATCACGCCCTCTCGCTTAATTAGAATAGGATCCAAAGCCGCCTTGGCTTTCCAAACAGACCAAACAAACAATGCTAGCTAGGAATAAACTATGGACAAAATGGAGAACCACTAAAGATCCAACTGACCATCAAAACTTCAAACACCTCAGAAATATTTCAAAAAAACTCACCTATCTTGATAAAAAAAATTATTACCTTCAATATCAACAAAACCAAAATCACAACCCCAAAAAATTCTGGTCAGGAATCAATAAACTGCTCCATCCAGGGAATACCAAAACACCTACACCAGCTATCTTAGCTCAGACCCCACCCAATATAATAGCCAATGCTTTCAATAACTTCTTCTCTGAAACTATTACCTCTCTTGCAAACACCATGACTCCCATCGCTTCCCTTCAAAAGACCTCTCCTCAAAATAACACCCCCACTCTCAAATTTAGTACAGTCTCCACTACCCACATACGTAAGTTACTCTCTAAACTCAAACCATGCACCTCAGCGACAAACTACCAGCTGAATATCTGCAACTAGCAGCAGCAGAACTAGCTTACCCAGTCTCCATCTTAATTAACAGAACAATAACCGAATCTACTATTCCATCCTGCTGGAAAGTCTCCCATATCATTCCACTGCATAAAGGAGGTAACACTAATGAACTTTCTAATTTCCGCCTATAGCCTTACTATCTCCACTATCTAAAATTATGGAACGTTGTATACACCATCAACTCTTACAGCATCTCTTGCAAAACAGCCTACTCAGACTCCCAACATGGTTTTAGGCCCTATCATAGTACTTCCACTGCCCTTCTCTCCTTCACAGACATCATCAACAAAAATCGCAATAATAACCTTTTCTCCTCTGCCTTATTACTGGACCTCTCAAAAGCCTTTGATATGGTCAACCATCAACTTCTCCTGAAAACTTTGAAATCTCTCTCTGGACTCTTTGGCCATACAGTGGTTTGACTCTTATTTGAAAGATAGAAAACAAGCAGTCCTCTGGGACAGCCATTTATCCTCTCAGCTCCCAATCACTATCGGTGTCCCTCAAGGATCCATCTTAGGGCCCCTCCTCTTCTCCATATTTATAAATAACCTGTCTACCTCACTCCCGACATCCACCTGTATTCAGTATGCTGATGATTCTACTCTCATCTGTTCTTCTTTATCCCCAGAAGAACTTCACTCTTCCACCCAAAATGTCTTCTCAGCAGCGGAAAAATGGTTCCAACAAATCTGTCTCCTCCTTAATCCCAAAACCAAATTATTACTTTTCACCCCAACTCTTAAATCTGCCCCTATCTCCTTTTCCATTGTGTCAGGCAATGGCACTATTATTAAACCAGATTGTTCCACTAAACTACTAGGCGTTACAATAGACAATCAACTAAACTTTGATTGTCACATTGATCTAACCATCAAGGCTGTTAATAAAAGATAGGTGCCCTCTATAGACTCAAGCCCTTTCTTTCTGCAACCACCAGAGTGTCTCTTGCCCAAACTCATCTCATCTCTACACTATTGTATGCCTCTCCCTCATTCATCAACATTTCAAAAGCTAACCTTCAGAAACTTGCTACAGCCTACCATAGTATTGCCAGGTTTGCTACAGGTTCCCCATTCCGCTCACCATTGTCTTAATCTCAAAACCTTAACTGGCTTGAACTTCAAAATCTAATTCTCCTACATCAATTAGTCATCATTTATAAAATTCTCCATTACCCCTCTAATACACCCATACTAAATAACCTCATTACCCCATACAAAAATCTTACTTCCCTTTGCTCAGCCAGCAAACTTCTAGTAGCTACTCTCAAATCTCATAATAAAGCAGGTGACTCCTTATTTGCTAATGCTGTTGGCTCATACTGGAATAAACTTCCCATAGAACTGACCTCTTTAGGCTCATCACACCTTTTCAAAAAAAAAACTAAGAAACTATTTTCAATCCCACTGGTTATGTCCTTGCTCTAATCCTGACTGAACTCACCTAACAATCCCTCTCTACAGTCCGTGTCACTATCACTACTTCTATCACTCCAGTAGTGTACCTAGCATCCCACCTGCTCATTAATTTTTCCTATACTATCTATTTCTCTTATACTTGATATATCACTGCAACCTGTTTCTTCTCCCCATTTACTTAGCCTATAGGCTTATCACTTCTGTGCAAATCTCTATCCTAAAACTAGTGCCCCGGCACTACATGTTTTATCCTAATTTGTTATTAGTGTAAATACTTATAGACTCTTTATCTGTTATTGTTTTCTCTCCTCCTTATTTTTTAGCAGTCCTACTATTGCAATTGTTATAGGATTACAATTCCTCACTACTGTTTAGTTCTTGTTAAACTTCCTCTGCATTGTTACTCTACTACAAGAAAATGTTCCTTTTTTTGCTTATATGTTTTTCATATTTTTTGTTTATTGTAAGTTACTAGTACATAGTGGAGCTTTTCTCCTCGGGCCTCTGCTGAAAATGGACATGTATCCAGCCAGACTAGCCCGGTCAACAAATGTAAAATAAATAAAATAAATAAAAATTATTATGTCTATAGCACTATTATATTGACCTGAATACGGATATGTACTATATTTATTCTGTAGTGAAGAAAGCTAAAATTGCTGAGCATGGATTTAATGTTAGTGATAAACAAAGAAATAGATTTGTTGTTTCTGTTTCCTTTCTTATAGAAAGTCATTTTGCATCTATGTATTGTATATGATTTACTGCCAATACATTGGATGTTTTTTTATTAAATGAGATTTGGTTTTGCATAGCTGTTTGTTCATCATTAAACTTTAATAAAGGTTTCTGTTATTAAGTAAGTAAATAAATAAATGCTTCATTCATGACAGAATGGTAAGGCATAAAGAAATGATCAAAAGCTGAAACTTTCTGCAACATCAGTAAGCTAAAAGACTATAACTGAGTTCCAGGACAGATGAATACTTACAGTGATTTACGCCACTATGTATTTATTCTTTGTTTACTGTGTAAGTGAATTGGTCCCTTGACCCTTTTTAGCCATGACCCATGTGCTTAGACACAAATTCTACAATATTTTACAATGTGAGAATTAGATCAATTTCAGTGAGCTTTCATTAAAGAGTTATAAAGATGAAACTAAGCAAATACTAATTCAACAAGATAGATTTTCAAATGTGGACTACATCAATGTGAGGATTTTTTGTTTCAGAACTTACTCAGAGTTATACAGACATGGATTCATCTTTGCTCGTTGAGATAACTTCAAAGTTGAGTGTGGGTTTGGTATAGTAGTTAAGGTCTTTACTTTATAAGCAGAAGGTACAGGGTTTGATTCTGACCTCAGCTTACTGGCCTTTCAGGTTATTAAGCCAAGTATTTCCCTATGAATGAATGAAAATGTTTCTCCCAGAGACTGCTGCTACTTTGGAATAAACTCCCACTTCACCTGAAGCAGAGCTCCTCAATGACCCTATTTAAGCACAACCTTGACAACTGTATGTGAGAAAGTAAATTCACCCCAGGGGTGGTATTTATATTCCTCATGGACAAGGGCAGTTGATGCTGATCATTGATTTGCTCTGCTAACAATGCCCATCTAACCATAGTTAACTTGGGAGAAGGGTATTGCATGGCTAGGCTTGTAAAGGCCTTAGGGCCATTAGCTTAGTAACCTCTTATTAACCTTTAAGCAACCTCCAGCCCCCAACACAACCCAAATGACACATAGTCCACATACTCAGTGTGCCACTCAACTACAGCCCATAAGGCATAACGTACCCAACACTCTAGTCATAGGTGACTCTATAGTCAGGAACACTAATGTTCCACTCACCAGGCTAAACAAGGAAAAAGTTACTGTCAGCTGCCTGTCAGGTGCCAGGATCCGCCACGTAATGCACGCACTCAGGTCACTCCACAACAAGTACAAATATGACTCTGTCATTGTCCATGTTGGTGTGAATGACCTGAGACGTACCTCCCTGGACTACATGAAAAGAGACATGGAGGAGCTGTCTGATCTTGTAGCCCAGGCCGGTATGACCCTAGCCCTGAGTAGCATCCTGCCATCACCCAGAATGACACCACAGTACAAGGACAAAATGATTGACTTTAACAATTGGCTAAGCTTCTGGTGTCATTCTAAGGGAATCCAGTATCTGTCTGCTTGGGATGACATGATCAACAGACCATGCTGCTTTGCCAGAGATGGCCTGCACCTGTCACCATTGGGATTCCAGATACTGGCAAAGGCTCTTGCCACCCCTATAGTGCCTTTTTTAGGCAAGGTTCAAATGACAAATTCACCACCGTAACAGGTACAAGCAAGCAAAATCTGAGGGTAATGCTACTCAATGCTAGAAGTCTAAACCTCAAAATGCACTCACTTGAGGCACTCCTTAAAATGGAGAACATTGACATCTGTGCAGTGACAGAGACCTGGTTCAAAGCTCCAGAAAGCACCCCTGCATTACCAGGCTATAATTCATACCACACCTTTCGGCCACCAAACCCGGACCGAAACACTAAAGGTGGAGGCGTGTCCATATTCATTAAGGATATCCACACCTCCAAGCTAGTTGCTCAGCATAATGCATCCAAGATTATCCAAGTTCAACTAACTCTGGGCAAAACCGCAATCCAGATTGTAGCTTGCTACAGACCCCCCCACCATGCCCCAGGATTCCCACTCCTCTTTTCTTGATACACTGGAAAATATTAAGGTACAACCCAACACTCTAATAATGGGTGATTTCAACTACCCTACCATTAACTGGGAAAACTACTCATGTGCCAACTCTTTTGCTCAATGTTTTTTGGAAATCATCAATTCCAACGCTTTGGATCAACTTATCCACACCCCCACCAGAGGCAGCAATATCCTTGACCTGGTCATCACCAACATGGGTGACCGGTGTTCCACACCAGTGGTCAGCTCCTCGTTGGTCAGATCCGACCACAAGCTAATCACCCTAGACATCCACATCCCGCTCCCACCCCCCATTAGGAAAACAACCATAAAAAATTTCTCCAAAGCCAACTTCACGCTTCTTAAGACAGAAGTGGCAAACTTCATGACACCCATGCAGATGGACAATAGAGGTACGACTGCTGAATCCTGCACAAATGCACTTTATAAGCACTTACACGAGTGCATGGATCATGCTATCCCTAACAGAACCAAGATGCTATCCTCCAAAAAAGGAAGCCAATCTGGTGGTCTTCTGCCATAAACAAACTCTACAACAGAAGAAAGAAACTGTTGCAAAAAAGAGTAAAATCCCACGATTGGAGGAACTCCCTGGTCAGCCTCAGTAAGAAGCTGAGATCCCTCATAAAATCCTCCAAAGCTAGTTATGAAAACAAAATTGCCACTGATTCTAAAGACAACCACAAAGCATTCTATAGCTATGTTAAAAATCTCAATGGCAACACTCAGATCTGCTCTGAGTTACAGCACAATGACACTAAATATAAAGAACCAACTGATATTGCCAACATCCTGGCAGATAGGTTCAGTGCTAACTTTACCCCCCTCTCACCCCATAAAGGGCCCATCTTTATACCAGAAGAATGTAAAGTTCCTGTAATCACGGCTGTACAGGTAAAAACTTCACTCTCCAAAGCCAAGAACACAGCATCCATGGGACCTGACAACATCCCAGGCTGCCTTCTACATGAACTACAGAATGAACTGGCACCCCACCTAAGTACCATGTTCAATCATAACCTCACCTCAGGCTTTGTGCCCATTGAATGGTGCACCATGACAGTTATCCCACTCCACAAAGGGGGGGCCACAACAGACCCCAGGAACTACCGCCCCATTAGCCTGATGAGCCTCGTCTGCAAGGCCATGGAACGTATCATCATGGAACTCATAAACAAAGACATTGGAGAGCTCCAAACCCTGGACCCCACACAGTTTGGGTTTGTAAATGGCAGATCATGTCTCCTAAACCTGATAGACTTCTTTGAAGTAGTCACCAAGGCCATGGATGAGGGTAAGGTGGTTCACACAGCCTATCTAGATCTCGCCAAGGCGTTCAACACCATCCCCCACTCTGGAATTATAGATAAACTCACTAAACTAGTTATAAATCCCTATGTCACAAGATGGGTTGCCACCTGGCTTACTGAAAGAACCCACACTGTGAAAGTAGCAGACTCCAAATCAGACTTCAGACCAGTGACAAGTGGAGTACCACAGGGTTCAGTCCTGGGTCCTCTCCTGTTTGGTATCTACTTCTCTGAAGTACAGGCTAACACAGAAGGTCTTTGGCTAACTAAATTTGCAGATGACTGCAAACTAGGAGCCATAATTGAAACTCCTAATGATGTGGACATCCTACAAAAGAGCCTCACTGAGACAGATGCCTGGTGTCAAAGACATGGTCTCAAGCTCAATGCCAAAAAGTGCATTGTCATCCCCTTTGGTAAAAATTCTGTACCCATGAACTACCACATAGGTGGTAGTCTACTTAACACTGAAAGTGTGATAAGAGACCTTGGGACACAGGTGGACAGTAGTCTCTCCTTTGATAATCACATTGCCAAAGTGGTCAGGAAATCCTTCTACGTGGCACACCTCATCACAAAAGGTTTCTCATCCAGAAAAAAAGAGGTCATTGTTCCCCTCTACTCATCACTCATTAGACCCATTATAGAGTACAACGCCCCTTTTGTTATGCACCTCACAAGACAGCTACAACAACTGGAAAGGCCGCAAAAATACCTCACAAAGAGGATTACTGGCCTCAAACAGATGCCTTCATGAACCGTCTCAAAAAACTCCAGCTTTACTCCATTGCATATCGCCTACTCAAAGGTGATCTCTGCCTAACATACAAAGCTATGTCAAACCCAGAGCTGTTGGACATACTCCACTTAAAGAAATCCCAATCCCTCCGAGCTACACGCTCTAGGGATCTAAACCTTGTCACCACAATAAACAGAACATGCTGGAGGGACAGATTCCTGTCCCAGAGTCTTCCCATACTCTGGAACAGACTACCTATCTATGTCAAACAGAGCTCCTCATTAGCAATCTTCAAGAAAAATCTTGATGATCGGATGGGTAATAAGAAATTCACCCCGGGGATCACCTCTGTGGTTCTACTTGACAGGGGCACAGGAAAATAATTTTCTTGGGTGGCGAAAGCCAGGGTACATTTTTGGCTAGGCTTGTATAGGCCCTAGGGCCAATAGCCTAGTACCTACCTATGAACCTATGAGCCCATCTGCTTAATAATAATATACCCTGTGTTTCTGAAGTATAGCCAAACTATTCACTTATGCTGCGCTGAGAAGGTCAGTAAAAAGGCTGAAACATGCATGTCCACAGCTAGTGGGGTTTTGCTTTAGTGGCCCGAATGTAACCATAAAGATTTAAAAAGCAAAAAAAAAAGTCATGGACATTCAGAAGCCATGTAGCTGAAATACTTGATGTCCTGAAGGGGTCAGTTACATCCCATGGGCCTCTGCTACAGGAGGTTTAAGGTATCACATAGTGAAAACTCTAGGCTATCTGGGTTTTCCTTTCAGTTTTCAATAATAATAACCTGTATAGAAACTGAAGAAATAAACCAGCTACAAATGTACTAATATGAATGTGTCCAGTAGAAACTCTATTAATATTCATGTTATAATAGATTAATCAACTACAAGAAAACTACAGATTTACTAAGGTATCAGTAATATGAATGTCTTCATAGTGATAAGAGATAAAATAGACTTAGGAAACACCAGCAAACAAAAGGAAACAAGGTCAAAATGGATATGCCTAACAATATAAAGAAATATTCCAATAATCATTACAGTAGTGGCTCAATTATGAACTCTTCTCTCATTCTCACAGCCTATATTCATAAATATATAGGAAATGTTGTTAGTCTTCTAGGCCAGTCTTTCAGTTCCTAAAGATAATGGTAGGCACTGCCAAGTACTAGTTGTCTAAACCAAGCTACCCCTTCAGTGGGGAGTAAGATAATATTTCCCCCTGTGGTTAGAAGTGAAAACCCATTATCCAACCCATTATGGAGATAGCCATGAAGAGGCCAGTAAACAGAACCATATACTTTTTTTTTACAGAAAACTTTCACTCATGCCAAGGTAATCTGTCTCAGGTTCCAAACAGAGACAGCAGTGGTCATCTTCAAAATTTACTCTACCTCTTGTGAATAGTTCAGTAAGTTCTGGGTAAAACACAGGAAAGGGTTGTCAGGGGTTTCCTTCGTCCTTTTGACACCTTTAACTGCTGGCTATGCAGTTTTATAATCAGGGACAAACTCCAGCTTCATTGTAACTGTTTAAAATGTCTCACATGGATGTTAAGATAGCATCATTTTATATAACATTAATAACTGACTGGTTGCAATATCCTCACTTTTTTATGAATAAACAGAGCTGAGAAATTCGCAAAAAAGGCATAGTGCCTAAAGCATTTTGTGGGGAGTAGAAGTGATACAGGAATCTCCATTATCAATATTACCAAACCTGTACAATTACCAGAGGTGTGCAAACTAGAGTGTCCTGGCATGAGAGGCAGTTGCCAGCAGCATTTGACAAAAGGCCACGACAGTAAAGGAAGCCCCTAGTAATCCAGTTATCCTAATGAATGGGGAGTGAGTCTATAGGATATTGAACTGAATGTCATCCAACATCCCAGTCCTGAAATTATTCCACTGGTTCTACAAAGGAGCACCTAAAATTAATGTTTCTTAGTGTCCAGGGCCTAAAATCCTGCTTGTACTATATAGTTCAGTAGTTCACTTTAAGAGATGGATTAGGTCAATTTCAGGCACAAACCAAATCAGGTGAGAAAGTCTGAGCTGGAGCTAGTTAATACATTATGGCAGTAATGGCATATGCATGAAAGTTAGGTAGTCTCAGACCACTAAGGCTTCTGGCTAGAAGTAGCTTTGCTCTGAAATCCTGAGGGGACTTAATTTTCAAAGAAAGTTGACAATTAACCTCTGATTTTTACTAGTTTTTCAGTCCCAATAAGTTGCGCCAGATAATAAGTAAAGAGAATGTACTTGGGTGACAGAATCTTTTTCACTGCATTAATCCTGGTCAAGAAGGGGAGACAGAGTTTGTTTGCCTATAGATTATTACTTGTATGTCAGCTATCAGTAGTTTAACATTTTCATTTAACATTATGGCTAAGCTGTAGACTAGATTTATTCCTACATTCTTGTGTCTATACAATTTATGCCTATTGTCTTCAGGAGATTATTTTGAGAAAGCCATGGAGTATTTAATTTCCGGAAAACACTTGCATTTTTGTTCAGAAAACACCCTGACATTTGGTTAAAATCATTTTAACACCTTACACACTTCTCCTATATAAACTAGTGGATCTGCAAGCCAAAATTCCCCCTTGTCTGCAGTCCAGTAGAATGAAATTTGTTGATGGGAAGACAGAATGGCATCTAAAGGTGTCTAATGGTACTTCTAAAGCATGGCAAGAGTCCCTGGTACTATCGCAGACAGCACTGGTGAAAGCATGCATCTTTGTCTTCTTCCTCATTAGAAACTAAAAGTGTAGAGTGAAGTCCACCTGTAAAACATGTGCAACTGATTCTTTATAAAGGAACTTGCATCAGTCTAAACAATGGCTTACAGTAATGTATGCCTGAAATGCACCCTATAAGACTGACCATTCAAATGAGTAAAACATCTTCTGTAAATCTAGAAACTTCCTTACACCTATTAGTTTGTGTCATGTTTTAACCAAAGTGTGAATGAATTTGTACCTTCCTGCCTACCTCTGAAAAAAAGCTATATTGGGGGCTAGTAATACAGGCTTTTACCTACTTTTTTCACATAAATTCCAGTTTTAGGCAGGATTAGTGAGATGGGTTTGTAGTCAAGTAGGGAGAGTGGATCCTGGCCCAGTTTTGGAAACAAAACGATAAAGGTTAGTCTAGATAATCAGGTGAGCTGCCCCAGTTCTTCTGCCCATTTATACAGCTTCAAGATTAAAGAATGTGAAGGTTCTGATACACCATAAGGAAATTCCCTGACAGATCATTAGGTACAGGTGCTTTACCTGAAGGATGTCTACTAACAGTCTACTTAGTGGTGGATAGCAGTAGGCTGCTGTTTACAGTTGTAGTAGTTCTACAGATCAGAGAAAGTTCTTCCTAAACTGACCAGCACTATAGTCCTGGGACTGGTAAAGTTCCTGATAACTGCTATGCATTATCACTGATTTTAAAGGAATTGTGCTGAGGCATACCAAGCTCATCCTTGATGGCTAAGATGGTCATTTATCTATATCTGCCCATGAACCAAGCTGCCAGTAGTTTGGAGGATTTAATACCATTTGCTTAATGGAACTGTTTCCTTCTCTGTCATCTAGGTTAATGGATGTTATAATGAAGAACTTTACACCCCTTTTTAAGTTGCCATAATTAATATCCTAGCAGTTTAACACTATGCAATCAATTCACATCCACCAATGTTGGTATTTCTTTATCCCACTGCTGTTTAAAAAGGAATGTGAGCATTCTTTTAACTTCAAATGTAAGATTCTCCTATTTAATTTCAGTCACACATATGTCTTCTCCATAATCTCTCCAAAGTCCTGGAATTATCTTTCCTTGAAGGTCTATATTTCCCTGACATGTCAGGATGACAAGTATGAATGAATCTCTCTGGTGTGTTGTGATGAGAAGGTTGGACCTCCATAGCTGGGTGGAGGGATGGGTGTTTAGGTCTGTAACTTTCATTGTTTTGAAATTGTGGTTCAATAGGAACAAGAGAAGTGCTCTATCACTATCTCCTCTTTTAACTTTATTGAGATGATAAACTAGTAATCAAGCACATTAGCTGCCCATATAATGGATGAAAAATAAGTAAAATTCTTCTATTTTCGATGGAGTGATATTAAATCAGTGAGTGGATGAACAGTCTCTTAATTAGGGCTATGAAAGTTCTCTGCAACAATACCTCCCTTGTGCAATCTGACCATGAGAACAGCTCATCGGCCCTATCAGTTATTTCAGATTTTAATTTCCATTTGAGGTTTTGAAATGTTCTGTTTTGGTTAACCCTAAACAGTTCAAAATACCACAGCCTGTCCATGCATTGTACAACCAGGTAACATTACTTATATTTAGCTTTATTTCCTGTAAAAAAAAAAATATTGACTTTTGCCCTTGAAATAACATACTACACTATCCTCTGTCTGACAGTAGTTCTAAGAGCCCAAATATTCCACAATGAAATTTTAAGTTCTGGTTTACTGCTCCACAATGTGAAAGGTAGTCAAACAAAGGAGCACTGCAATTCTGCTGTGTGAGTGTCATCAAGATTAAAATCTAGAAATAGGTTCATAGATTAGTACTAAGCTAACTGCCCTTGCGAGCCATTTTAAGCCTAGCCAAGCCAAGAGAGACTCTCAAACCCTGCACCTTGTGTTTGCAAAACCAAACACCATAAAACTACCCTCCTAACCCCTCAAGTGAAGTATTAAAATACAATACAGAAACAATGTAATATCTTCTTCAAAAAAAAGTATAGTTAAACACAATAAGTCAATGTGCTACAGAATTTGCTTTATCAATATTTTAATACACATTTTCTGGGGGATAGGAACACTGAAGAGTAGAACTCCTTTAGTACAAAGATCAAGGCATTATAGAGCCAGTCCAAAAGTTCTAAGGCTTGAACAATTGATCCCATCAAAAGAGAGAGATTTTTCTTGATGAGCCCATTAAGTTGCCAACTACATATCACGGAGCAGTGTACGAGTGGTATAACTTAAGATCATCACCAAAAAATATATAACATTGTGCTTTGTTGAGAAAACACTTGTAGGGTATTTATATTAGTAATCAGGCAAGCTTAATTATCTAAAGTAATTCATGCAGTATAATGGATCTATGCTGTTGCGTTGGTAGCACAAAAGACCACAGCAAGCTTTTGTGGAAAACTGACACCATTTCCGAACCACAATCTGCAAATTTTGTCACTTGATAAGGGGCCAAGACACTGCCAAAATCTAAAATAAATAAGCAAAATCTGTGGGAACTATATAAATGACAACTCAACATGACACATCTATGTTACTAAATGAAGGATAGCATTTTGTGCTATTAAAGAACTAATAACCTACTTAAGTTTTTCCTTTTTGTATCTGCTATTTACATACATCTTTCATGTTAGCATTGAAATAGATCTTGTGATATGCAGCTGTGTATTCTAAGTGCCCAGCTGCATAAGCTACCATCTCCCCTCAAAAATTGAGCTGTAGAACACATGAAACATTTACTGTCTGCATACAGGATTTCTGCAGACCACACCACCAACCGGCAACTTAGAAGAAACAGGAATACAAATTTCCTACATTAACATCATATATAGATATATATCTATATCCATCCATCCATCCATCCATCCACAACCCCTTTTTCCCATTTTGCATGTTGGGGTCTCTCTATATCTATACATATATATATATATATATATATATATTTATATATATATATCTATACATATATATATATATATATATATATATATATATGTATACACACAACACACGCAATTACAATATATAAAATTACAATATATTTTTCCTATTGGCTTAAAACATGCAGAACTGTTTCAAATGTTAAATCTGTATTACCCATCATTCACCCATTCTGAGATGAGTGTGCAATAATCTTCTTTGAATATGAGCACAGTCTGTTGAGTGGCAAACCAATCAGGGTTGGTTTCTGGATCCTAGTGCACATAACTATGCATGACAATATATTGCCAACTCCAAGTCTGCAGGAACACACAGGCAAAATGCAAATGCAGCAAATTTTATGCAATCGCTTGAGTGCCTAGGCAACATGTTATACTATCCCGACATCATGCCCTTGTATGCAACTGAGAAAATATTAAAATTGTACCCTTTAAAACAAAGACATCAAGCAGAATATTAGTTAAGTACAACTAAATACGAGGGGTATTACATAGTGTAAGTGGTGGTATGGAGTAAAAGCGCTAACACATATGCAAGAAAAGGTATGGATGAGAACCATGTGTTGCTACAATAATCAACTAACTGTACACTGCAGTGTTTACATTTTCAGTCAGGTGCAGGGTCATCTTTACCTGTGTACAACCTTGAAAATGTTTGTTTAGTTATATGCTTGCTGTATAAAATGAGTTGCAATTACTGGTAGATCTTGGGTAAGGAACTCCATCATATCCTCTCCTTCGTCTAGTTCTTCAGGTAGGAGTATAAAAACAATTGGCTATTGTGGTTTAAAGCTAGAACAAACATTGCCTGATACTAGGCTTGGCAGGAGACAGAAGGGTCGATGGCTTCAGCAATGCAGACTGTTTGAAATGCTTGGTGGATGATAACTTGAAGGGTACATCAGGTGCAGATCAGTCCAGTCTCTTGTTATCCTATGGGCAGTCATCTACATGCTTCATCCACTGGTGAGAATGAATGATAGCCTGTGGAGATCTTCTGTTAACCAGCGTATTGATAAATGCCTTTGTTTCTTCAGGAATGTCAAATGAGCCCTGTTGACTAGTATGATTTGCTGTTGATGTTGTAGGAAATGAAATCTTAGCTGGAAATTAATCCCTCATTTTCTAAGGTGCCATATTAATGTTACCATTGTCTTCTGTTTTTAAGAAGCAATTACTATAGTCAAGAGCAACACAAACCGATATCGCTACCGGAGCTTAAACTGCATTATATTAATTACAAGGACTCTGAAAATTCAATTTTAGATTTAACATTCCACAGATAATAAAGATACAATGTATCTTTTAGCTAGAAGCTAACAGTTTCTAATGTAGATGTTTTAACTGTTTTTTGAATGTTGTCTGTTTCTATGATTTATTTTCAATTTATTGTGCATATTCTAGATGCATATTTATTTGGAAACAAAGTGGTTTAACTTATGTTTTTTTTCAAAGAAAGGATTTTAATAGTTAACTTTAAGTGCTTATAGTTTATGTTTTACTTATCTAAGGACATTATGTATTTATTTATACCTTTACTGTGTGGCGTATGTCCTAGAAAGTCGTGCTCAGAACTAGTTTCTACCATTTGAAAACTTAAAGGATGACTGATTTTAAGTGCAAATATTAAGTTTCTTTCTGTTTGCTAGTTTTGACTAACTTGTAAATTAGATTGGTGTAACCTGTGAAATAGTTTCGGACACTAGTAAATGTGCATACCCTTGCAGTCACAAGATATGTGCAGCCTGTAAAATGCTTTTGATCATTAGTAAATGTGTATACTCTTGCAACCACAAAGCATACACACATATTTATATATATATATATATATATATATATATATATATATATATATATATATATATATACACACACACACACACACACACACACACACACATATGTTGTAGTTGCGTCTTTCTGCTTAGACCGGTTAGGGGTCGCCACAGCAGAACACTGGTCTGCTAATGATTGGCAGTAGACAAACTAAATAATTCAACAAACTAATAAAAAATAAAACATGGAAAAAGCACCACGCTAGGAAACAAAAACTGTATGTTAGCGCTTTTGTTTACTAAAAATATGTAAACTTCTTCAGACCGATTTTTACATGCTGAGTTGCCAGCTCTGATGCACAACCTTCAACGAAGGTATGCCCATTCACGCATGTCTCCACACAGAAGACGCTCTAGCTGAGAATCGAACAGGACAACATTTTACCGTGAGGCGACAACGCTAGCGCAGCACCACCACCACCGCAGTTTTATATATATATATATATATATATATATATATATATAAATATATATATATATATATTTGCATATATTGCACAGCATTACTTTTTGTTAGAGTAGTTAGGAAACAGGTAAACATGAGCTCAGTGGAGTGTGGGAAGATGTTAGTGTCATTCCTGACTAAGGACTGTAAAACCAGCAGAATTTCATATGCAGGTATGTCCAAAGAAGACATGATATCAGCCTTGTGTGCATGTAAAATGCAGTCAACTGAAAATGGAGGTACTGAGGCAGTGCTTTTCGGTGTAGTGGACATCAGCAAAATAACTGAGTCTCAGATTATATCAGAGCTCAGCTGAAATTAAAGAGAATAGTACTGGAAATGAAACACATAGAGGCTGGGAGATGAACAGCTTGAGGTGCAAAGGGAGTGAGAACAAAGAAAGAGTGAATGAGAGCAGACTGAGGATGAAGCCAAAAAAAGTTAGAATGAGTAAAAAGAAAGAAATAGTATGAGCACGAGAGGCGAACACTGGCCCTTTGTCAAAGGATAATGAGTAATTGAGGTGAATACCTGTCAATGCCAGCAACATATTGTTTCCTGAGCAAAAGAGGATTACTTTGACAGTTTCATTCAGACATTTGAAAGGATGTGTAATCAACACCAACCTTGACCAAGGGCAAAAACTTCTTTGCTCACTGGTGTCCAAAATGTCAGATGTAGATTTGCTGAATTACAATGAATTTAAACACTGATTGTGTGAACGTTTTTAACTGACTCCTGAAGCCAACAGGAAAGTCAGAGAACATAAAACAAAACCAGATGAAAAAGTATGTGATTGTATTGCAGAAATAACCCTTTACATTTCCAAGTGAGTGAGTGTATGTCAAGTCACTACCTATGAAATTCCTTGAGCCCTTGTGATAAGACAGCAAGCACTCATAACTTTCCCCTGAGGACAAGAGACTCTATTTAGCAGATTGGGAGTACAACACTGCTGACGAACTGGGGGGGGGGGGGTGAACTCTGTTTAGCTAATAGAGCACAACTGCATAAGAAGGGGGTATGCTAAGGGGTCAGTCTAAATCTTCGCAGTGAGAAACACAGGCAAATGGGAAAACACTGGTTCAAATACATGAAAAGATCTTATAGTAAATCATGTCCAGTATAACTAGATGGGGCATGTAAGGTCAAAATGTCTACAATAATAGGTTAAAGTACAAAAGGCATATAAAGGAGCTAATAAAAATGTCAACACAGTGGTGCAGATTGACCTGAGACTGCAAATGATGTAGATTATCTCAAAGGCCTCTGCCCTCTTCAGGTAGAGAATACAGAATACCATTTTTAAGAGGGACACTGCAACAGCTGCAACTATTGTTAGCCTGCAACTGTTAGACAGAAATATTACCAGCCCAAGAAGTTCACTATGGCTAGGGCCATCAAAGAGACACCTTTTCAGGTACCATTAACCAAAGTTAATTTGGATTGGATAATGGGGTCAATGAAACAAGCATGTGGAAGTGTTTGATATTCCACTTTTGTAGTAGGTAATGACCTTGATACACACTACCCTATGTTTATATTGTTATTAACAGCAGGTATGGAGTAAAATCCCATAGGAGATGTAGCCAGTATCCTAACATTCAAAATAGGCCGATAATGTGGCCACTTCAGAAAAAGAGCTTGAAGGTAGTGAAACGCCTAAATCAGAGCTGCAGTTGTCAGTAGGTATTGTGCCTCCTCTGGATAGCATTACTTTAGAAGAAAATGATTGGACCTTGTTTTCATATTTGCTGAAAGTGATGACCAGACAATATCATAATGCTGCTTAAAACCTGAGCTTTGGCCAGCTAAGATCTAGATGTATTCAACTGGACATATAAGAGAATTTAAGTACCTTTTATCTGCACTTTTTTCAAATAATACAGCATTTTAATTGATTTATTTGTGTTGCATTGAATATTAACTGAACTGGAAGTTCTGACTCTGTTTTTTCAGTTAGTGTTTGCTAGATTTTATTGCCTGTTAGAATTCCTGCTTAGACAGTAATTGCAGTTGGTGGTAGTCTTATTCATTGATATCTTGTTACTGCCTATTTAAGTGGTACATTTTGGAATATTTTCTACTTAAAACCTGAGCTTTTGCCAGCTAAGATCTAGCTGTATTCAACTGGACGCATAAGAGAATTTAAGTACCTTTTATTTATTTATTTTATTTTACATTTGTTGACCGGGATAGTCTGACTGGATGCATGTCCATTTTCAGTGGAGGCCCGGGGAGAAAAGCTCCAAGGGTAAGCAGATACAGCATTACATAATACCAGCATTACATATTACAAACAGACTATTTACAGAGATTACATAAGTAAGCAAATTAGTTCCACAGGTTACAGTAAATCCTGAGCACAAGTCAGGATTAAATTAAATTACACAGTAAACTGGTTAACAGATTTTTGCACATTCTAGAGAGAGTTAGCCAGGCTTGATACATTGACATAGCCAGTTAAGTGACAAATGTTGTTTGAGTCTAGTTTTAAATTGACCTAAGGTGGAAAGTAAGGTAATATCAGCTGGAAGAGAGTTCCAGGATCTACTTGCAGAGTTTGCAAAGAGAGAATCACCGGCTGTGTTATTAATTTTGCTAGTTTGAATTAATAGTTTGTTAGAGGATCGAAGCGGTCTAGGATTGTTATAGGGAGTGATAATATTTTTAACTGCAGGAGTATTGTCCGAATTATAGAGGATTTTATTGGCCATAATCAGTTGGTTATACTGGATTAGGCTGGGTAGTTCAAGCCACCCAAGCTGATTTAAATTGATGCAATGATGTGTCCTAGAAAGGCAGCCCAGTGGCAAACCTGGCAATGTGGTTGTAGCAAATTGAGAGTTTGTTAAGGACAGTCTTGTTTAAATTCGAGAGTAGAGGGGATGCATACAGAAGGGTTGAAAAAAGGTGATAGCGAGCTATGGTAATTTTAGCTGGAGGGGTTAGGAAGGCTTTTATTCTGTAAAGTGACCCTAGTTTTTTATTGATGGTTTTGATAGTTTGGTTAACATGTAGGTCAAATTTTAGATTATTGTCTATGATGACACCTAATAGTTTTGTAGATGGGTCAGGGGAGATTATTGTGCCATCATTTGATTTTATGGTAAAGGTGAAAGCGGTAGACTTACGTGTTGGTGAAAATAACAGCATTTTAGTTTTTTTGGGATTTAGGATCAGATGATGTTCAGAAAGCCAGTTTTCTATTGTATTAAAGGTGGTCTGGGTAGCTGACCATAGCTCTACTGGAGATGTGGCTGAGCAAATCAGAGTAGAGTCATGAGCATATTGGATACAGCTGACTTTTGGGATGACAGTATAAAGGTTGTTAATGAAGATAGAGAATAGCAAGATTCCTAGTATCGAGCCTTGTGGTACTCCAAGGGTGTTAGGTGGAAGGTTAGAGAGTTTGTTCTGCCAGAGGACAGCCTGCTGTCGACCATTCAGGTAGGACTGAAACCACTGGAGGGCTCCAGTATCTAGACAGAATGTTTGCAGGGTGTGGATTAAAAGTTGGTGATCAACCATATCGACTGCCTTGGAAAGATCCAAAAAAAAGGCTGAGGATATATAATTATTGTTGCAATTATGGTTTATGGTGTTAGTAAAGGCTAGGAGGGCTGAAGTAGTGCTGTGATGAGGACAGAAGCCATGCTGAGTGTCTGCCATAAGGCTATTTTGGATTAGGTGGTTCATGAGTTGTCTCTGAATACATTTTCCATAATCTTTGCAAGTGGAGAGAGTATAGCTATTGGCCTATAATTGAATTCAGTAGAGCTGCCTCTATCTGCACTTATCTGCACTTTTTTTCAAATAATATAACATTTTAATTGATTTATTTGTGTTGCATTGAATATTAACTGAACTGGAAGTTTTGACTGTTTTTTCAGTTAGTTCCCCACCCACTCTCCCTGGTTTTGTTTTGGTGTTAATCTTGGTGGCTTTGAAATTGCCCGCCCGTCTTGTAAATTTGTGTTTGGATACTCCTTCTGGGCCCATCTCATTTGCTCACTCAACTGAATGCAGTGAGATTATATTCTGATTTCAGGCACTCCTACTGTGTACAAAGAGAGCATCTGGGAAAGAAAAAAAAATAAAATGTTTAAGCTTGTTTCCTGCCTTTCCTGTAAGTGGTCTAGGCTGTTTGTAGGCTTCTGAGCCCCCAAGCCTTTCTGTGTTGGAGGGAAGCCTTCTAGCTTAATTTTGTTTCTTAGAACTAACCAGTTTTCTAGTTTCAGCACTCAAATCTGTTTCTTTGAACTCAGCACTTGTTCAGAACACATTGTAAGCACTAAATAAGCTGCAAATTACTAGAGCACTCAACTTTCCTCACTTGTCTAGAGGAAAGCAGTTTTTAGTACTTAATAAATAAGCACCTGTCCAGACATGTCTAAGGGTCAGCTCCCGGAGATTTCTCCTGTCTACCTGATGAATCTGACCATCTTGGGGAAATGCAGCAATTGCCTCATGAACACAGACAACCCTCTCCTTCTACCACCCAACACTACAACGTGTGAGAGATGCACGTATATAGCCAAACTGGAAGCAAAGCTCTCTTCACCCAAGACTGGACTAGACAGTCAAGAGGAGAAGGTAAACACTTGCACCACACCACACCACATCACACTCATCACATAGTCCCTTAAAACCTACACCACCAAAACACACACATAGAAACACAAAACACACATCTACATTCACGGAGGCTCTCAATAAAAACCTGCCCAAGCATCAGGGACCTCCAAAGCAGAAATGCAATCAAACTCCACCCCCCAACACAACCCAAATGACACGGAGCCCACAAACTCAGTGTGCCAATCAACCACAGCCCATAAGGCATAATGTACCCATCACTCTAGTCATAGGTGACTCTATAGTCAGGCACACTGATGTTCCACTCACCAGGCTAAACAAGGAGAAAGTTACTGTCAGCTGCCTGTCAGGTGCCAGGATCTGCCAAATAAAGCATGCACTCAGGTCACTCCACAACAAGTACAAATATGACACTATCATTGTCCATGTTGGTGTAAATGACCTGAGACATACCTCCCTGGACTACATGAAAAGAGACATGGAAGAGCTATCCGATCTTGTAGCCCAGGCAGGTATGACCCTAGCCCTGAGCAGCATCCTGACATCACCCAGAATGATACTACAGTACAAGGACAAAATGATTGACTTCAACAATTGGTGTCATTATAAAGGGATCCAGTATTTGTCTGCCTGGGACGACATGATCGACAGACCACAATGCTTTGCCAGAGATGGCCTGCACCTGTTTCCCTTGGGATTCTGGATACTGGCTAAGGCTCTTGCCACCCCTATAGTGCCTTTTTAGGCAAGGTTCAAATGACAAATTCACTACCATAACAGGTACAAGCAAGCAAAATCTGAGGGTAATTGTACTTAATGCTAAATGTCTAAACCTCAAAATGCACTCACTCGTGGCACTACTTAAAATGAAGAACATTGACATCTGTGCAGTGACAGAGACCTGGTTCAAAGCTCCAGAGAGCACCCCTGTGTTACCAGGCTATAATTCATACCACACCTTTCGGCCAGTTAACCCGGAATGAAGCACTAAAGGTGGAGGCATGTCCATATTCATTAAGGATATCCACACCTCCAGGCTAGTTGCACAGCATAATGCATCTGAGATTATCCAAGTGCAACTAACTCTGGGCAAAACCACAATCCAAATTGTAGCTTTCTACAGACCCCCCACCATGACCCAGGATTTCCACTCCTCATTTCTTGATACACTGGAAAGTATTATTGTACAACCCAACACCCTAATAATGGGCAATTTCACCTACCCCACCATTAACTGGGAAAACTACTCATGTACCAACTCTTTTGCTCAACATTTTCTTGAATTCATAAATTCCAATGCCTTAATCAACTTATTCACACCCCCACCAGAGGCAGCAATATCCTAAACCTGGTCATTACCAACATGGGCAACCGGTGTTCCACACCAGAGGTCAATTCCTCGTTGGTCAGATCCGACCACAAGCTAATCACCCTAGGCATCCACATCCCGCCCCCACCCCCAATTAGGGAAACCACTATAAAAAACTTCTCCAAAGCCAACTTCCCACTTCTTATAGGTTCATAGGTTCATAGGTTCATAGGTTCATAGGTTTATACTAGGCTATCTGCCCTAAGGCATTTATAAGCCTAGCCCAAATTATTGTACGCCCACCCTATTATGAAAAAAAAAATACTGTGCCCATTTTGTTGTTGTGCCTCTGTCCAGCAGTGACACAGAGATGATTCCTGGGGTAAACCCACGATCTCCATCATCCAGGTCTAGATTCTTCTTGAACAGAGTCAGCGCGTGTGCTCTGGCCTATTTACAGGGATTTCCAACGGTATGCATCATGAATAGAGCTGTTTCTTCAATCTGGCAGCATATGACAGAAGTCTCCAATTGCTGCAGATGTCGGGTGAGATACATCCCGAATGGGGCATTACTGCTTTCGATCATTCTGATAAGAAGAGTATAGGAACAAGGACCCTCACTAGATAGATGGATGTGTGAATCTTGATCAGGTGGGCAATGTATGTAGATAGAAGGTCTTTCTAACTTTAGCAATGTGAAGAGTGTCAAAGAAGGCCACTGTCAACCTGGTCCCCCAGGATAACCTCTTGTCTTTTAGTGGATTGCCACCTGGCCTTGGTGACTGTTTCAAGAAGTCAACCAAGTTCAAAAGGCATGATCTTCCGGTTCCTAACATAGCTGAAAAAGCCTTATGATTGTCCTTTGAATCCATGGCAATGTTTCTCTTTTTACTAATAATGATCAGGTTTTGTTCTATCATGTAATAGCTTTCTCCTCTTATTGTAAAGTTTGTTAATGGCTGGGGTCCACCAGACTGGATGTTTGCCCTTTGTGGAAAGAGTCTTGGTTTTATTTGGGATTGCCTGATCCATGCAGTCCTGGAGGTGTTCATAGAAGGCATTTGTAAGGGCTTCCGCAGTGTCTTAAGACAGAAGTGGCAAACTTCATGACACCCATGCAGACAGACAATAGAGGTACAACTGCTGAATCTTACACAAATGCACTTTACAAGCACTTACACGAGTGCATGGATCATGCCATCCCTAATAGAACCACGATGCTATCCTCCAGAAGAAGCCAATCTGTTGGTCCTCTGCCATAAACAAACTCTACAACAGAAGAAGGAAACTGTTGCAAAAAAGAATAAATTCCCATGACTGGAGGAACTCCCTGGTCAACCCCAGGAAGAAACTGAGATCCCTCATAAAATCCTCCAAAGCTAGTTACAAAAACAAAATTGCCACTGACTCTAAAGACAACCACAAAGCATTCTATAGCTATGTCAAGAATCTCAATGGCAATGCTCAGATCTGCTCTGAGTTACAGCACAATGGCACTAAATATACAGAACCAACAGATATTGCCAACATCCTGGCAAATAGGTTCAGTGCTAACTTTACCCTCCCTCACCCCCTAGAGGGCCCATCTCTATACCGGAAGAATACAAAGTTCCTGTAATCACGGCTGCACAGGTAAAAAACACACTCTCCAAAGCCAAGAACACAGCATCCATGGGACCTGACAATATCCCAGGCTGCGTTCTACATGAACTACAGAATGAACTGGCACCCTACCTAAGTACCATGTTCAATCATAGCCTCAACTCAAGCTTTGTGCCCACTGAATGGCGCACCGTGATGGTTATTCCACTCCACAAAGGGGGAGCCATGACAGACCCCAGGAACTACTGCCCCATTAGCGTGATGAGCCTGGTCTGCAAGGCCATGAAACGTATCATCATGGAACTCATAAACAAAGACATTGGTAATCTCCAAACTCTGGACCCTACCCAGTTCAGGTTTGTAAAAGGCAGATCATGTCTCCTAAACCTGACTGCCTTCTTTGAAGCAGTCACCAAAGCCATAGATGAGGGTAAGGTGGTTCACACAGCTTATCTAGATCTCGCCAAGGCTTTCAACACCATCCCCCACTCTGGAATTATAGATAAGCTCACTAAAGTAGGTATAAATCCCTATGTCACAAGATGGGTTGCCAACTGGCTCATGGACAGAAAGTAGCAGACTCCAAATCCAGACTTCAGACCAGTGACAAGTGGAGTACCACAGGGTTCAGTCCTGGGTCCTCTCCTGTTTGGTATCTACTTCTCTGAAGTACATGCTAGCACAGAAGGTCTTTAGCTAACAAAGTTTGCAGATGACTGCAAACTAGGAGCCATAATCTAAACTCCTAACGATGTGGCTATACTACAAAATGACCTCATTGAGACAGATGTCTGGTGTCAAAGCCATGGCCTAAAGCTCAATGCCAAAAAGTGTATTGTCATCCCCTTTGGTAAAAACTCTGTACCCATGAACTACCACATAAGTGGTAGTCTACTTAATGCTGAAAGTGTGATAAGAGACCTTGCAACACAGGTGGACAGTAGTCTCTCCTTTGATAATCACATCACCACAGTGGTCGGGAAATCCTTCTACATGGTTCACCTCATCACAAAAGTTTTCTCATCCAGAAAAAAAGAGGTCATTGTTCCCCTCTACTCATCACTCATTAGGCCCATTATAGAGTACAATGCCCCTTTTTGTATGTACCTCACAAGACATCTACAACAACTGGAAAGGCCACAGAAATACTGGCCTCAAAAAGATGCCCTACGCAGACCGTCTCAAAAAACTCCAGCTTTACTCCATTGCATATCGCCTACTCAAAAGTGATCTCTGCCTAACATACAAAGCTATGTCAAACCCAGAGCTGTTGGACATGCTCCTCTTAAAGAAATCCCAATCCCTCCGAGCTACACGCTCTAGGGACCTAAACTTTGTCACCACAATAAACAGAACATACTGGAGGGATAGAGTCCTGTCCCAGAGACTTCCCATACTCTGGAAGAGACTACCTATCTATGTCAAACAGAGCTCCTCATTAGCACTCTTCAAGAAAAATCTTGATGATTGGATGGGAAATAGGAAATTCACCCCAGGGATCACTTCTGTGGCTCTGCTTGACAGGGGGACAGGAAAATAATTTTCTTGGGTGGCGAAAGCCAGGGTACCTTTTTGGCTAGGCTTATATAGGCCCTAGGGCTAATAGCCTAGTACCTACCTATAAAGGAAAACTTAACCATCATTATCAACATCAGCTTCAAAGAGGAACACAGGGTTTACACAAACACCACAAGTTTTATCAGCTGATCAACATGCTCTAAGTTATGTATTACGCTATTAAAGGTGCAACATACAACTTTTGTTTTCTGTTTCATTTATTTACATAGCATTTCTGAATATTTGGGGCTTGATCCATTAATTCTTTAGATAAATAATACATTTTCATGCATGCAAGTAGTAAAGTTTATTTCTTGGATACTTTCCACAGCACTGTATACAGCTATAAATGCACTGCCGTTCCTAATCAAGACTGCCAGTCTCATAGTAAACAGGAGACTGTATAGTGGGTCATAGCAAGGGTGCCACTTTCAGGGTCCAATAAGTCTGAATATATTTTCCCATCTTTCAATGTCGTACTGCTGAAAATAATTGTATGTGTTTCTGCCTAGTTGGTACTTTTAACTTGGAAATTTAGGCCCGTCCAGAAGTTTAACTATGGTGAGGTAAAGGGGGGCATCTGCCCTGGGCACAAGTTAAAAGAAAGGATGCACATCACTAAATAATTTTCTCTACAAGTGGTTGATATGCATTTCAACAAGAACTACCACCCCAGTCCTTTTTACCTGAATTTGCCTTCCCTTAACTGCATTTGCTGTCTTACTACATACACTGGGGATGACTATTCAATCACTTAGTGCTTGTCCTAGCAGGGTATTTTTCCCTAACCCATGGTTATGTGACCATGGAGTTAGTATATGTGTTTCCCTTCTTCATGGTTGTGTGACTGTGGAGTTAGTGTATTTATGTAAGGTGGATGTGTAATTGAGGACTTGCTCCTCTCCAAAAAAACTTGAAAGTACAGTTGTATGAAATTTTACTATAACGGTAGATGTCCTTCTCTTTACTGTTGCAGTATTATTTATCTAAGGAATCTCCTGTCAAGGATAGCCCAATGTCCGGCCAGTATACCAAAGTGTTTAGTTCTTATAGGAACTGTATGCCACATGTATGCTCCCTGCACAAGGCATAGGACATAAAGGTCACATACCGACACACACACTCAGAAATGAAAAAGCCCCAAGAGGAACAGAATGCCCTTTTGGACAAGGAGAACACATGTGTCCAGAAGGAGAAAAAGGAAGAATGGGAAGATGAGCCCCTTGGCTAGGAGGGCAAGAAAGGTACAGGGCAAGAGCTAGAACAGAGGGGGTAGGAGGGAGGGAGTGAATACTGCAACAGTGAAGAGAAGGGCATCTAGTGTTACGGCAAGATTTTACACAACTGTACTATGTCTTTCCATATCATTGTTGTAGTATTCTTTACCTAAAGGAGACTACAAGAGCTCAAGAGGAAGCCTGGGAGGAGGAAGGCACAGAGGAGACCTCTACAGATGCATGCAGGATAGCCCTGGCAAAGACTGTCCTTGCCCTGGAAATAACATCCAGCTTGTAATGCTTAGCGAAAGTATGAACAGAGGACCAAGTAGGAGCCTCAATAATGGAAGTGGTATACAGACCCTTGAAAAAAGCACCTGAGGAGACAACTGCCCTAGTAGAATGCACATTTGCTGATCAGGAAAGACATTTTCTATGAAAACAATATCAGAAAGAAATAGCCTTAGAAATCCAGGAGAAGTTGATTTGCTTAGAAACAGATGAACCCAAGGTCTTGGGATGAAAAGAAATAAAAAGCTGCTCAGATATGTGAATAACATTAGTTTTATCCATATGATGTCTGAGCTGTCTATGCATATCCAAGGTGTGAAGAACCTTCTCACTGGCAAACTATAGAGAAGGAAAAAAGGGAGGAAGATGAATGGACTGATTAAGGGACAATGCACTGGCCACCTTAGGCATAAAAGAAGGATTAGTATGAAGAGAAATCCTGTCTCTGTGGAAAACAAAGAAAGGAGGAACAGCCACGAGAGTCTGAAGTTCAGACACTTCCTTGGCTGAAGTGAGAGCCAAAAGAAGAACAATCTTCCAAGCACGATATTGTAAGGAAGCTGAAGAAGCAGGCTCAAAAGGAACCTTACTAAATCTTTTAAGTGCAAAATTGAGGTCCTAGGAATGTGGAATAGGCTTATTGGGAGGCCTGTATGAAGGATGCCCTTAAGAAATTACTTACCCTCAAATCTAGAGGCCAGTGGAAAAGTCAAGGGCAGACAAGCAGAAACTGCTAATAGGTGAGTTTTAACTGAAGAATATGCTAACCCAGCATGGAGCAGATCACACAAATAAGAAAGAGCCAGAGGAGCCTCCACAGATAGGGATTCTGATGGAGGGAGAAGCATCAGACAGAAAATCGCTTTCATTTGGACACATATGATTTCCTGGTAGTGAGGTTCCATGAATAATCTGAAGCATGTCTGAAAAGAGGTGCTTGAAAGGGATCAAAACACTGTCACCCACAGAGTCAGTTGAAGAGTGGACAAGTGAGGATAGATAAGAGATCCCTTGTTTTGTATGAGAATATCTACCCAGTGTGGTAACTTGTCCTGATTGCCCCTGGCCAAGTGAGAAAGAAGGGGGAAACAATGCTGCCTGGGCCAAAACAGAGGCACTGGCAAGATTTTGGGAGAGTCCTACTTGATCCTGTGCAAGACACATGGTAACACAGGAAGGGGAGGGAAGGTGTACAGAAACAACCCTTTCCAAGGGAAGACAGGACATCCACTTTCCAAGTTAGAGGACTTGAGACTCTGGAAGAGAATAGAGGAAGTTATCTGTTCAGAGTGGAGGCAAAAAGATCTACCTGAGGTATACCCCACTGATGGACAATGTCCGCAAAGCATCCATTCATGAGCTTGTGTGCTGGACCTGCTCACAAAGTTTGCCACTAGACAGTGCTTCAAGGGAATGTAAACTGCCGGAAGAGTCACTTAATACTGGATAGCTAGATCCCAGACCTGAAATGTCTGCCACGGAATCCAAACACAAAGCGGAGGTTGTTTCAAAGTGTAAAAATCTTTTATTACGAATGAAAACAAGAAGAGTATCCACAAGCGCTTTCTCTTGGATGGTCAGTCTACCTTTTTATATATCATATTTTAACATGGCAGGATGAATGTATGGTAATAAAAGAAAATTATTTACAAAAAAAAAAATTATGAAGGGTTAGAAACACAACACACAACACAACTGTTTTTTTTTTTGTTTTTTGAGACAACAGCAGCAGAAGGCACTGAATAATTTAAATTTTTTTAGTCTAGTTTAAAAAAATTGTATTTGTGTGACATGTATATGCATTGGCATTAATTTAATTTAAATGAAAACTGCAATGAATGTATGCGTACAGCAACACAAAACACAAAACACAAGGGTATTTGGATAATATTGGTTCACAAGATTGATTGTAAACTATCAATGATAAATTGTTAATTAAATAATATTTTGGTGTTAATTTGGTTAATTAAGAGAGCCAAACCACACTATTAAACAGTTGGTTGGAAACATTAAAATTACTTGACACCAACCAAACCATTGTGGATACTCTTTTTGTGTTTTCTCTCTTTTTTTTCATTTTTAAATAAAATTTTTTTACACTTTGAAACACCCCCGCTGTGTGGCAGACATTTCTAGATCCCAGACCTGAAGAATTAGTCTGCAAAGAAGATAAGACCTTGTGCCTGCTTGCTTGTTGACATACCACATCTCTGTGGTATTGACTGTGAGGGGCCTGAGATGAAAGAGAGAACGAAAAGCCTGAAGATCCAGAAGTAGAGCCCTTGTCTCCTTTATATTGATGTGGTCTGACCACTGAGGAGGAGGTCACAGGAGGCACTCCATCCCCTGTCTGAAGCGTATGTAGAGAGATTCTGAGTTGGAACTGAAGCTTGAAAAGGAAGGCCTGGATTGAGACAAAACTGAATCCACCACTGAAGCTCAAGCTTTAGACAGGGAAGGGAAGGTACCGGGAAGTCCAGGAGGTGGCAGTGTTGAAACTACACTAACTTGCAGTACCACTGAAGCTTAACCCAAGAACCCTGAGAAATTCCTTTGCTGGGACAGATGCCAGAGAAAGAAGGGAATAGAAAAGAGCAATTACAGACAGTGCCTTGGGGGCAGGCAGAGGTGCCAGCATGGATACTGTCTGAAGTCTGTAGTTTTGGAAAATATGATCATAGGAAGGAATCAAAAACTGATTTCTGAAAGTTTTTGGTAAACCCCAGACTCTGTTATAGGGATGTAATAAACCTGAGATCCTGAAGCAGAGTCTTGGGGAAAAGATCTTGAATAAGTAGATTGTCCAGACAGGGAAAGATCTGAAGTCCTTGAATTTTGCAAAAAGCAATGACAGGAGTGAGGTGTTTGATGAATATCCTTGGGACAGTAAAGAGGCCAAAGGACAAAGCAGAGAACTGAAAATGCAAGGAAGAGATAGAGAAATGTTACAATTTCCTGAAGAGGTACTGGATGGATGGGGATGTGAAGGTATGCATGATTGAGATCCTGAGATACCAGAAAGGCCTGGCAGTAGAAGAAGAGGAAATAATGTCTGCTGAAATAACATCCTAAAGGAAGGAATCTTGAGAAAGGTGTTCAGCCAGGAAAGATCCAGAACTGGTCTCTAAGTGTCCTCATTTCATGAGACCATAAACATTCTGGAATAAAATCCCTTCCATCCACGGGCAGGAGGCACAGCTTGAATGGTGCCCTGTGCCAAAAGAGTATAAAAAGCCTCTAGGAAATGAGAGAGCTGTGCCTGAAGAGTTTAAGGAATGCCTGCAAAGGGAGAAAGGGACTTTCAAGCCATGAAATATCCCTGACCGATATTGGACAGAACCCTAGAGTCTGAAGTGATCCACAGTCAATTTGGAAGAGACAGGGAAAGATGGAGGGATAAGGGAACCTAGCCAAGGAAAGGGGGAAACAAACTGTCAAATAAAAATTGGCTTTTCCTGAGAAACAGGTTTCTGAGTGGCAGAAGTCTGATCAGATTTAGCAGGAGGCACACACCTAAAACCTTTCTTGCCCTGGAGGAGGGTGAGATTACTTACGAACAAAGGCCAATTTGGAAGGATAATTCCTTTGAAATTTGGGAACAGGAGAAACAAAGATGTGTTTCAACTCCTACAAAGTTTTCCCCTTGTCTTGGGGAGACTTTAAAAGCTAAGCAGCAGTAGATCAAAAAGGTTTTTATTATCCAAAGGAGCATCCAAACATTTGGACTTAATGTCATTAGGTAAGGCCTGAAGATGAAACCAAGAATAATGTCTCATACTGCGGTAGCGTTGTCACCTCACAGTTAGACGTTGCATGTTCGATTCTCAGTTAGAGCGTCTTCTCTGTGTCGACATGCGTGAATGGGCATTCCTTCACTGAAGGTTGTGTGTTAGGCCTGGCAAGCCAGCACGTAAAAATCTACTGTCAATCATTAGCGGACCGGAGTTCCGCTGTGGCGACCCCTAACTGGGAAAAGCCGAAAGAAGACTGAAACAAATGCAGCAGCCCTGGAAGAGGCCTCAGTTGCATCATAGCTGAATTTGATTGAGTGGTGTGAAACCTGAGAAGTAGAGTCCAGCAGAGAAAGGGCTGAAGCCTTCACCTCAGAGTCAGGAAGGTCAGATACTACCTTGCAAACCTGAGAAAGGACATCCAAAACATATCTGGTCACATGAGTCTGGTAGTTGGTGCCCCTAAATGATAAAATAGCAGCAGTGTAAACTTTTATGCCCAACCTTTCCATAGCCCTACTATCCTTATGAGAAGGCAACAACTTGGATGGCTTGTCAGACGAGATTGACACTGCAGAAAGGTCAGCAGAAGGGCATTTATAAAGAAATTTGCACTCCTCAGGCACTTTACAGAATCTATCTGGTTTCTTAGGTGCAGAAGGCTTTTAGTTAGGGGCTACATATGCTGCCAAGAAGGCATCCATAATAACTTTTTTTTTTTTTTAATTTAAGAGACTTGAGAACAATCCCACTTGAAATAATCCATCTTAATGGCAATGGTATCTCCAAAGGAGAGCTCTTCCAAAGGGGAATCTGTACTTATGGAGTCCTCCTACTCTGAAACATAGTTCAAGGAGGAAGGGATTTGAGAAGAGTAAGCCAAGGATTCTTCCCTTGAGTCCAGATCCTCATCTGAGTAATCCATTTCCCTAGGCCTCTTGAGTGGAGAGGTAAACCAGGGTACAGCAGGAACAGAAACACATTGAGGAAGCTGCAAGTTCTTCAAAGCATTAAATAAACCCTGAGTAAAATCCCACCACTCATGCTGGTGATCCTTAACTGCAGGGGGAATATGCTTTATTATTATTTATTTTTTTTGACGGATGTCTGCTCGAATTACTCTCAGAGGATCAGACACCTGTCATGACTCAATAATGATTGTAGGAATCTCCTCCCTTACTAAGATCTGAGGGATCCCCCTCAGTCCTTTGGATATAATCAGCTGAGGTTCCCCCTCAACATCAGGTACAGATGTTTGAAAAGCCTCTGAGGATGTGCAAGAAGCTGGATCTATGCCAGCCTCTAATGAGGTCATGGCAGGGGAATCCTAAGCAACTATAGGATGGTCCTCCAGACTTTCATTAGTCTCAGTAGAGAGAGATCTGGGAGAGACTGGACAGTAGCTGGAGCATACCTAACTTTTTTGGCCTTCTTCTTGGCAAACGGCTGGCCCTCAGAATGGCAGGATTCCAACATAGAACACTGACCCAACATCTTAAGATGTTAGTTCTACAGGTACATAGACAAGGAGAGATGATTATGTAAGGTCTTATGCACAAATGCCTGACAGATATAGCACTGTACATGATTGTGGACAGCACCCAAACAAAAGAAACAGTGGTTGTGAAGGCCTTCATGGGAATCTGCTTCCCATACTGATATTTTCCCTTTCTGGATGACATGAAGACAATAACAACAAGAAATAGAAGGAGAAGAAACTCCAACAGGGCACTTATCTGAAAACACTGTTTGGTAACCAGCACAGCAGAATTGAGTTCAGACCAACAGTCAACAAAGACATTTGGACTGGCGGCAAAGAAGTTCTGAGTGTGTGCATTTGTATGCTACCTTTATGTCCTGCACCTTGTGCAGAGAATACATATGCGACATATGATGCCTATAAGAACTAAAGGCTTTGGTATACTGGCCAGATGTTGAACTATCCTTGGCAGGAAATCCCTTATGTAAAGAATACTGCAAAATTGATATGGAAGGACATCTGTGAATGTGCACTTTGGTGAGTTGGGAGGTGCTTGTCAGTTATTCAGTCCTGATTACTTTGTATTTGGTGACTGAACATTTGATCCTTTATGGTGTGGATAGGAAGTGTGAGGTATTTGGTCTCATCTGGTTTGTTTATGGAAACAAGATTGTTGGACAACTATTGGTTTCCTATGCAAAATGTTTTCTAGAAGAAAGTTAGATCTTTTGGAATTAGGGACTGCAGGATGATATGCCTCATGGTAAGCTTCAGAAATGTTATCCATCTCTTCTAGTGCTTTCAGGTAGTAAGTTGGCTGGCCAGGAGTAGGTTTTCTGTAACAAGTATGTCCGGCATTTGAACTTTTTTATCTTGTGATACCCAACTCATGCATCCTTTCAATGACTACACCTATGACTGAGCCTATGAATGAACTTATGATTGTGTTTCATTGCATCTCTAGAAATTGCATTAATCAAATCATAAGTGCAATTCAGTAGATAATCATCTATTTTTATCTGCAGCTTTTGCTACATGATGTGATTATCTTCACTGGTTCATAAGTATGTATAACAGGCATGCAGTCCAAAAGACCATTTAGAAACCTAGCCATTCTCTTTAAAATATGGCATTTTTCTCTGAAATGTCTTGAATATGCCCAGGAACTGAGCTCTGGTAAGATATCATATAGGTTAGGTAACTGACAGCTGCTACTGCTAGTGTCAAATAGGTTAGGTAACTGACAGCTGCTACTGCTAGTGTCAAAACTATCCAGCACCCTCACCTCTCTGTCAAAGGGTAGCATTCCAATAGGTAAAGTGGTACTATACTTGGAAGCTAAGGACAAAACTAAATTAGAAGAGTTGTCTTTCAATTTAAAATAGAAATCTTTTCTTTCATTTGCATGTTTATGTACAAAAATTACAAACTTGTTGCCTGGAGCCTGTGTGTCTGGATGCAAAATGTTTTCATAAATTCTCAAAAGTAGTAAACATAGCTTGAATTATTCTTTTAAAGTACAGTCATTTCATTTCAGCATTACTTAATGACTTCTTTTTGTTGAAGACTATTCAGTATTAGGCCAGTTAAACAACTCTCTCATAAATAATAGATGGTTTCAATTAAAGAGATATATATAGGTGGAGGACCAGGTGATTGTGATGGAGTAGCTTAATAGACAGATTGTATGTATTAAACATAGTATCTCTTTGCAAAATAAGAATATTATACATCCTCTAAAGTGAGAAGAAAAGATTACTATTTTTCTTTTCCTATGTTTATTTTTTGAAAACTCAAAGGTACTGATCAAAGTCTGTAATCAGAATGCATGAACACAGAAGATTGTTAGCCTTTGTAGTTCATGTTCTGAAGCTGCCAGGAGAGTATATTTTGTCAATATCTTATACTAAAATAAAGGCATAAAATAAATGGGAATAACAGAAGCTTGTTTAGGACTAATGGTAACTTTTGCAGGGGTTGCTTCAGAAGAAAATCTGGCAGATCCCTAAATCTCTTACCTCCCAGTACTAGCTTTGGTAAGTCTGATGTAGGTAATAGCTAGGTACAGATGAAGGTGCATGTTTCATTATATATATTCTTTTGGAACAAAATGGTTTGTGGAGGCTACTTAAGCACATCTGTCTGATTTCAAGTCCCTGATTTTAAATGATATCCTAGATGATGTTATTGTCTTGGAGTTACTTGTAGACAGTTGTTGATCCTGAAAACTGGTATAAAGAAAGTGTGTAAACAGAAATGTTACAAATAATTGTTACATTGACCCTCCCCGAAGAAGATGCAGGATGGTGATAAAATGTCATGATCCTGCTATACCGTTATCATCTGGCTCTGCAGTGTAAACAAAACAACATTTAAAGAAACACATGTAATAAGCAACCATGTCCAACTAAAAAAATCATCAAACAAAATCCACCCCCAAATATCAGACAACAACCAAATAAAAAAAATATATATATATACGGAATGACAATAAACTGTTACACAGCATATCTAACACATACTGAATCATGGCTGCACAGGTAAAAACCACACTCTCCAAAGCCAAGAACACAGCATCCATGGGACCTGACAACATCCCAGGCTGCGTTCTACACAAACTACAGTATGAACTGGCACCCCACCTAAGTACCATGTTCAATCATAGCCTTAACTCAGGCTTTGTGCCCACTGAATGGTGCACAGCAATGGTCATCCCACTCCACAAAGGGGGAGCCACCACAGACCCCGGGAACTACCGCTCCATTAGCCTGACGAGCCTGGTCTGCAAGGCTATGGAACGTATCATCATGGAACTTATAAACAATGACATTGGTAATCTCCAAACTATGGACCCCACCCAGTTTGAGTCTGTAAAAGGCAGATCATGTCTCCTAAACCTAATAGACTTTATTGAAGCGGTCACCAAAGATGAGGGTAAGGAGGTTCACACAGCCTATCTAGATCTCGCCAAGGCTTCTGACACCATCCCCCACTCTGGAATTATAGATAAACTCACAAAAGTAGGTATAAATCCCTATGTTACAAGATGGGTTGCCAACTAGCTCACTGACAGAACCCACACTGTGAAAATAGCAGACTCCAAATCCAACTTCAGACCAGTGACAAGTGGAGTACCACAGGGTTCAGTCCTGGGTCCTCTCCTGTTTAATATCTACTTCTCTGAAGTACAGGCTAACACAGAAGGTCTTTGGCTAACAAATTTCACAGATGACTGCAAACTAAGAGCCATACTCGAAACTCCTAATAATGTGGACATCCTGCAAAAGGGCCTCACTGTGAGACAGATACCTGGTGTCAAAGCCATGGCTTCAAGCTCAACGCCAAAAAGTGCATTGTCATCCCTTTTGGTAAAAACTCTGTACCCATGAACTACCACATAGGTGGTAGTCTACTTAACACCGAAAGTGATGAGACCTTGGGACACAGGTGGACAGTAGTCTCTCCTTTGATAATCACATCGCCACAGTAGTCAGGAAATCCTTCTATATGGCACACCTCATCACAAAAGGTTTATCATCCAAGAAAAAAGAGGTCATTGTTCCCCTCTACTCGTCACTCATTAGACCCATTATAGAATACAGCTCTTCTTTTGGTATGTACCTCACAAGACATCTACAACAACTGGAAAGGCCACAGAAATACCTTACAAAGTGGATTACCAGCCTCAAACAGATGCCCTACGCAGACCGTCTCAAAAAACACCAGCTTTACTCCATTGCATATCGCCTACTCAGAGGTGATCTCTGCCTAACATACAAAGCTATGTCAAACCCAGAGCTGTTGGACATGCTCCACTTAAAGAAATCCCAATCCCTCTGAGCTACACTCTCTAGGGACCTAAACCTTGTCACAACAATAAACAAAACATGCTGGAGGGATAGATTCCTGTCCCAGAGACTTCCCATACTCTGGAACAAACTACATATCTATATAAAACAAAGCTCCTCATTAGCACGCTTCAAGAAAAATTTTGATGATTGGATGGGAGATAGGAAATTCACACCGGGGATCACTTCTGTGGCTCTGATCGACAGGGGCACAGGAAAATAATTTTCTTGGGTGGCGAAAGCCAGGGTACCCTTTTTGGCTAGGTTTATATAGGCCCTAGAGCCAATAGCCTAGTACCTACCTATGAAAGTATGAAATGCATAAATCTGTATAATTAACAAAAACAAATAAATAAAAGACAACCTGAAGCACAAGACTATACTAAAGATATAGTAAAATAAAGTAAAGAACAAACAAGTAAGAAAAATGCTCCAAACAGGTAATGACCACTAACATAAAAAACAGCCTGAAAGAAAACCTAACAAATCACATACCAATCTTCAGAGAAGTAAAGAGACAATCAAAAACTTAAAAATAACTACCTAAAACAAATGAACAGCACACTAAATACAAAATTATGCACATATATACTCCTCCACCCTGGGCGGCCGTGGTGGTGCAGCGGTTAGAGTTGCCACCTCACAGCAAGAGGTGCTTAGGTTTGATCCTCGTCTGGGGTGTCTTCTGTGCAGAGTCTGCATGTACTCCCTGTGGTCACGTGGGTTTCCTCCCACATTCCAAAGACATGCTATAGGTGGATTGGGCACTCTAAATTGGCCCCAGGTGTGTGTGTGTGTGTGTGTGTGTGTGTGTGTGTGTGACGTGAGACCATTTACCTAAGTGCATTTTGTGATGGGGTGGATTAGTTTCTCTACTTTGCACCTACTAAGCCCTGTCCCCACAATCTTGAAATGGATTTACTGGCTACTTTAAGAATGAATGAATAATGAATAAGTCTGCCAGTTAGCACAGAGGGTTAACATTGTGAGTTGTAGTTACCATGGTACAGGGTTTGATTCCCTTAGTTGTCACTTGCCCACTGTGTGATCATGAGCAAGTCACTGGGAATGTGGGGAAGACTCCTCAATGGTCTCCTGGACTGCAAGTCTAATAACTACCTATAAGCTCAATGAACGAATGAATGAAGGATTGAATGTTTGGTAAAAGATGTGGTTAGCCAATTCAAAACTAATGCCTTTCTACTGTGACTCAAGCCAGAAGAAAAATGAATGTTACAGAACACAGTATAGCTGAAGTACAAAATATAGGACAGTGAGTAAGGAATAGAAGGCAATAATATCCACTCTAGAACAAAGTACCACAAGAAGCAATGCATTTGGTAATATGAAGCATTATCACAGGAAAAGGCAAAGCATTATAGATATTATGAATCTGAAAGCCAGTAAGTGAACCAATAAACAGCAAATATTCCACAACAGTTTGCAAGGCATTGCCAAGTGTAACCTGTGCACAGCAGCTACTCTGTATAAAGTTATATCCCTGATTTTCTATTTTGAAGGCTTTTCATTTTGTTGCCAGTTTAGCTGAGCTCAGTGTGGACTGATTTCTTAGCTTATCATAGTCCTCCTTACTTCTAGATTTGTCTAAAGCTATCAACACAGTTTGTCACAGTAAACTTCTATATAAAATGTTCTCAACAGGTCTCTCTCAGCCCACCCTTCTATAGTCCAAAAGCTACCTATCCAATAGGTATCAGTCAGTAAAATGGCACTCCACCCTCTCTCCATACCTCCCAGTCACCACAGGTGTATCACAAGGCTTTCTTCTTGGTCACCTCCTCTTTAACATTCTCACAAAGACCCATCACACATACTCACAACAGACCTCCCTGATAGAGTACGCAGATGGCTCCACAATCATTTGCACATCTGACAACATAGCACACCTCCAAATTATTACTCAGAAAGCTTTAAAAGCAGCTGGAACATGGCTTTGTAACAGATAACTCATGCTCAACCTTAAAAAAGACTACTTTTTACCCCAAATCCCTCTCCCAAGAAAAAAAAAATTAAGTCCTCAGAGAACTTGCAACTTGACTGCATCTGATGAAAGCCGAAAGGAAGTTAGGTCCTCGATGAGGGAAATCCTGATTGCTAAATCCATTACACATATCAGCACTTGGAATGTTCATACAGCCTATAGCACTGGTAGATTGGCACAAATCATACATGAGATAAAGTGTTATATTCTATTGGTTGTTGGAATCAGTGAATTGCGGTGGACTGGATCAGGCAAGATTATTTCAGAAGATGTCACTGTTCTGTTTTCATGTGGCGATAGGCATGAGAATGGAGTTAACATACTACTTAGCAAGGAAGCATCAAAAACTTTAGTTGGTTAAGAATCAATCAGTGACTGAATTATTTTAGTATGCTTACAGAGCCATTTCACCAAACTAACATTACCACAAGTTTATGCACCAACAGAAGCCACCACAGATATTGAAAAGGAAGAATTTTATGAACAACTACAAGATGTGATGACCTCAATCCCCAGTTATGATCTTAGAATTGTGATGGGTGATTTCAGTATTCAAATTGGAAACAACAAGAGAGGGATTTGAGCATGTCATTGGCTCCGCTGCTTTAAAAAACAGAACGGATAATGGTTATAGATTACTGCAGTTCTTTAGTGACAATCACCTTAAAGTTGGGGGCAGCATATTAAAACATAAGGACATTCATAAGGCAACATGGCATTCACCCAGCAGATGCACGGTGAATCAGACTGATCACAGTTGCATTTCTCCTTTACGGCCGAGTATGCTTCAAGATGTCAGAGTACAAACAGGAGCTGATGTCACATCTGATCACTACCTTGTGGTTGCGTCAACGATAACAAAACTCTAGAACCAAAAGGAAAAGCCAATATCTTTTCAGTTTAACACCGACATGTTGACATCACCCGCCATGCAAACAATATACAACATCAAGGTCCAAAACTGATTCTCTGCCCTGCAGAGTGTAGATGACAACATTGAACAGCAATGAGAACAGTTCAAGACAATCAACAAAGAGAGTTCAGAAGCAGCAATTGGGTATAGGATAGGCAAAAGAAAAGCATGGATAACTGTTGAAACTTGGAAAGCCATTGATTCACAACATGATTGCAAACAAAGACAAGAACAGGCATGCTACACTGGCCAGTCATTAGACACTGTGATTGAAGAATATAAACAGAAAGATAAACTGGTAAAGAGATGTGCAAGAATGACAAAATGTTATGGGTTGAGAAACTGGCAAAAGAGGCAGGAACAGTGGCAGTGATTGGAAATTCCATGGCATTATAATGTGTTGCCAAAGAACTTATGGATGAGAATAAACAGAGGTAACCTATTAGATTAGCAAATAGAAAAACTACAAAAACACAAGAGGAAAAATTAAAGAGATGGCAAAAACATTTTGAATCTGTACTAAACTGCCCCACGCCAGATGTTCTGCAGGACATTGGCAATGAAGGCGAAGTGTCAACAATGATTCTGGCTGTGAACAGGGCAGACTTTAGTGAGGTTAAAGTAAAGGAAGCCATAGCCAAAGAATGGAAAATCTCCTGGAACAAACCAGATACAATCACAGTTGCTAAAGTTTGCTATGTCTTCAGTGGAATATTTCACATGTCTCTTGAACAACATAAGGACTCAAAAAAAGGTACCCAATCAGTGGAAAAATGGCATCACCATCTCTTTACCAAAAAAAAAAGGGAGATCTTAGAGACTGCACAAGCTGGTGTAGAATCACAGTGTTGTCAGTCTCAGGCAAAGTTTTCACCAGTGCATTACTGAATAAACTGAAAGGAGCAGTTGATGACAGACTCAGACCGGAACAGGCTGGATTTAGATCAGGTTGATCCTGCACTGACCAGATATTTGCCCTAAGACAAATTATAGAAAAAGCAACAGCGTGGAAGAAACCAGTCATTGTCAACTTTGTGGACGTCAAAAAAGCCTTTGACTGTATACTTAGACCATCACTATGGGACATCTTTGCAGAATACGGGATTCCTCCAAAACTCATTACATTATTTAAAAGTCTGTATCAAGACAGCAACTGCACGTTTCAAGTGAATAATGACTACAGTGACGGGTTTGCGGTGGTCACTGGTGTATGACAGGGATGTATACTGTCTCCCTTATTAGTCGCAATAGTTATTGATTGGGTCATGCAGAAAGCATTATACATAATCTCAGTGGGACTGGAATGGGTTGACTTTGCTGATGACATACCTCTTATTGATACAACATGGAGTGGAATGGAGACAATGACCACATTAGTGGAGAAACAGGGTGGGAAACTAGGTCTCAAAATGAATCCTGACAAATGCAAAGTATTGGTCAGTGAACCATAGAATGACACAGAACTTCTGCTACCTGGGCAGTTTCATCTCTCATACAGGTAACTGCAAGAAAGAAGTTCTGGTTAGACTTGAATAAGCAGCTGCAGCATTCAATAGACTATCCAAAATCTGGAGATCAAAAAACATTACACTGTCCACAAAGGTGAAGATATATTAAACACTAGTGCTGTCTACACCCTTACATGGCGCTGAGCTGTGGCCAATCACAGCATCAGCCATGAGAAAACTTGAGGCTGCTCATAAATGGTTAAGATACATTTTGGGAATATCGTGGAAGGACAAAGTAAAAAATGAGAGTGTTAGAGAAAGAACGCAACAACGGAAACTTGAAAATATCATTATGGAAAGAAGACTACGTTGGTTTGGTCATGTTAACCACATGGACAATAGCAGGATTCCTATATAATCCCTCAACTGGGAACTAGCTGGATACAAGAGAAGACCGGGCCAACCTCAACAAAACTGGGAAGGAGTTGTAACAACAGACCTCCGTCACCTGAATATCACTTGGGAGGAAGCTAAAGAAGCAGCAGCTGATAGGACACAGTGGAGTCAACTTGTGGTCCAATGCATCATCGATGCGGGGTGAACTGAAGACTGTTGATAATACAACCATTGAAGTCACATCGCAAAACAAATTATTAGGGATGATAGTGGATGATGATCTTAAATTTGACCTGCTTATACAAAACTGCATAAGAAATCTCATCAGAAACTAGGGATGCTTTATAGAGTCAAAAACGTTCTCACCAACACAACTAAAGCTATACTTGCCACTACTTATCTCATCCACGCACTTCTTTATGGTGCTCCTATCCTTACTAACCTTCAAGCATTACAAAAATCAAAACTTGAACAATGCTATAACAAAACTGATAAATTTGTAGCAAATATCCCTTTCAGAACTCACCGCTGTGTAGCAATAAAAAGTCCAAATTGGTTAGAACTACCCCATCAACTAACATATAGACAGCTTCTTAACACTTATTAAATTAATCAGAATCCATCTGCTTGTCCAGCACCAAATAACATTCTACACAACTATTTTCCCACTCGGTCATTACAATCCTGACCAAAAACTCCTTTCTGTCCACAAACCTATCAAATGTGCTGGGCATTGTCTGTACTCATACTATGTTGTTAAGGCCTGGAACTCCTTATCTCCATCCATCAGGTGAATACCTTCCCTCCAGTTCTTCAAAACTATTCTGAAAGAATTCTTAGCCAAAAGCTGGCTGTGTTCTTGCTCAACACTACCTTACATCTCCTTACTATCTGTTCTTCACTCTCTTCCTTACTTCTATCAATTTCTCTCATCTGGCTTTCTCTCTAAATACACCAAAAGCCTGCTATTCTCTCACTTTGGATTGCAATTTGTTTGTTTTATACTAACTTAACCTTTAATGTCTCTATAAACTGGCTAAAATTTCCTTAACTATTAAATTATTGTCATATACCTTGTATAATCTTTTTTTATTATATCTAATTGGTATAATTATTTAAACTGCAGTTGCCTTTTGCATTATTTTTAAAGACTGTAAAATATATTGTTCTTGAAATGTTTTGCAATACTATGGAGCTTTTCTCACCAGGCCTCAGCTGAAAATGGGTCAGACTTCCCAGTAATCAAATGTCAATAAATAAATACATATTTTCTGGATCTTTTGAGTCCAACCTACACTGTCCAGTAGTCTGGGGACTTTTAATTGTCTGCAGTATTTAAGTCTCTACATTAGTTACTTATGATCCTGTTAAGAGTCTGTTAAAAATGTTGGCAGTTGTGAAGGCCAGCAGTTTTGCATATAATCTTGTATAGGTTTAGCACTGACAGATAACCACACGGCACTTCTGTGCAACACTCACATTTAACCACTGTGAAGCAGAAATGTAATTGTATGAAATGCTGACTGTTCTTACTGGGGTGCAGTTTTTTTAGAAACTGCTCGTGCTGATATGAGCTTGGTATCCTACTGCGTACATTTGAAGGTTATGAAAATCAGGCTGAAGTCTTAATTGTACAATCTCTTGTAGCTCACCACTGTGTTATTCATATCTTACTGCCAGCCTAGAATGACATTTTAGACATGCTAATTAATAGGTCTTTATGCATAAAATGGGAAGCTTGGTGCATGCTTCCAATTTCCTAGGGAAAGAACAAAGCCAATAACTGAATAAACAAATCAGACATTGATTTAGAAAGTCATATTCCTTGATGTTATGTGATACATTTCTGAACTTCCTGTCAGCACTGGATTTTCTTTACAAATGTGTGGATACCAGTAAGATTCTAGTACACAAAGGTAAACATCTTCACACAGAGGATTAAGGCTGTCATCTGCAAACCAGTTTTATCCTATAATTGTTAGCTTGATTCTCCAGCTGTCTACTCTGTGACTCTTAGCACTTTTGGGTCACCTTAGAAAAAAAGCACTTACGCCAAATGACTTTATCTGGTTGACAAATAAAGTAAATAAAATATAAGATAAGGTAAGATTCCTTTATTGTCATTGCACAAGTACAATGAAATTTGTAGCAGTCCTCCTAAGGTGCATTCACATATAATGAACATGAACAAATAAGAGAATACAATACAATACCAAACAATACAACATAATGCAATGCAGTGCAGTGAATAGCTAAGTTATTACACTTGGGTATATTGCACATGAAATGAATAAAGTAAGGTGCACAGGAATGTAAACATATACCTTATAGTGCAAATGGCTATTATCTTACTGTCTCCAATAGCAAAAATAATGGAAAAATGTATCCACCGACAGCTACTTACCCACCTTCTCTCTAATAACTTACTTGCTAACTGTCAGCATGGCTTTAGACCTCACCATAGTACAACCACTGCCTTACTATCCTTTTCTGACTGTATTAACAAACATTGTAATACTAACTCTCTTTCATCTGCACTATTTATTGACTTGTCAAAAGCCTTCAACATGGTTAACCATCACCTACTTATAGATATACTAAAATCCCTATCTCGTGACCCACATGCAATACTATGGTTTAAATCATACTTAGATAACAGACATCAAGCTGTTCTCTGGGATAATAATTTATCCACACCCCTCCCTGTCAACATTGGAGTGCCCGAAGGCTCCATATTAGGCCCTCTTCTCTTTTCAATCTTTATTAATGATCTTAACACTAAAATTCCGCAAGCCACCTGCATACAAAATGCAGATGATTCAACTTTAATATGCTCTGCCAACTCTGTTTCCTCACTCCAGACCCTCACCCAAATGTATTTCATACTGTTGAAAATTGGTTCATGAGTCACTGCCTCCTCCTTAACCCCCAAAAGACTAAATTATTGCTCTTTACTCCTAACCAAAGATCTCCTAAATGTCACTTTACATTAACTTCTAACAATGGAACTACCATATTCCCAGACACTACAACAAGACTCTTAGGTATTACAATAGACCACAGCCTTAGCTATGATGATCATATTAATACTACTATAAAATCAGTCAACAGAAAACTAGGATCCCTTTATAAAATCAAACCCTTCCTCACACCACTAGCCAGAACTACCATTGCCCAAACCCACCTCATCTCTACCCTGTTTTATGCCTCTGCCATTTATACTAACCTTTCTAAAAACAACCTTAGCAAACTTGCAACCAGCTATAATAACATTACCAGATTTGCCACTGGATCCCCTTTTAGAACCCATCACTGTCATAACCTTAAAAAGCTAGGATGGTTAGAACTACAGAATCAACTACTTTCTCTACAACTATTACCCAAAAGATTCTCTACCACCCTAACAAGACTCCTATCCTCACTAGTTTGGTTACCCCATATAATAATCTGGCAACACTGCGCTCTGCTAATAAACTTCTAGTCTCTACTACTAAATCTAAAAACAAGGCTGGGGACTCACTATTCTCCAACACAGTGGGAAAAACCTGGAACCAGCTTCCTAAAGAATTATCATCACTTTCTTCCACACTACTCTTCAAAAAACATCTTAAAGAACATCTCAGAATACACTGGCTATGTCCCTGCTCTAACCCTGACTAAAAGTCTATTTCCCTATCTCCCACTCCCTTACCTCTCTGCTCTGTTGTTTTATTATGCCTATCAATTTGAAACTTGAATTACTAACCACTTCCTAGCATTAAAGAGACTTCCTCTCTGCACTGTTTCATGACTTACCCCTCTAAAAGAACTCACCTCCATTCTCCAGTATAAAATAATGTAATGCAACTTCATTCTTCTTTTTATATAATGTATTCTAAGATACTATTGCCTATATTGGAGTTTTTCTCTCCATGCCTCTATTGAATATGTACTGTTTGTAAGTAAACTATTGTATGCCTGTAACCATGCATTTAATTTAAGACAAAAAGACAAATATTCTTGGTATTCTTTATCATTTTATTATATGCTATCCATCCATTGGTCAATGTTTTTTTCCAGGAAACTCTTAACACAATTTTTGCATTGTCTATTCTATAAGATTGAAATGTAACATCTGTCTATTGTAAATAATGTATGCTATGATATTTTTTCCTGTGTTGGAGCTTTTCTCCCCGGGCCTCTACTGAAAATGGACATATATCCAGCTAGACCAGCCCAGTAAACAAATATAAAATAAATAAATAAATAAAATCTGCACTCAGTGTATTTAGCATTATTCAGTTCATGTATGTCCCTAGGATAGAAACTGTTCTTAAGTCTGTTTATCCGAGATGGAATGGACCTGCACCATCTGCCAGAAGGCAGCAGCTCAAACAGGTGATGTCCAGAGTGAGAAGGGTGTTTCAAGATGTTGGTTGCCCTTCACAGACAGCAAGAGCTGAAGAGTTCCTCCAAAGAGGGCAGTGAGCAGCCAATGATTTTCTGGGCAGAGTTAATGATCCTTTGAAGGGCCTCCCTGTCTGCCACCGAGCTGTTGGCATACTATGTGGAAATGAAGTATGCCACCACGCTTTTAATAAAATGGTGGTAAAAAGACACTAGTAGTTTATCCTGCAGGTTATTTTTCCTGAGGATCCTTAGGAAATCGAGTTTCTGCTGTGCCTTCTTAGCTGCCTCCGTGGTGTTTCTGGAGCAAGAGAGATCTGTCACATGTACACCTAGAAACTTGAAGGCAGAAACCATTTCTACAGAGTCTCCATTGACGTATATTGGGTTGTGATCTGCATTGTGCCTCCAGAAATCTATTATAAGTTTCTTTGTTTTGGCAGAGGTCAGGGCAAGGTTGTTCTCAGTACACCATGCAGCCTGTCTTTGAACTTCATCTCTATAAGCCATCTTGTCTCCTCCTCAAATAAGTCCAACCACTGTGGTGTCATCCGCAAACTTAATGATGGTATTAGTAGAATGAGAGGGGACACAGTCATGGGTGTAAAGAGTATACAAAAGGGGGCTCAGCACACAGCCTTGTGGGACACCAATGTTTAGCCTGAGAGTGGAGGAGAGGTACAGGCCTAGTCTAACCATCTGAGGACGGTTAGTCAAAAAGTCTTTAAGCCAATGGCAGTGAGGTTCTGAAAGTCCTAGACCAGCAAGTTTAGTGACCAGTCTAGCTGGGAAAACTGTGTTAAAAACTCGACTAAAGTCTACAAAGAGCATCCTCACATAGTTCCCCTGCTGCTGAAGATGACAAAGTGCAGTGTGTGTAAGGCAGTGGTGATGGCCTCTTCTGTAGACCTATTTGCTCTGTTAGCATACTGATATGTATCCTAGATAACTTGGAAACTGTCCTTAATGTGTTGCAGAACCAGTTGTTCAAAACACTTTATGATGATGATGACTGAAGTAAGTGCTACTGGACGGTAGTCGTTGAGAATACTAATGACAGCTTTCTTTGGCAGTGGAATGACTGTAGTTGACTTCAGACAAGATGGAATGATAGACTTGGACAGAGACGGGTTGAAGATCTTTGTGAAGACCCCACAGAGCTGGTCTGTGTACTCTTTCAGCATCGATCCTGTCAGTCCATCAGGGCCAGCAGCCTTTCTGGGACTGACCACTTTGCGCACACATCCTACATCATGCTCTTGTACTGTGAAGATGTATAGCTGTGAAATGTTAGAAAAACTGGGTGTATAATTTGATTTTCTGTACTTTATTTCAGGATATGCACTCCAGTTATCTTTTGCCTGTAATGGTACCTTACATTTGTTATATACAACAGTTCTAACTGAATATGCTCATTTATTTGTCTACTAACTAGCTATTGAACTTCCCTACATGGATCCATTTTGTAGTCATGGCCTGGCCCAATGCATCCAACTAATGCTAAGTTACTTGACAGAAACATTTGGCAATCTAATAGAAATTATTTATATCTTCTGATCATTGTATCTGTATATGAAAATAAAAAAGAAAAGGGCTAACATGTCAGAGTTTTTGCTACAGCTGCATGTTGACCCCATTCAGCTGGTACACAAGTTTCTATGAGTGCAACTTACTGCACTCAGGTTTGTTTACTAGTACTTAAATATGTAAATTAAAATGCTGATACATCATAAACAGGTGAGGCCCAAAGGGTGACCTAGAAGCTTTGGCATGCTACGGTTAATTGCTTGTCATCAAGCTACTGACAAGCAGAGGTGGTAGAAATCAGACTTGGTTTAAGACTAAAGTTTCACTAGTAAGCTATTGCTCTGTCCTTTAGGGTGATTTGCCATCATTTGCTATCCATCTGAGCTATAGTGAACAGGGAATTAACGTGTTTAATAATCAAAAACAGGAAGGTTCCTCCTTACTTCTTTCAGGTTGATGCACTTCCAGTATCAGTGGATGAAACTTGAAATTGCTGATGATTAGAATCCCTGAAGTGCATTCATCAAAACCAAAAAAGTCTTAAAAAGCACTTTTTTTAAAGTGTTTTTTTGCAGAGGGCTGTACTCCCCACACCCCACTTATATATACCAACTCCACGGTCACATCAACTTGAAGAAAATCCCTACTTTCCATGCATACTTCTCAACTGTAAAGGCCTTCCTAGAATGCCCAGATTTATACCTCACATTTTTTATCTTTTTGTTGTGTCTTTCGGATTTTTCCGGTTAGGGGTCGCCACAGCGGAACTCTGGTCTGCTAATGATCAGCAGTTGATTTTTACGTACCGAGTTGCCAGCCCTGACGCACAACCTTTAACGAAGGAACGTCCATTCACGCATGTCTCCACGCAGAAGACGCTCTAGCTGAGAGTCGAACCGAACAGCGTCTTGCTGTGAGTTTTCATATATTCCTCATAAAATGTATGGTTTTGTGACAATTCATTGAGGAGTTAAGTCACTAAATAATGAAAATGATTTGAGTCTTCGACTCCATATTCTTCAGAAAATATATGTTAATGTAAAACATGTTATTCTAGCAATTTTCTAAGTTTCTATCAGCAATATTTAAAATTTGTCCCTGATTTGGGGCCCTTGGCTTTGTCCAGACATTTTGAACTGACAGGTTGCCTCCATGGGACACTAACAGTGGCAGCCATTGTCACACATATCTTGTGAAAACAGTTGCATGCCATATAACTAGAGGTGCTGTTGACTCATATGGGACTTGTATACATTCATCAGAGAGGATCCACTGGCAAACTTTCAGAACTTGAAGCATTCCTCTTTCTCTTAGGATGAGAACTTTTTCAGCCTGTGATAGTTGTTTCTTGTTGCTGTTCTCATGTAACATCACTGTAGTACATGATTACATTCCAAAATCGGAAAAAAGATAAACCTTTAATGTGCTTATGTATTGTGAGACCCAACTGCTTTCAAAGGTGTGTAACATTTGTTAAGCTGCTGTTATGGTCCAGTATCTGGGAGGGATATTCCTTCACTCTCAACTGTCCCTGAATATCTTTCTTCGTTCATGCACAGAAGTTTACAAATGTCAGTCTGTAAGTATTTATTTATTTATTTGTCTTTATTGATTGGCAAAAGTCTAACTGGGTGAAAACTCATTTTCAGTGGATGCCTGGGAAGAAAAGCTCCACATTTAAGTTATACATGATGCACATTTATAACTGCAGGGTAAAGACATCAATATACGAGCTTATTTACAGGATTTTAAAATATTTCTTACATGAACATAGCATTTTAACACAAAAAAGAAGAGAGAAATTAACATAAATTGGCTAATTATTGAATAGAACAATAAAATACAATAGCAGTTAATGCATTTATAGCATGATGGCTGCAGGGAAAAGATCAAACTGGAGTGTTTTGCAGTAATGCAGCTTAAAATCTGATGATAAGAGAGATATGAAAGGAGAAATTAGGAAATGAGCAGGAAGATAAATGAACAGTGGAGGAATTAGGAGTTAGTGGTGGGGTGTGAGAGAAGGAGGAAGAGTTAAATTAGGGTCGTATTTAAAAACTGCCCCTGATTTTTTCCTGCAGTTATATTTACTAGTTGTCTATGTGACAGCACTCGCTAAGTGCTTTATCAGCTTTCAAAGCAGGTAAAACACTTCAGCGTTTTTTTTTTCTGTAACTGGTAGTACATAGATTAGATAAAGCTTTATGCATTACAACGAGTTTTGATTGCGTCTCACCCATCATAACCAATTATTATGTGCTCTCGAAATGGATGCCAAGATTCACCTCTTGATGCTCACAGTATAAATTTCATCTGTAATAGATTAATTAGAAATGACAAAAGAGGGCAAATAACACATGCTAAGCACATACTTTCTGCCCATAGCATTGCTGATACTAAAGGGCCATCAGTAAAACAAACCAAAGGGAAGATTTACTGCAGTAAAATGAAGTACAGTTTTAGCAAAAATGTGAGGAAAAAGGCTGCTTTGTGAATGTTCATGTAGCAGGTTGGCTACAGTGTTTAAATCTTAGTATCTCTACAGCTTCTCTGAAGTATTAATTCCAAGCCAGTTGCAGCTTTCACTGTAAGTGTGGGCGGTATTCACTGCTGTGTCACAGACTGACATTCTGGAAGAACTAAGCTGTGAAATCTGACACATGCATTGTGTATTTATTTTTGGACAGAGAAATTAGCAAGATAACTGCTGACTCTGTCGCATCTTTTCTTCACACTGCAGGCCTGTACTACCCCCATGTGTCATAAAGTGTTCATCACGGCAGCAGCCTAACACTTAAACAGACCTTATCACTCTAGAACACCGCTTAATGTAAAAATAAATAAATAAAACACTTTTTTCCTCAGAAGAAAAAGTTTTTTTTTCACTTATATCCAGATGTCTCACTGTGCTGTAATCTTAACCTGATAACAGCATTCTTCAAATAGGGTGCAGCAAAAAAGTCCACTCAGAATTACAGTTCAGCACATAAAAATAATTTATTTAAAATGAAAATTAATAGCACTAGAATGCCTTAAATAACTCTCACTACTGTCAAATCAACATTAATTTCTGTCAAAATTTTAGTTTATACATAAATATACTACACCATTGTTGTGATAGATCATATGTAACATTTTTAATGTTTTAAATTCAGGAATATCAGTTTCCTTCAAGCAGTCCTATGACTGAGTTCTCTGAAATTAGACATTTTCTTTGGGTTACACAATGACAGAAAGGATTCCTGTTTACATCTTGAAGCTTCTACATCTCCCAGCATTTATTTATTTTTATTTATTTTTCCTTTGTTTATTGGGTTAGTCCCACTGAGTTAATAAAAGCTCTTTTTACGGGAGACCTACAGTGGTATTTCTACTACATGCCACCATATGCTTGGAGTGTCTTTGTCAGTTTGCCATGCTGTCATATCCAATGTCTCAGGCTCTTCATTTAGTCATTACTGATAATATGGAAACATTGACTATCTTTGGCACCAGGCCCTACTTATCTTGTTGTACTGTAACCATACCTCTCAACCTCTAAGGGCAAGAAATCTGGGCACAGCCCACAAAAATTTAGGGGGACAAAGCAGGGGCCAATTTTAAATATTGCTCTTAAAAACATGGAAAGTTGACAGAATAACATGTTTCATATTAGCATGCATTTTTTGAAGGATATGAAGTCTAAAACTCAAATGTATGTCATTACTTAATGACTTCAGGCCTTACTGATTGGCCAGAACACTACAAATTTTATTAAGAACAGACCAGAAATAAAAGGTAAAAATCTGGGCATTCTGCAAAAATCTGTTCACCTGAGAGGTATGACTGTGACTATGAAACCTCTGAAGTTGTGGAAAGGTCAGAAATGGTGCGTTCCTTCTGTGAGATACTACTACCATATCAGTTGTGTGCACTAACAAGCTGTTTTGATTCCCGAATGTCAAAACTATGCAAAAATATTGTCATACTTTTGCATTTCACGATTTGAAGTGAGTTTCACTGCAGTATTTTAGTACAAAGCAAAGTACTTTTTTGAATTTTGTATCTTCCACTCACACAGTAAATTCACTTTTCATATTTCATACAGAAGACCACTCAGCCATCTATCTCCATTGCTACAAATCTTCATTTTGGCTCAGAATGTCACCACCACTACAACCATCACTGTCTCTGAAGCTCCCTGTAACTTATCTGAAAAAGGGAAGAAACTGTATCTTAATGTAAGTGGAATTACAAAGAAAACAGAAAAGGTCCAGTGTGCAATGTTTCATCAATTAGCAGGTGAGAAAGCATTAATGATATTTATTACATTTTTCTTTAATCAGCAATAACAATTACAGTTAACTTAGCAGTACTGACAGATTCCAAACATATTGCGAGACAAAGAAAACATTCCTCTACAGCATAGAGGAGGGTACCCCCAGTATAACCAAGAAGCACTGAGTTCAGTTTGTTGGAGAGGGATGGGTGGGAGCAGCAGCTGTTAATTTATCTATTCCTCACCCAGAGAATCCACGGCCTCAAACATCTACCCTACACAGATAGGCTAAAAGCCCTGTCCCTCTACTCAGTCTCCTACAGACTCCTTAGAGGTGACCTCTGTCTGGCATACAAAGCAATCTTAGACCTACGCCCTGATGGGACTGTTGCATATCCGCAAGTCAAGCTCCACTAGAGTGACCCACACGCGAGACCTCAACCTGGTCTATAAAATCAATAGGACTTGTTGGTGGGACAGATTTGCGTCCCAGAGACTGCCCCTTTTTGTGGAATAGACTCCCTCTCCATGTAAAGCAGAGTACCTCATTAAACTTTGTTAAGTGCAGCCTAGATAACTGGATGGGGAACAGAAAATACACCCCTGAGATTCCACCGAAGTCCCTGCTGGACAGTGGCATAAGGTTCTGACTTGTTGGAACATGGGATAAATTCTTGACTAAGCTTGTTTGGAACATGTGCCAACAGCTCTCATTTTCAGGAAGTTTAATGCGTATCTCTGAATGTAAGTACACATAAATTTTAACAAAACAGTGGAAGGTTGGGCACCAGGCTGGCAACTTGACACCGTGAAACTCTACTGCCAATCATTAGCAGACAGGTGATCCGCTGTGGTGACCCCTAACCGGGAAAAGCCGAAAGAGGAAGAAGAAGAAGTGTAAGAAACTTCTCTGTGTGGAAGATTTTCAGTCCCTATATCTCTAGTTAATCACTGTATATTAATCAGATCAGACAATAGCAGTAGAAGTAGCAAACCTAAACTTGTCAAGTCAAAAAAATAATAAAAAATATATAATTTGAAATATTGTACAGAATTACTAAGTATTCGAAAGTAATCCAAGCAAGGCAGGCAGTCTGTGAGTACTAAAGTTCTTACTGTCAGAAGAAAAATTCACATCTGCCTCAGGTGATGAAAAACTTCTTTATTAGCAGCTAACCAGATTACACATCATGTTGGCCAAGATGATCTCCTCCTCTGGTCAACTTGTTTACTGACATCAACTTTTATACTGCAAGCAAAACAACTTTTTGTTACATTTATGACCGTTGACAGTTGGCTATGGAAAAACACCTGTGGTAAACATGTTTATCAAAAATGACCTCAACTCAACAGTTAGTGCAGAATGTTCAAGAAGTACAGAATGTTCAGTTCAACAATGATAGCTCAAATTTTCCAGGACACACAGCCTGCTTCAGTAAATTAACTCTTACTCGGCCGTGCGTCCTTATCCCAGGCTTCACTAAGCTATAACCAAGTCTCTTTATTCTGAAAAGCAGAAAACAGATATTATTCAGGTTTATAAGCAATGCTGCATTTTGTTCACAGATGAGGCCCATCTTTGATAGGCATATCCCAACAAATAACATGTTCACTTTGCAAGAAGAGGAAAAAGACAAATAACAGTATGTTTTAAAAACTTTTTCTCTTAACACTTACTTTACCCAATAAACAAGAAGGCCCATTACTTGTAATTTCTCTTTTATCCAAAACAAGTAAAAATACAAGGATAAATACTCAGTCCCATCTCAATTGTCCAGATTTTTGCAATATGTCCAGATTTTTTTACTCATATTTTTGATTTGTTTCCAGCAAACAAATATGGCAAACCATTGAGGATTGAAGTCACTAAATAATGAGACATATTTGAGTTTCAGACTTCATGTCCTTCAGAAAATCTATGGCAACATAAAGTCTGATATTCTAGCAGCTTTCTATGTCTATAAGAGCAGTATTTAAAATCTGTCCCTATTTTTCAGCCTTTGTGCCCCATTGTTTTAGACTTTCTCCAGATTTCCTGCATTAAGAGTTTGAGAGGTATGCTCAGTCCACTGAACACAGCCTTCTGGTTATGGATACAAAATCTGCAGTTGCACTTGAGGATATTATAGCAAAGGTTCATATATTTATAAATCTTCCCTTTCAGTTTTGGACTGACTGTACCAGATATCAAGACAATAACTGCAAATTCTGTATGCAGCAGACTAAAGGACATTTAAACAGCAAAATTATTTTAAAATCTGTTCTAAGGATAACTCTGTGGTTACAGGTGTCCATATGGGCTGCTGGATATTCAGAATTGGCATTTAGCTGAAACACCTGATATCCTTAAAGGGTAATTTACATATATCCCATGATGCCTCTGATACAAGAGGTTTAAGGTATCACACAGTGGAATGTCTAACTTTGCTAGATTTTTCTTTTTGTGTTTTTAACCAATTGGATTTCCTGTGTGATTTTTTTTACTCATTGTTTTAGTTTGTTAGTTGGGATATTTTGTAGACACCCTAATGTTTATCAATATCAGTTGGGTACAACAACCCTGGGCCGGATTAATGAGGGCTTGCATTGAGTCTAAGAGTAGAGTCAGACTCCAGACAGCCAATATCGCTGCCGAGTGATCCAGGAACAGCCGGCAGGGGCGTGCATGAGAGCTCCTAAAACAACTCTTGTATGGACAGTGTTAGGTTATGCAAATTACCTTATTTGCTGCTGAAAGCTATGCAAATGAGGTAAATTTGTGATCCAGGAAACACTAACCTGTCTGAGTAAGAGTAGTGCTATTTGCAGAAATCTACTCCATTGGTAACGGAGTACCGTTCTGCAAATAGCAAAACGGAGCTATGACAGCTCCAAATAAAGGATGCATACAGTTGAGGAAGCATTCCAATGGCCAAATATAAGGCCATTGGCATTTTTATGTGTTGCAAAATAATAAAAAATATTTTTTTACACCAATCTCCGATGTTTAAGTGCAGTGCAGCGCCACGCAAACTGCGGTGCTCTAAAAACCAGAAAAAAAATAAAATCCAAAAATAGGCATTTTATTAAATATATTCATCTGCCATGCAGGCGAATGGCAGGCTGAAGACAACATGGCTACTGAGTAGTGGTTGCTAAGGGGGGAAGCTCAGTCTGAGAGATGTAACCAAGCTTTAGTAGGCAATCCTATGCAAATGAGTATAAGGATAGTGAATCCCAATTTTCCGGGCCATGTGAACCATATCCCTAGAGTGTGAGTAGGATTAGGGGAGTAACAGCGTAAAAGATAGGTGACATCATGAGGGGGTATGTATCAAAGACTGTAAGCTTATTGGAGCAGAGTGGCATGTGTTTGCTGTGAGATACTCAGGACTGGAAGAGGCGTGTCTACAGTTGTCTGAACTGAAACCCAGAAACTGAAGGTGTATGCCGTGGCTCTCACTAAAGTTTCTTGCAAAGATGCTTACACTGTGTGTGCACATGCGCATGCCTGTAAACCCGTGTAAGCCTGTGTGTGCATGTGTGCACCCGTGTAAGCCTGTGTAAGGCTGTCTAAGCCTGTGTGCGCGCATGTGCACCTGCCTAAGTCTGTATAAGCCCATGTAAGCCTGTGTGTGCGTGTTTGTGCTTGTTTGCACGTCACTGCCCCCTGTGGAAACAGAAAGGGAAAATGAAGGAAAAGAAGTAGTAGGAAGTTAACCAAGGAGAACTAGCAGACCTGCCAGGTGAAATCAATTAGAATCAGCCAATTACACAGGCAGTACACTAGCCCAGCCCAGCACTTAAAACTCTGCAAACAACATTCCCCCATGTTTTACTCAGAAACACTGCAACACTGCAGTATACAAAGAGAAGTGAAAACTTAAAAAGCTTAACTGAGAAAAAAAATGTTAGGGGCTGCCATTGCTATTATAAGGCAACATGTGCAAGATGCTGAGGGTGGTGCCATTGCAAATGCTGCTGAGCAACCCACAGTGATGAGACAGAGAAGAGTGTACAGACCCAGGGTAACCTACCAGGGGCTACATGAGCTGGAGATAGTGGAGCGCTATAGAGTGGACAGAGACCTCCTGAAGAAAATTGTTGAGCTGTGCAGGCCACGCCTCACACACAGAGCCAACAGAGGGGAACCCATCCCAGTGGAAACCAAGGTATGTGTTGACCTAAGAATACTAGCAACATGCACCTTCCAGAGACCAACTGGTGATATGATGGGGATTTCACAGGCATCAGCAACCAGGGTACTGCACCAGTTCCTGAATGTCATGTCAGCACATGTTGGTGATCATGTATATTTCCCCAACTCCCGTGATGTATTGGCCAGCAATATGCATCTCTTCCAGCAAATAGCGGAATACCCTGAGGTAGTGGGTGCAATTGACTGCACGTACATACACATCAAAGCACCAGCCAGTGAGCGGGGCAGGGCCTACATCAACCGTAAGGGCTTCCACTCCATCAACTGCCAGGTTGTGTGCGATGCCCAGGGCATAATATTGAATGTGTGTGCTGGCTGCCCTGGAAGCTACCACGATTCCCATATCTGGCATCTGACGCAGCTGTACCAGACATTTGCCAATGGGGACATCCCTGACGGTCACTTAGTGGGGGATGCTGGATATGCACTGGAGCCGTGGCTGATGACACCCATCAGAAATGCACACACACCTGAACAAGAACTCCATAATGAGGCACACGCACAAACACAAAATGTAATCGAGCATGTGTTTGGGATGCTCAAGTCATGGTTTTGGTGCCTGGACACATCTGGTGGAGCCTTGCAGTACTCACCAACTACATGTACCCAAATTGTCATGGTATGTGCCATGCTACACAATATGATCCTGTGAAAACAGCTGCAGCAGGAACAGCATGGGGCAGGGCCAAACAGCCCCCCACCATTGCCAAGGCCTGCACAGGCACAGCGTGACTCGGAGGAGGAACAACCTGAGCCTGCCCCAGTAGGCAGAAGGAGGCATGCCCAGTATGCCTTGGCCTTGGCAAAGAGGCAACGCATAGCACATACACTGGCTCAGTAGGAACCCTGGAAATGATACCTCTCTGACTCGCACATAAAATAAAAGGGATGCCTAACTTGACACTACCTGTTTCCAAACATGTATAGGGAGTGTAGTATGTGCATCCGACATAGGCAGCCCTGCAGCACCACCTGAGGCATGATTGCCATGTTTTAAGCAATATAAAGCAGTGCTAAGCAGCATTTACCAATATTTAGTATATGTAAACAAAATTGCCCGTGTTAACTAGCGCAATGTTGGGCAATGTTGAGCAATGTTGGGCAAGGTCGGGCAAAGTTGAGCAAAGTCAGGTAAACATGCTCATATTTGCTTTACTGTTCCTTAAGCAGTCTGGTCTGCCCAGCATGAAAATAAAAAGCAGTGACAGGGCTCGAACCCAGGATACTGTGCATTATAGTCACAGTACTGAACCACTAAGCCATGATAGCATTTCAGTGGCACAGACAAGGCAGGACAATTGTACACTAATGCAAACACAAAGAAATGCTGTATCATGCCCCTAAAGAGGCATATGGGTAACCTCCCCCACAGGCCTATGCAGACAGAGAACATCAGGCCAGGCGGTGTGATGTGGGTTGTGTAGGCTATGAAGTCGCAATCTAATATACGTGACATTGGACGCTAGGATCTGTAGCACAGTAGTATGCCTCAAGCCAGTATGATAGGCAACAGTACAGACTGAAATGGTGTACCATACATAGCAGTGCAGGCATAGCAAATGTGTATAAGTGTCAGGTGAAACCCTCATCCTATGTACACCCACAGTAACAATCAGGTGTGCCCCCAGGTAGTAATGTACAAAGAATAACTGCCCCCCTGTATGTAGAAATGTTGATAAGTCTATGCAAAGTGTCTCATGGAAGCCCTGCAGGTACAGCATGATCCCTGTTGATCTATGACACAAAGGTGAGCCCTGCTGTAAAAATACAACTTGATTTGCCATACACATATAGTATAAATGCCTATACTGGGCGTGCTCACACACTCCAACAAATGTAGTGGATTTCATTCAGCATCACACTGAAAGGTCATACTGGGCATGCCCACACACTTTAATAAACAAAGCAAATGTCAGGCAACAACATACTGAAAGGTCATACTGGGCATGCTCACACACTTAGGCTAAATACGGATGTGATAATAAGGGATCTATGGACAAATGTGGATAGTCATCTCTACTTCCAGAAACACATTCACAAAGTGGTCAGAAAATCATGCTATGTGTTCACACAAACTGCCAAGGTCTGTGCATGTAGGTCAAAGGAGGTTCCCACTACTCAGCAGTCATCAGACCCGTCAGAGAGTACCACAACACACTTGCGATGAATCTGACTAGGCATGTTCAGCAGCCAGAAAGACCACTGAAGTACCTTAACAAGAGGATTACTGGCCTCAAATAGTTGCCCCATGCAACAAGACTGAATGTAACCCAATCTGTACTCTGTTGCATACTGTCTACTCAGGAGATCTCTGCCCAACAGACAGGTCCATGTCATGGCTACACTCAGATCTGTTCTGAGTTACAGCTCAATGGCACTAAATATACAGACCCAACTGATATTGCCAACATCCTGGCAGATAGGATCAGTGTTAACTTTACCCCCTCTCACCCATGAAAGAGCACATCTCTATAATGGAAGACTGCAAAGTTGCTGTCATCATGGCTGCACAGGTAAATAACACTCTCCAAAGCCAGTATCACAGCAGCCATGGGACCAGATAACATCCCAGGCTGTGTAGTATCTACTTCTCTGAAGTAAAATTTAACATGGAAGGTCTGTGGCTACTGAAGTTTCCAGAGGACTGCAAACTAGGAGCCATAATTGTAAACACTAAAGATGTGGACATCCTACAAAAGGGCCTCACTGAGACAGATGGCTGTTGTCAAAGCCATGGGCTCTAGCTCAATGCCAAAAGGTGCATTGTCATCCCCTTTGTTAAAAACTCTGTAGCCAAGAACTACAACATAGGTGGTAGTATACTTCACACTGAAAGTGTGACAAGAGACCTTGGGTCACAGGTGGACAGTGGACACAACTGTGATAATCACATTCCCACAGTAGTCAGGAAACCCTCCTATGTGGCACACCTCATCACAAAATGTGTCTCATGCAGAATAGAAGAGGACATTGTTCCCCTCTACTCATCACTCACTAGAACTATAATAGAGTACAATGCCACTTCTGCTATGTACCTCACAAGACAACCACAACAACTGGAAAGCCTGCAGCAATACCTCACAAAGAGCATTAGCAGCCTGAAATACATGCCATACACAGACCATCTCAAAATGCTCCATCCGTACTCCCTTGCATATCGCCTACTCAGAGGTGTTCACTGCCTAACATACAAAGCTATGTCAAACACAGAGCTGTTGGACATGCTCCACATAAAACACTCACAATCCCTCTGACCTTTGGACCCAAAACCATGAGTGAAATACAAAAGGAAGGGATGTACCCATTTACCTTATGGATACCCACACCTTCAGGTTAGTGGCACTGCATGAGGCCTTGGAGACCATGCAAGTGCAACTAACATTGGGCAAAGCTGCTCATCAGATTGTAGCCTGCTACAGATCACGTACCTTGTCTCAGGAACCTCACTCAGTATTCCTGAGAACAGTGGAAAATACAAAGGTCCTATCAAACACCATTATATGAGGAGATTACAACTACCCAAACATTGAGTGGGAGAATTACTCATGTACAACGTCCTTTGCCCAATGTTTCCTAGAGTTTAAAAACTCTAACACCCTGGAACAGCTGGTCACCATGCCCACTAGAGGTGACAACATACTGGACATGATCATCACCAACATGGGGTACCAGTGTTCCACAACAGAGATAAACCCCTCGCTGGTAATATCAGATCATAAAGTAATCACACTGGACATCCACATCCCGCCCCCACCCAGTCAATGAAACCACTGTGAAGACATATTCAAAAGCAAACTGCACACTTCCCAAGACCAAAGTGGAACGTTCCAAAGACCTCTTGCTATAGGATAATGGTATACAATCTGCCAAATCATTTACAAGTGCATCCTATGAGCATCTACAGGGATGCATGGAATGAGACATCACAAATAAATCCAAGATGCACTCCTCCAAAAATAAGACAACAATCAGGTGGTTGTTGCCCATAAATAAGCTAGACAACAGAAGGAGGAAACAAACACATGATAGAGCCAACTTCACTAAAGGAAAGGCATCACTGATCATTATTAGGAAGAAACAATGATCACTCATAAAATAATCCAAGGACAGTTTCTAAAGACAAATAGCCAAGGAATGTAAGAATAACAACCACAAAGCCTTCGGTAGCTATACCAGACATGTAGGTGTCAACTTCCAAATATGCTGTCAGCTACTGAAAAAAATGGAAAGAAATACACTGAACCAACTTTCATTGCCCACATCCAGGGGGACAAGTTCAGTGTAAACTCCCCCCATCACCCCCAAATGGCCCTGTGTCCATCACAGAAGGATGCAGAGCCCCAGACATCATGGACATGCAGGTAAAGACAGCCCTCTCCAAAGCTAAGAACACAGCATCAATGGGACTGGATGGTGTCCCAGGCTGCATCTTACACTAGGCCCAAAAGGAACTACACCCTCACCTACATCCACTGTCCAGACTCAAGCGTACCACAGGCTATGTACCCAAAGAATGGCATACACTAACAGTCATCCAGCTCCACAAAGGGGGTGCCACAACAGAACCTGGAAACCATTGCCCTATATGTCTACTCAGCCTGGTCTACAAAGCTATTGAGCAAATTGTTATGGAACCCATAAACAGAGACATTGGAGACCTCCAGACACTGGTCTCTACACATCTTCACCTTGTTAAAGGCAGATCCTGGCTCCTAAACCTAGTTGACTTATTTCAAACAGTTACCAAGGACATAGATGGAGGTGAAAGTAGTCCACACAGCCCACCTGGACCTCACTAAGGACTTTCTACACCATTCCCCACTCTGTCATCATGGACAAGTGTACCAGCTTGAACATTAACAGCTATGTCACAGGATGGGTGGCCAAGTGGCTCACAGATCAAACACACATGTTCAGAGTTGCAGGTGCTATGTCCGACTCTAAGCCAGTCACAAATGACATCCCACAGGTCTTGGTCCTGGGACCCCACCTGTTCAGTAGATACTGCTCAGAGGTACAGGCAAGCATGGGAGTTGTATGGCTGAACAGGTTTGCAGATGACTTCTAACTGTGGTCCATAATCGACTCTAAGGCTGACACAGACATCCTCCAGAAGTGTCTTACAGAGACTGATACCTGGTGTCAAAACAATGCCCTCAAGCTGAATGCCAATGAATGCATAGTCATCCCCTTTGGGTAAAACAATGTGCACACAAATTACCACATAGGTGGTAATCCAGTATGTACGGAGAAAGTCATTATGGCCCTGGGGACACAGGTAGATAGCAAACTCCCCTTTGATGGTCACATGGCCAAAGTGTTTAGACATTCCTTCTATGTAGCCCACCTAATGTCACCTAATGTAACCCACTTTGTATAGTCTGATGATGTCACCATCCTACAAATATACCTGTGGAAAGGAGAGCTCACAGTAATGTGCATAGCGCGTCGTGTAAATGCATACTCCTGTAGTATCATAAAGTAGTTAGGTAGGGGTTTGAATCCTGCACTTGACAAGTGTGGTCTTCTTGGGAAGGAGCAACCTTTTTGGAGAGTAGTAAAACACCTTAAAAGTGGTATACTAATCATTGTCAAGTCTGATGATGTCACCATCCTACAAATATACCTGTGGAAAAAAAAACTGCCCAGTAATGTGCATAGCATGATGTGTTAATGCATACTCCTCTAGTATCATGAAGTAGTTAGGTAGGGGTTTGAATCCTGCACTTGACAAGTGTGTGTGTGTGTGTGTTTCTGTGTAATCACATTGGAGAAGAGTAGAACACCTTAAAAGTGGTATGCATATCTATGTCACCATCCTACAAATATACCTGTGAAAAAGAGAACTCCCAGTAATGTGTATAGCACGTCGTGCTAATGCGTACTCCTCTAGTATCAGGAAGTAGTTAGGTAGGGGTTTGAATCCTGCACTTGACAACTGTGTGTGTAATTACCTTGAAGAGGAACAACCTTTTTGTAGGGTAGTAGAACACCTTACAAGTGGTATACTTATCTTTGTCAAGTCTGATGATGTCACCATCCTACAAATATACCTGTGGAAAAGAGACCTCCCAGTAATGTGTATAGCGCGTCATGTTAATGCGTACTTCTCTAGTATCATGAAGTAGTTAGGTAGGGGTTTGAATCCTGCACTTGACAACTGTGTGTGTGTAATTACCTTGGAGAGGAGCAACCTTTTGTAGAGTAGTAGAACACCTTACAAGTGGTATACTTATCTTTGTCAAGTCTGATGATGTCACCATCCTACAAATATACCTGTGGAAAAGAGACCTCCCAGTAATGTGTATAGTGCATCGTGTTAATGCATATTCCTCTAGTATCATGAAGTAGTTAGGTAGGGGTTTGAATCCTGCACTTGGTGAGTGTGTGTGCTCTATGTGTGTGACACTGTTGGTCAATGTGTTGTGGGTTTTGCTTTTACTACTGTATGACATATCAGTATGCATTGCACATGTGAGGTAGCTGTGTGGCAAATACATATATGTACATGTTACCTCAATTATTGCATGTGTGGGAACCCTGCTTTCTCCAAGAACACAGCTGTCATCTTTGCCAGACTGTGCTGCTGCTTCCCAGACCTTAGGTCACATCTGTATGCTTGTGACAAGGCCAGCCACTGCAGTGATCCCTGGCCTAGGTCATCCGTGTCACACACACTCATTATGGTTTCTATTGAATTGTGTGAGTGAGGGTTTATGGCCGAGGTATATGTCAGACCTGTTCAAACACAGCAAAGTCTGTCAATGATGACTATTCATTATAGGTGTACAACAACCTTTGTGGATATGCATGCAGACCCCTTATTGCTTATGTGATCCACCGAGGGATTTCAAAATACCTTAGGAAATGTGATTATCAAAGGAGAGATGACATAACACTAGGTTGCATGTACACATCGGTACCTGTTCATCATGTTGGTGGCTACTACCTATGTGGTACTGTGGGGATACTATGTTCTGTAAAGGTGGATGACTATGCTTAGTTTGGCTTATAGCTTTACAGCATGGGTTTGACAACAGGTATCTGTCTGTATGATACCCTTGTGGAGGATGTGTGTGTCACCTGGAGAATGCATTATAGGCCACAGTATGCATTACCAGACATGGACGGACATATCCCTACTGTGATTGCTTGTACCTAAGAGAGCTATATGCCAAACAGGAGTGGTCTCAGTAATGGGTGCAGGTGAATACCACTGGTTACTGGCATAGTATAGTACCTGAAGGATCCAAATGTTGCTGTGTGTCCTACATCTGTGTGTCAGTTGTCAAGACATCATCTAACGATTGGTTATGGTCAGGCTGTTGAAGTTATGTATACTACCAGAATGCAAAACAATGACAGATAGTAACAGTATCACCCACAGCACAGTGTCAAACCATGTCATACACACATGTGTAGTCAGGTTCTGAAATGTGTGTAGTACAATGCATACTGGCCACCAATAGAAACTATGGAGTGTTACTGTGTAATACAGAGCATGTCACCCTGCCCATGTGTCCACTATGCACGTACATGCAGACAGTGCACCTCCACCATGTTCACAACTGTACACCTGCAAATCTGTGCTACACACATCCCACACATACTGTCCACTCTCTAACACATGCTGCCAATACTGCACACATCAGCCAAGTGGCATGTGGGCGGACAATACACTATTGGAACTAACACTGGTGTAAACAACACTACAATGACAATCATAGCTTTAATGCATCATGCCTGCTCAGCTACACCTTCAAGCATATCATTACACTCTACTGCTGACAACATGCTAACATTGCTATACTGCTATAAAGACACCCTGTGCATCAGCACCATGGTAGCCTGTTCCTGCATCGATGTTACAGATGACAGGAGGTGGCACAGGTTTCATCATATGCACAGGGTGTGTTGTTGGTTTGCCAGAGGCCTACAGTGAGCCATCCAATCGACATGTATGTGTGTGTGTGTGTGTGTGTGTGTGTGTGTGTGTGTGTGTGTGTGTGTGTGAGGGGCAAGAATACTGCTATGGGCCAATGTTGATGTAATGTGTGTGGGTATGTGTTAGCCCTAGGTGTCTGGATTATGTGTGTGTGTGTGTGTGTGTGTCTGCATGCACACAGTTCCACCATGTGGCTGCCATATATGGGTATTTGTGGGACAGCCACAGACTGTACCTGCAAGGCTTTACAGATCACCATCTCTGGCCACGGATATGGTACCTGTGCCTGGCAGGGGTGCTACTGACACTATCAGGTACTAAGCCAGACTGGGTACTATCCCCAGAGGTAGATGGATGTACACTGGACCCAGGTCCCTGCTGGGACTGTCCAGAGCCATGTGCACGTGGTCTTCTAGGATGTTCTATGGACAGCCCACCCCAACATTGCTGGGGCTGGTACTGGCACTACGGGAGTGGCTGTGGCTTGAGGGACATCCATGGCGACTGCCAGCTGCTGATGTTGCTGGCATATGTCCACGTCGATGACTCAACCATCCTGCACTGTCCTGACACATGGACATGACATTGCGGAGGACATCTAATGTCTCTCCCCAACGTCTATCAGTGACCTCAGTGTAATTACGGATGGCACCAGCTAGGTCACGGATACTGTCAATTATGGCAGTGTTATGTGCCCTCTGTGCCCTTAGTCCCTGTCTGGTATACCATTCCATATGTGCCTGTGCCTCCATGACAGCCTGGAACATGTCTGAGGTTGTAAGACCTGTGGCACATCTGCCAGTGGCATGATGAGCAGCAGTGCTCTGACGAGAACCCCTGGACATCTGCCTATGTGGTACCCTTCCAGACATCTGGGTATGGCTGCTGTGTCGGGATGCATGTGCCATGGATACCACACTGTCCTGGCCAATGCTGACTGTACGCTGTCCCTCAGCTAAGGGCATTGGTGATGGATGTATTGGCAGTATGACTGTGTGCATGGATGGGGTGGACACTTGTGTACTGTCGATTGGTGGCCCAACGACAGACCCTGGCAAACATGCCTGTGCCTCAACACACCTATCATCATTATCACTATTTTGCTCAGTGACATCAGTTTCCCTGCTGCAGTGAACCAGCCCAAAGTCAGCACCTGTGAGAGGAAGACAGGAAACACACTTTACAACCTGTACATGATGTCGGCACACATGCACACATGCACACATGAACACATGCACACATGCACACATGAACACATGCACACATGCACACAAATGCACTCCTCACTAAAACACACACACACACACACACACACACACACACACACACACACACACACACACACACCACCAGCAATCCAGAACATACTCAATAGCGGGTGATGGTGGGGTACAGTATCACAAGGCAAACAGTTATATCACACATGTCAGCATGCAGGACGTGTGTTGCTCAACAGCATGCAGTGCAGGTGTAGACAGCCCTTGCTAATAACAGTATACATGGCTTTGATGCATGTGTGTTGTTGTTCAGTGATTGGCCTCACCCTGGAATGCAATGTGTACATGGACACAACATTGCTGTGTAAGTATTAAAAGCTCTGCAATGTCCTGTGCACCATCACTCACAGGTATACATACCATGGCTGGATGTGTATCTGTGTGTCACATAGATATCCATTTCTGATTAGAGCATCTGTGTCTTTAGCAGATAAATGTGGACACAGGTTTAGCACATGCATGCTATGTATACACACAGGATGAGTGGTGCATGTATACCTGATGGAATACCATTGCTCAACATAGCCATTGTACAGTGGTTATGTTGAGTGTAGGACATATTGTGGACATGCCAGTGCCAGCCATGACATGGCATGCTACAACACAACTGCAACATTAAACATCACACATACACAGTGTGTGTCATGTGACCTATACACTCAATAGCATTACAAGACATATATGTGTCACTTTGTACAAATGGTGATTGCTATGCATATTGTGTATCAGTGCATATGTTTGCACACACACAACATTGAGGTGCATAGCAGTTAATGCTATGTGTAGTACTGTGGTCACTGTAACTGGATGGGGTGTAGTACCATGAGCCATCATCATGCAGCATCATGTGGTCACTCAAGGCTACTAATGTGTGCCAGACCAGCACATACCATGCTGTACCAGAACTGCTGTACCATGGCTACATTCACCATTTCACAGCCAGTTGTTACATGGGTTTGTATGGTGCCCAATAGGGGGCATTGCCTAACATGAATGTGTTATGTGTTGAAGAGTGTCACACAGCCACATGAGAGGCATCTACCCCTCAGGTATATTATGTGTGCTGTGCGGATGACATTTGGGATACTGGAGTGTGACCTTACAGTGGGTGTCTGAATACACCATGTGTAGCATGTGAACGTGTACTGCGTATGACAAAGTTGTGTATGTTGTGTGCATGTGTATCGCCTCTGCCTATCCAATGTCCACTACAGTGTTGCCACAATTGTGTGGGATGCTCTGTGTATTGTATGTGTTTTAGGCAGCTACCCATGTTACTGGGATGTGCATAGTCTCACAGCAAACATGCACAGCATGCATTATGCATAGGTGTGTTACGTGTACATGGCCTACAGCTCACCTATGACATGCACATTTAATTAGCAATATTAAATGTAGAACACACTCACCAGCATGGGTCTGCTGCCTTGCTGTCACACCAGAGGGACCTACAAGGATATGAGACAGTTTGTCAGTGGCAACAACTGTGGCATTGCTACTGTGTGTTTGCAATCTTACAGTAGTACAACGGTTGACAGTCACAGGCCTACAGATTACATTCCTAATTATTAGTATTGCACAACACTAGGCACCACATCCTCTAACTACACAGTACACATCTCACATGAGCATGCTCTACCAATAGAGGTAACAGTAGTCTACAGCTATGCCATGTTACCTGCATGCTCCGTGTCAACTTGCTGGGTGGCTCCGGCCTCCATGATGATACATGTTACTTGTTGTTGTTGTTGGCCAGGAGCCACCTGGCTCAGGAGCAGCTCCTCCACTCTGGTGAGGGGGGGATGGATGGCTACCCCACCACCTGTGGCAAGCTGTTGTCTATGGATATCTGACGCATGCTGCCGGACATGTCTAATTAAATCACTGCAGTGATGGCGTACCTGCTCATATGTCCGGTTATGCATGCCTATGTCATTTACCCTACGGACAAGATCTTGCCACAGTGCAGTCCACTCATGCTGGTCCTGGCTGGTTCTGGAGAACAGCAGGGCATAGTGCTGCACCAGGCTTGTTGTTATCTGTTCCTCCTCTGCCGGGCTGTAGGTGGGGTTACAATGGTGGGCCATTACCCTGGAAGACAATGAAACAATATGTGTGAGCAAGTCATGTGGCACACTTAACATTCTAAAGTACAGATATCAATTAACTGCCATATATAGCAACCTATTGGCTGTCAGAGGATACACACTTTCAATACCACATATCAGTGCTCAGCCCACAACTGCCTGACAGTGCCTGGCACACTCTATATATCAAACCATGTTTTGCACAGCAACAAAGATAAACCAGTATGTAAGACTATACAACAGTACATGGCACACTGTATGCAACAATGCACCACCTAGCCACAGGAGGTATATATCAAGCTAATGCATCAAGAAATATGTATTCCATTGCAATGATTGTAAAGTCCAGTTACAGTATTACCAGTATACCACACTAGTCATTGATGGCAAACCCCTGCCTAACATATGTGCACATTCATTAATATAGGTGGCATACTGCTGTACTAGACTATACATGTTGCTAGATATGCACTTATATCCTGTAACACACATATGACCGAGGCCATGGTACAGGCATACCCACACACACATCAGACATACATACCAGACACAAAGGTATGGCAACCCAGATGACCTTTACCTGTGTACCATACAGTACTGTGTGTCAGTAGTTACAAAGCCTTATGCCTGAGGTATGTAATCTGTGAGGACTACAGGGAACACACAAAACAGTGGTTCCAAGAAATGTGGACATACACCATACTGTGCTGTGTAGGCATACAGCTTCAGGTAGTACTACAGTTCATACAGGAGTTGGATTCACCAGCAGTAACACTCAATAAGCATACATGTACTGCTTTAGCCTACAATGGGACACCCCAGTCGACACCAAGGGACTACGTCAGACCGTATGGCATACTGCTTTTTCTGCCTAGCAATTGCATACACATCTTTTGCTGGGATCACAGCTAGGACACATAATACCATGACAGAAACAGTTTCCCACTAAGCTATCACACATATACAGAACTCTGACACATTCACCAACACATTCACCATCACACTCAGTCAACCTCACATAGCAATTATTGCAACAAGTACATGTGGGTGTGTATCGCTTCATAGGTAGGTAATAGGCTATTGGCCCTAGGGCCTATAGAAGTCTAGCCATATGCTACCCTGGCCTTTGACACACAGGTAAGTATGTTTCACGTGGCCCTGTCAAGCAGAGCCACAGAGGTGATTCCCGGGGTGTATTTCCTATCTCCCATACAATCATCAGGATTATTTATGATGACTGCTAATTAGGAGCTTTGTTTGCTATTGATAGGTGGTTTGTTCCAGAGTATGGGATGTCTCTGAGATAGGAATCTATCCCTCCAGCATGTGCTGTTTATTGAGGTCACAAGGTTTAGGTCCCTAGAGCATGTAGCTCATAGGGATTGTGATCTGTTTACGTGGAGCATGTCCAACAGCTCTGGGTTTGACATAGCTTAGTATGTTAGGCAGAGGTCACCTCTGTGTAGGCGGTATGTGACACAGTCTAGCTGTGGGTTTGTGAGATGGTCTGCATAGGGCATCTGTTTGAGGCCGGTATTACTCTTTGTGAGGTATGTCTGTGTCGTTTCCAGTTGCTGTAGATGTCTTGTGAGGTACATACCACATGGGGCATTGTACTCTATAATGGGCTTTATGTGTGATGAGTAGAGGGGAACACTGACCTATATTTCCCTGGATGACACACCTTTTGTGATGACGTGTGCCACGTAGACAGATGACATGACTAGTGTGGCACTGTGATTATCAAAGGGAGACTACTGTCCACCTGTGTCCCATGGTCTCTTATCACACCTTCGGTGTTAAGTAGACTACCACCTATGTGGTAGTTAATGGGTACAGAGTTTTTGCAAGAAGGGATGCCAATGCAGTATCAACATTGAGCTTGTGTCCATGGCTTTGTCACCAGGCATCTCTCTCTCTCTCTCTCTATATATATATATATATATATATATATATATATATATATATATATATATATATACACACACACACATACATATAAACATCCATTGGTGTACATATAGATATACATATAGGCACATATACAGTCCACCTTTCATGGTGGGGATATCAATTATGCAAAGGTTGTGAGGTATACAGTTATGTCATAATATTGCACAGTGTTGTGCGGAATGCATTGAAGGTGTTCTCAGCCCATGTAGCTTTAGCAGGCCTCACTGGCTGCAACACTGCAAACCTGACAAATCATACCCACAGCGTTTAACCACCACATGTCATATACCAGCACTGTATGCTGTCTTGTTTGCCACACACTACAACCTACATAGAAATATGCACATAACAACCTTCAACAACATATATATGTCCACCCTTCACAAACAGTTGCAGTATGTCCCTTGCTCTATGCACATGTACAGATGCTAATATATCTGACACAGACAGATCTCTCCGTATGTGTGTGCCATACACACACAAGGTCCACACTGTTGTAAGTTTGTGTACCTCACGGCTGACCTGTTGGGCCTTGCTGCAACATGAACAGGTGTCACATGTGAGCACACAGTAATATTAGAGGGTGTATATATAGCTGCAAATGCTAGATTAGCATACTAGCCTGGTACAGCTGTTGCCAATGCTAAGCTACACATTAATATGACTATCATGCATTTGTTACTCTGTCACATCCATGTTTATATAACCATGCTACTCCCCAAACAGACATTGTACACACTACTGTACAGAACACAGATAACATGGATCAGATGTTTGACATTTAATGCTGAACTACATATGTCACAGTCATATCCCACTGCACACAGCTACACACTGATTTCTCCATGCCAGTAGTTATGCAGGGCATCTGTGCATAGATACGTACTGCTGCCACATATGGATGATTCAAACTATGTAGAGTACTCTTCATAAACATCTACTACATGCCAGTAAATACATAGCTGTTACATACCTTTCCTTTGTATGTGTTCGTATTTGTCGGTTTCGTGTGTTTTGTAATAACTTTTCTTTTTATAGCTTATGATTTTTTTCGAGATATATATTTTTTCAATATAATTATTTTTTTCTTTTCAATATATTTATTTTTCAATATAATTTTTTTCAATATTTTTTCAATATATTTTTTCAATATATTATTTATTTTTCAATATAATTTTTTTTCAATATTTTTTCAATATATTGTTTATTTTTCAATATATTCTTTTAGTTTTTCTTTTTTTTTCAATATATTACTTTTTCTTTCAATATATTTTTTGTTGATCTTTTTTCTTTTTTTCTGCTGCTGTTGTCTGCATCCGTCTCTCTCTCTCTCTCTCTCTCTCTCCCTCCGTACTTGCAATGAAATGATTGCATGTGTGGACAGCAAGTACAGCCTGCTTTTATAGGTATCTGCACATGTGCATGTGATGGCCTCTGCACCAATTGGTGGCCACCATTTGGCAATTGCATGCAGCCTGCTGTGTGGTACTTGCAGTACTCACTGTCATAGCAACCCAATGCTATAAATTGCTAAGTCAGGTAGGCATAGCCCTTTCAGCTTTCCAAAGTGGGGACCATGCTTGTTTGCTGTGGACACCGTTGTGTAAGTCAGAAGGTTGGTATACTTCTCATAACTGATGCTAGGGATGTAGCCAGTGATTTGAATGTTGTACTCAGACCTGAATGTTGCCACTTCCAGTACACAGTTGACAGTGTAGAATTGTACTCACCCCTACAAATGCTAACACAAGATACATGGGAGTATGTAGTTTCTTTTCTACTTATACAATTAGCTGCCATACATACATAGTTATTGAGATGTTTTCATTTGGCACATGAACTGTTTGGGAACTGCTGTACTGTGGATATTAATGTACTCACTTCTGCACAGTTTGTGCTTTTTCTATGTTGACATTATCACAGGATGCTCATGAAAACTGGACAATTCCAGTACTGAGTATGCCTACCTACATCCTTGCTGTACCTTGAACACACAGGTATTTTGTACATTTGGGTGGGGATTGTCCTGCTATGATACTGTGTGGGGGTTGTAAAGTGCTGCTGTAACATTATTTACTGCTAGAATGTCTGGTTCTGTTATCACAGTCATGTAATGCAATTCCACAACAACTGCTGGTAAAGTTCCACAGAACAGGTTTTGTGTTATGGCATTCCTATCTTTCCTTTACATTCACTCATTCTGATGCATGATATATATATTTCAGCAACAACCTGCTGTATATCTACTGTGGCTTAGTGGTACTTCATGCAGTCTAGTGTGTCCAAGGTCCGGGGTTCGAGACTGACAGTGGTGTTTTATTTTGCTGCTGAGCAGAACAAGGCCCCTCATATGCAGGGTGACTAAGGCACTTTTAAGCAGTTGTAAATGGGTTTGCGTGGGTTTGCGCGATGCTTAGCAATACTTAGCTAAGCGCACACAAGCACACACTCGCACAAACCCACTAACTACTGCTTAAAAGTGCTTACTCACGCTAACCTCCGTGCTCATTTCTTTGAAAGAAAAGAAAATGGGGAGATAGGAAAGTGGTGAAAAAGGGGCACAAAGAGGGAAAGACAGTAGGGAAAACAGCTTGGGATGTGCAGGATGGGTGTAGGGAAGGTCCATAGCTGCCCATTTCTTTAACAGCAACAGCTGTGCATATACTAGTAATTTGGAGGGAAATTTGAAACCTTCCACCCCTGAGAGAGGGGTGAGGACAACGAAGTATGTTGTACTGCCAATTAAATTTCAGTTTATGTGTCCAGCGGACATGTGTGCAAAATGGGCAGCTATGTATGGGGCGTAATTTATTTGTGGGAGCAGATTGCCCATTTTTTTTCAGGTGAGAGTGGAATGTGGGGTAGGGGAAGTAGGTATATTTTGGGAGGTAGGTTGGGGAGGTAAACAGACAAGACAAACAAGATGCATACAGGGGCAGAATATGACACATGGGGTGGGTGAACACCATTGACGGGGAAGGATGTTTGGAAATCGCAAGCCCATGAGCCCACAGATGGCAACAGTGGAACTGAGATCCCCACCCATGGGCAGTCACCACTGCACCTTCACAGCCCAGAGGGTGGCTGTGCTGGGGGCTGCATAGGAGGGGCAGGCTCACCCATGAGTCACGCCACTCTTGCCTCGAGCTGGCATAGAGGATCAGTGACTGAACGCTCGATCTCCCTATGCACCACAGCCCGGACCATTCAGAGGGTGATAGGTGGCCCTCCTCTGGCCACGCTTGCACAGGGGGATGAGCCCCATCCCCTGCAGTGCTTCCACCCAAAGGTGGCACAGGACCAATGGAGGAGGAGGTCCCGGGCTGGGCACCGGACCTGCTGGTGCCAGGTGCCATCGCCAGCTGAGGTGGGACAGGTGGGTCCGCTGGGACCGGCCTTCCCATACATTCTATGTTTAGGAGGATTTAATGACAATATGGGTTAGTAATAGCCAACAGCATTCCAATTTAGTTGTAACAGCATACAGTAGTATTCCCATTAACCCAACACACCAGAGTTCCAACAGTTGAACAGCAAGCATAACACATGCATATATAGAACAACAGTGGACATTCCAACAGCATGCAGGATTGATTGGTGGCAACAGGCCACCAAGATTGTGGTATGTGAACAGGGCACATGCATCATAGTAAATGCAGATATTTATAAACCAATAGGACATGTGTCCCAACAAATGTTATGAGATTAGACATACCCATTGAGGTGTGGAATTGCATTGTTTATGCACATACAGTAGGGTGTAAAAAGATACCTCCATTAACAACTTATATATACTTATAAGTTTACACTACATTCCTATTGACTGCAGTTATATATCCCCTACATGTATTATTACACTAGGCAATGTCCATTAATTGTGAAATGGGTTTTGCTAGTTCTTGATATACCTGACCTGTATCTGACATACAAACTGTCCTGGATGCAGATGTTACTGCTACATATTTATATATTTCATTTATATTTATATATCTACATATCTGGATGTGTTCAGGTGACATTATCAGGTATATGTTGACAGCCCCCTACATTTCTAGCAGCACACTGACATTTCTGGGGAACACAATAACAAGCTACTCATGTGCCAGATTAACCTGTACATGCCAGCCATGAACCGACAGTTGAGGACTGTATATATGCTTAACAGCTACTGGCACTCCCTTTATCCACTTTATATGGGCCTACCCATGTGTGGGTTGACTGCACTTAATACGACAGTACTATTTCTATAATGCAAGGGTACAACAACATATCGAAGAAAGTGACATGGACACACTCCAGGAATTATACCTTTATTAATTACATTACACACTTTTCTAGTGGCTCTCTCATTTATTTGATATATCAGTGCATGCAGAGGTCTTTTATTCAAGACATATTATACCTTTATTAATAGGTTCCATCACCTTTTCCCTCTGTCGCACTTATTTTATATAACAGTACATGCAGAGAAGTTATTCAACACTTATTATACCTTTATTAATGGGTTACAACACTCTTTGTTAGGCTCTCTCACTTCATTTATATGACAACACATGCAGAATAATTACTAACCTGCCTGGTGGAGCAGCCTTAGCAGTCTATCTGCATAGGCTTGCTGATTCGCAGCACGGACACCTGCAGCTGTGAAGTATATGAAGGGATATTGAGACATACCTATCCATAATATAGACTACAATAGCAATTCTTACATACTTCATTCCATGGCTACATACTCAGTAGTGGGGCATTTTCCATTTCACGGGCCTCCTGTATCCACTGGTTCAGTCGGTCCTCCTTGCATCTCTTCAGGTCTGAGTAGTGGTGTCTGACCTGCTCACCAGTCCGAGGGACACCTGTGGCACTGGTGAGATCATGTGCTAGATGGTTCCAGGCTTCCACTTTGTACTCAGTGCCCTGAAACTGGCCCTGCAGGAGTCTTGCATCATGATGATGGACGAGGAGCCAAACCATTACTTTTGACTCCTCAATGCCCCACCATTGTGCTCGAAAACGAGAGCCCTCTCCGACACCAGCCATACTGTCTGCAGATGGGAGCTACAACCAGTTATGGCAATTATTCCCACCTATGGAGCTTAAATATGCCTCATTTCCTGCACTTATTTGTGATTGGCCGGTTTTGAAAAATCTCAGCTAAAAGCAAACCTGCTTAGCAATGGGTAAACTTCCATTGATATATATGAGTGTGTTGGAAATGCATCCATATGTAAAGCTGTCATGGCTTAGTGGTTTAGTACTGTGATTATGGTGCACAGTATCCCAGGTTCGAGGCCTGTCATTGCTTTTTATTTTACTACTGGCCAGACCGGCTAGGAGATGTGGCTGTGTTTAGCCGACTTTGCTCAACTTTGCCCAATGTTGCTCAACGTTGCTCTACATTGCTCTACGTTGCCCGATGTTGCCCAACGTTGCACTATTTAGCGTGGTGAACAGCTCCATGCGAACATGTTTTGTTTGCGCTAGTTGGCGCAATGCGCAGCTCCACGCAAAGCCATTGCGCTAGTTAAAGCAGTGCTAAGCTATGAGCAATTATACTTAACTGTGCTTAATACTAGTAAATTTTGCTTAGCAGTGCTTCACATTGCTTAAGATACGTTACTTATGCATTTATCAGTATGCATGACCATTCCACCTTCTTATATATATATAAAACATTGTTCACTACTACAGAGGACATTTCAATGCACTTAACTAAAATTTAAAAGGTAAATGCCAGGAGTTATTTTTATGCACAGATTTCCTACAGAAAATGGGAAGGGGAGTGGTGGGACTCGAACCAGGAATGCCTCCTCTTTGTGCAAAGGCTCTACCACTACACTATTGCTATTTGGCTTAATTTGCATATAAGTAGTTTATTATCCTCTTCGATGTCTACACTGCTAACTGTAGCTAAGCAATGGGCAAACCCACGCATACACGCGCAAATACGGGCAGCTATATCGTGAATAAAAAAAAATTAAAATGGAAAGCTTTACATTTTAAACTTGTACAGGGATTTAGAATGTGGGGGAGTGTAGTGTTGGGTATGTAGACATTTGAGCCGACTCGCTCATTTCACTTGACATTTGCAGTTTAGGCACTTGCAGGGGAGTGGATATTTGGACTGCTCGCCAGTCTGACATGCCCCCTGCAGTCGTGCACGCTCCGTGTTAGCCTTAGAGTTGAGTCAGCGTGCCCTCATGAATATGCACGATGCGCTGACATCATACTCTTAGACTGCCATTTCCGAGTAAGACTTAGTTAGTCTTACACGGAGGATTAGTGAATCCTGGCCCCTGTGTTTCCAAATGTCAAACATTCTTCTTAGGCTGTGTTGATGATGTCATAAGAAGGCAGAAAGATGTATGCCCACAGTTAGAGGGGTTTGGAGTTATTGGCCTGAAATATCCATAAATAGACTTAAAAGAAAAAGTCTTGGACATTCAGAATTGCCATTTAGCTGAAACACCTGATATCCTTAAAGAGTAATTTGTATATATCCCATGTTTCCTCTGATACAACAGGTTTAAGGTATCACACAAAGGAAAGTCTAACAGGGTGTAACTTACTGAAAAGCAAATTAAACTGGGTGTTCTTTCTATGTGCAGCAGAAATTGCTTTTTAATGAGTGGACCAATCACTACCTCTGTCTGGGAAGGGGAGAGGGGAGCCAACAAGGTGAATTTCATGACATATCACTGAACGCATACTAGAAACATTACTGGATGGTGTTGTGATAGCTTCAGTCTTTCTGTCTTTCTCTTGTGTTTTTCCTCAGAAATCCCCATGACAAGTAGATTTATTCTATTGTATTATGTACATATCAACTGCCGTTCATTTGTATTAATGAAAATAAAGTTACAATCATTCACTTACCTTTTTGTTCTTGTAGTAATAAAGACAGCCATCATATTTCAGCACAAACCATCTCTTCCTCCAGCCCTTCAGAAGGCCTGACTGGGTTCGCTTATGAAGGTAGCCACGGCATGTTGGCCGAGGAGTGTTAGGGCAACGGCTGATGTCAGACCCTACAACTAGGGTTAACATATTTGGGCCTAACAAAAGACAGTTTCAAAAGAAAGGAATGCTATTTTAAATGAATTTCTGAACAAAAATATTGGCAAACAAACCTTGCAACCTTCATTTATAAACTAAGGAATTATCAAACAATAAATTGATTGTGTATCTGCACACAAAAATACATTACTAACGACACTTGCTACATAGATAACTCTTGCATCTTCTCTATCTTCTTAAGTGCATTTTCTTTCCTAGCACAAACTAAATAAACAAGACACTGACATCTACCATTTACTGTAGTACATAAACCATTATTGCATTCTCCCTCTCTATCTTCTAATCTATTGTAAATTCAATACCAACTCTCAAAATCAAACTACTCAGTGCTACTATCTCTTTACTTTGCCTTCCATTTGAACATAATCAATAATGTTTTAAAAATAAATAATACTTTCTTAAAGCAACTCTATAAGTAACTGAAATGTCTACATCTATTCAAAACATCGTTCTATTGCTATGTTAATAATAACATGCTTTTCCCCCTTGGACACTGCGGAAAATGTGTCCCTTTGACTAGGTTCAAATGCCCTATCTTGGTTAATGTGCACAACAAATAACTGCATACATTCACATACATGCACACATACAAACATACATAACATAAATACACAAATAAATATATAATGAGTCTAAATGTACACATAAAAGGAAAAATGTTTACTTCCACTTTATTAACAACTCTATAGCTTTGACTACATGGACCATAAATCATGGCATGGCCTTAGACAAATGTGTATAACAGGTTACCTTAGTTGCCACCAAAGGAAATCTGTATGCAGAACAAGCAGCGACATTTATAATCACGGACTAACTGCCTTTTAAAAGACTCAGAAAGGAATGTGAGAAGACTATATATTTTCATCCTACTTATTTCATTTATATGCAAAATACTGGGTTGGATAACTCAGATACTGAAATCAAAATTGTCAGGGTAAATATTAACAACCTCAGATAGGGGGATTATGTCACTGATGGATGCAAAGGAGGGATAGTCAATGAGCCTGTTGATTGAGGTGAAAGAACAAAAGCTGTCTTGTTGCTCAACATAAAAAAATGATGATTGCAGCTATAAAATTAAACAAAGCTTTCTTTTTGGGAAGAAAGCTGTACCAAAGTTGGGTAATCTTTTAAACAACAAAGATAGAACACTGTCAGCAAAATTCAATATAATCAAATCTATGTTTTTTCTTATTAGAAATATATGTTAAAGTCAAACTATAAGTAAGGCTATGCACCACAAAATCAGTATTTTGAACTGTGGCAGTGGAGAAAACAGTTCTATAGTCTACAAGAAAATCAACCCACTCAATACTTAATGAAATAATCAACAGAGACAGACCAAAAACTCAGATAATTTGGCCACATAATGCAAAGACAGGATTCAATACAGGATATGTGGATGCTGGGAAAGATCAAAGGCAAAACAAGAAAAAAGAAATGGCAGCAGAAGCTAAGCTGGAAAGACAGCTTTACTGAATTAATGAATATACATTTGCAACAACTTAAGAAGGAGCTGTTTGACAGATAGGCATAGTGTGCTGAAGTTCTTCAGGTTATGAAAAGCTGAAACCAAATAAATGAATAAACAACAAGCAAATAAACAAATAAGGATGCTTCCCAATCCAACTTCACTTGTTCTTGGAAGTACTTTCAGACTTTCTAATACCATGCATTCAGCCATAGTCCATTTTAGGATTAGTACCTAAACTGGTTTGTTTGGGGTGGCTGCTGTGGTGCAGCAGTTAGCATTGCCGCCTCACAGCAAGAGGTTCTCTGGTTTGATCCTCAGCTGGGGTGTCTTCTGTGTGGAGTCCGCATGTCCTCGCTGTGGTCACGTGGTTTCCTCTGAGTGCTCCGGTTTCCTCCCACATCCTAAAGACATGCTGTAGGTGGACTGGGCACTCTAAATTGGCCCTAGGCATGAGTGCGTGTGTGTATGCTTTCTGTGGAAGGTTGGGTGCCAGGCTGGCAACTTGACCCCATAAAAACTCCATTGCCAATCATGAGCAAACAGGTGATTTGCTTTGGCAACCCTTAACCAGGAAAAAGAAGACCTAAACTGCTTTGTTTACCATCACTCAGCTCTCTGTTTTATCCTCTCTCCCAGATTAAATGATCATATGATGTATTAATAATGTTATGTAGTCCTATCTCACCTCCATTATTACGTTTGGGTTTGGAGCCGATCCTCGCCTCCAACTCGGCCACTTTTAGAAAGCCTGAAAACTTCTGATTGGCTCGTGGCTAGGAGGTATCCCATGGTGCATGAGCACATTCCCCAGATCTCGTTTGCTGCGTCTTCAGTCGGAAGCTTCTTTTGGTTGGCCGTGGCTAAGTGATTCAGTTTTATCATTATTACTGCTTATTAGGAGTGTTTTGCTTCTAGTGAAGTTTTTTTCTGTCATAGTCTATTGCTGACAGTCTTATTGTGGTTACAGATTTGTGTCTTTAACCGGATTTGACTTTATTGCCATTAAAATTTACTTGGGCCTGTTGGCCGTTTGAGTGTATCCCGTGAGTGTGTGCTTTTTTTTCTGCACTAGACTGTTTAACTTAGAGGTTCTAGTTTTGTCCCTGTTCTTTTTCTTGCACTAGGTTCATTTAAGTTAGAGAACCTAGTAACCCCCTTTATATTTTGTGGGTGATAGGGCTAGATCTGCTTAAGTTAGAGGATCTAATTCCTCTCTTGTTGTGTGAGTGTGTTGTTTTTTCTCTACTGCCATTATGTCTAAGGAACCTAAAGAACACAAACAGTCAGGCTTTAAAAAGTGTAGTAAATGTTCGCAAAAAATGTCCATCACCGATGGACATAGCATCTGTGTGCACTGCTTAGGGGCCATACATCTACAAGAAACTTGTCTCTTCTGCCATTCTTTTAGCCCTAGAGTACTCCAGGAACAGAAGAATAAGCTGATTTTAAAAGGCATATTGAAGCCTTCCTTCGAGGAAGACCTAGCCAGTTCTTCCTCCCCTACTAGGTTGCATTCATCTAGGAAGGATAAGGGCAAGACCTCTAAATGACCTCTCTGGCCCCAACTTCTGCCTCTGAAACTCCACAGAAGTTGGTTTCTGTTTCTTTGGCTCCACAGTCTTCGGGGCCGATTGAGATTTTGGACATAGACCCTGCAGTATCGGCACCCAGTGTTTTGGCGCCGATCACTAGCAGTCCTCTTTGGAGCTAGTCAACAGACATTCCACAGTCTCCCCTACTCTAAAATCACCTATATTGCAGAGAACAAAGTCTCCTACACTGTCCTCCAGATCCTCCAGAAGTTTATCTGAAGAAGACATCGAGAGAGTGGTGCTCAGATTCTTCAAGTCATCGGCCTTGCCAAAATTTTTGTTGATTCTGACCCATTCGGTCTCGGAGCCGACTCCTGCTACTGATCCTGCTCTCTTTCCTCCTCCAACTCAGACTGGGCCTTTGGAGCCGATATTGCCGGTACCGACTATAGTTGTGTCCTCAGCTCCAGCACCCCATGTGGTTGTCTCGGAGCCGAGTTCCACTCTGACACTCTGTGCGCCATCCGAAGTGTCTAGGGTCTGAAGCTCTTCAGTTGGCCCTGAGGGGGACACTTGGAACCAAACTTCTTCGGTGCTGAGCCTTCCTCTTGGTGCATCGGCATGAGTGAGCTCATACCCTATATCATTCTCGGAGCCAATCCTTTTGGAGCCATCGCCACCTACGCTCTCTTCAGAGCCAGGGCATCTTTTGGAGATGGAGGAATCGGTCTTCGTGAGGATGAGGAGCATGTTGGATAGTTCATCGGCCCCACGTAGAAGTACCAATGCTATACTCCCTCAAGTGACAACTACAGTCTCAGCATCCTCGATTCCCCGGGATGGCAGAGACCCACAGCCTCAGGACCCCCATTTGTGTGGCCCCTGATCTTCCAAGACCTCCCCAGAGGACCCTGCTGAGGAGCCCCCTCAGAAGAGATCATGTAAGAGGATGCATGTAGAGTCCCCTGATGAGTCTATCACATCTGATACTGACCTCGATGAGTCGGAGGGGTCCCCTAAGTCGTCCTCTGAAAATGTCTCCTTTGCAGACATTTTGGAGATCCTCAGGCAGAGAGGCGGCTGGTCCACCATTACTCTGTGTGATGAGGAGTCAGTGTACCTGAAGGATTTCGGGTCTCAACCCTCAGCTTCATGGGTGTCTCCTCCATTTGATGAATTACTAGATCTTGTGAGTCAGAAAGCATGGCAGACTCCTGATGCCATGGAACCGATTCCCAGGAGGCCAGATAAATTTCATTCCGCCTGTAAAGACAAAGAATTTTTATGCAAGGGCTTACCTATTGATGCCATGGTGGTGGCAGCAGCCACTAAGAAGGAGCTAGCAGAGACTTCTTCTTCTAGCCATCCACCCAATAAGGAATCCTGAATGATGGACAGATACAGGAAGTGTATCTTCTCTTCAGCGGGTTTTACACTCTGATCGCTGAACTATCTATCACACTTTACAAGACTTCAGAGAGATCTCCTAAAGGAGTTAGGAGACACTCTTCTTCAGGGTACCTCTACTGAAGCAGTCCCATCTACAGTGTCTACTCAGTTGGCTATTCTAACATCCATTGTTAACTCCTCCATGTGGCTGATCTTGTACGCAGCTGATGGTGGGAGTAGGGTGGCGGGTTCAGGAATTTCCTTAAAGAGACATTCCTGGATGCGTCTATGCAACTTTGCTGAACCTTTCAAGTCTACATTCACTAATGCCCCATGGACGAATCCTCTCTTTTTGGACCGAAGGTGAAAGATACCCTCACCAGGTGTGAACAGGAAGGAAAGACTCTCTGCCATGGGAGTCCATTTTACTGTTCCTTCTAGACCTTACCCTAAAGGTCAGAAGAGTGGTAAAATGTGGTTCAAGAAATCACAGAGACCTTTCAAGGATACAGATGGTGATTCCTCCTTCAGAGGCAGGGGAGGAGGAACTAATGGTAAACGTCACCCTAGAGGCAGGGGAGGCCCACAAAATCAGGGAGGTCATGATTCCTTTTGTGACCGTCCCTATCAGCATTCCTGATGTGGAACCTGAATGTGCATCTCTGGAGCTGGTCGGGGGTCGCCTGTCCTTGTACCCAGAAGCCTGGCTAAATCTCACTCGAGACAAGTGGGTACAAGACATTATCACCAGAGGTTACTCTATACCCTTTTCCCTTCCACCACACCCTCCCAAAAGGATCCCAGGTGTATCACCCAATCACAGGGATCAAGTGGCTATAGAGATAGAAAAGCTGCTGTTAAAAAGAGTCATCCAAAAGGTCCCAGCAGATCAGACAGGATTCAAAACATACTCCAGGTTCTTTTTAGTTCCAAAAAGAACTGGAGACTGGAGATCCATCTTAGACCTCAGCAGGTTAAACGAGTATGTAAAGAAGTCCAAGTTCCGAATGGTCACTCTACAACCCATACTCCCTCTGTTAGGGAAAGACAGCTGGATGTGCTCAATAGATCTCCAGGATGCCTACTACCACATAATGATGGACAAAGCATCAAGGAGTTACCTACGCTTCCGGCTGGGAGCCAATCATTACCAGTTTTGGGCACTGCCATTTGGTCTCACCACAGCCCCCTGGGTGTTCGCCAAATGCATGACAGTAGTGACAGCTCATTTGAGGCATCAGGGAATCCAAGTCTTTCCATATTTGGACGATTGGCTCCTGACTGCCACCACCAGGCATTATCTAGTTTAATCCAGCGATTCCACAATCAAGCTCTGTTCCCAGTTGGGAATCTCTGTAAACTGGGAAAAATCCTCAACTTTGCACACTCAATCTATAACCTTTATAGGAGCAAACATAGACACGGTTTCTATGATAGCTAAACTACCTACAGACAAAATACAGAATCTTGCACAGCAAATTTACAGGATGCTTCCTCTTTGAAGAGGCAAAGCAAAGGTGGTGTTGCAGCTTCTTGGAACAATGGTGTCGACCATAACCTTGGTACCATTAGCAAGACTGCATATGAGGATACTCTAATGGCTCCTGTCATCCCAGTGGTCCTTTCAGCAGTTGCCTCTGCATCACAGATTCATGCAAAAAGGATCTCTGCTGGTGGATTCAGCCACAGGGACTCCCTTTGTACTGCACCAACCCATTGCCACTGTGACCACGGATGCCTCCCAGATAGGGTGGGGGGGCATTATCTAGGCAGGACTGCCCAAGGCACATCGCAAGATCAAAAGGCCCATCTGCATATCAATGTCCTAGAGATGAGAGCGGTGCTACTAGCGTTACAAGCACTTCACGACTTTCTCCCTCTAGAGATGATAGCTATCCAGACAGACAGACAACATGTCGGTGGTTTGGTATCTAAACAAACAAGGGGGGACCAGATATTACCCTTTATGTCAAGAGGCCCTGCGAGTTTGGTACTGGGTGATTTCTTCCTAACGCTTTCTCATTGCAACGCACATCCCCGGGACATCCAACGTGATAGCGGACTAGCTAAGCAGGACAATATTGTTACATCACGAATTGTTTTTGAACCAGAAAGTAGCCCGTCTGATCTTCCATAAGTGGGGACAACCTTGCTGCGATCTCTTTGCCAGCCCCATCAACACCAAATGCAACACCTATTTCTCCCTCATCCCCCCTTCGGGAGAGTCTCCAAGAGATGCACTCATCCACGATTGGCCCCCGGGACTCCTTTATGCTTTTCCTCCTTTTCAACTCATTCCCAATGTCATACAGAAAGCAATGTTGTTGGGAAGCAAGATGATCCTCATCACTCCTTACTGGCCTCGTAAGATTTGGTTCTCTTTTCTCAAGCCTCACCTGTTAGACTATCCATGGACTCTGGACCCAGTGCCAGACCTCTTGACACACATGTCAGGTTCTCATCACCCCAGTCTCCACACTCTCAAACTGACAGCATGGCTGCTCCAGTTCCATCAATAGTCAGGCTTCATGATCTGTCTCCAGCTGTAACCCATATTATTACCTCTTCTCACAAGCCTTCGACTAGAAAATTGCATCACAGTAAATGGAAGAGATTTTCTATATGGCCAAGTAACAGAGAAGTTGATCCATTTACAGCTCCCATTACTGTTGTTTTAGAGTTCCTTTCAGAACTCTTTCAGCAGGGTTCAGCAGCTGCTACACTCTGGGTTCAGCTAGCAGCAATATCCAATTTTCATGTGGGGATTAATGATTCCAACCTTATGTCTCACAAAATGTGCAAATCCTTTCTTAAGGGTTCCATGATGTTAAGACCTCCTGTTCAAGACCCCATTCCTCCCTGGGATCTGAATTTAGTCCTTTCTAGACTTACTTTGCCACCCTTTGAACCAGCTCATAGCTGTCAGTTGAAATTCCTGTCTTGGAAGACTCTTTTTCTGGTAGCAATAACCTCAGCCAGATGAGTTTCTGAACTACAAGCCCTATCAGTTAAACCTCCATGTTTAATTTTTCACAGAGATAGGGTTTCTCTGTGGACCAATCCTTCTTTTATCCCTAAAGTCAGTTCTCATTTTCACTTAAACCAAACAATCGAATTGCCAGTGTTCTTCCTTAATCACACCAATAAAGCAGAGTATAGATTTCATCAGTTGGATGTGCATAGGCAACTGCATTTCTATATCCACAGGACGAAAGGATTTAGAAAATCAGAACAGCTATTTGTTTCTTTTGCTGAAACAAGAATGGGTTTGCCAGTTTCTAAGGTCACACTATCAAACTGGATCTCTAATTGTATCTCTTTCATTTACACTTCTGAGGGAAAGGAGTTGCCCATTAAAGTCAAAGCACATTCTACCAGGTCCTTTTCTACTTCTGCTGCCTTCCAAACCAGGACACCTATTGATAATATATGTGCAGCAGCAACATGGGCTACCCCTCATACCTTCATTTCCCATTATAAATTGGATTTAACTTCCAGGGGTAGAGCCTCGTTTGGTTCCACAGTACTCAGGAGTATTTTCCAGTGAGCCACCCATTCAAGATGCTAGGGATGCTGTCCCACATGTAATAATGGAGGTGAGATAGGACTACATAACATAAAGAAGTTATGTACTCACCATAACATTCCATGTATGTAGTCCATCTCGCCGAACATTATTATGAACCCACCCACCAGCCCCCTTCCTGGAGGATCTAGAAACAGTTTTTTTTTTCTTTTTCTACAGTGGTTTACACTATAAAGGGCGCCTTTATTACAGTTTATTCTTCTGGACCTTTGTCCTTTTCCTGTCTTATCTTGATAGACTAGTAGCAAACAAGATCTGGGGAATGTGCTCATGCACCATGGGATACCTCCTAGCCACGAGCCAATCAGACATTTTCAGGCTTTCTAAAAGCGGCCGAGTCAGAGCAGAGGATCGGCTCCGAACCCACACATAATAATGTTCGGCGAGATAGACTACATACATGGAACGTTATGGTGAGTACATAACTTCTTTTTATTCTATATCAGATATGTGCAATATGTGCCTGCCATAAACTGAAGTGCACTCTATGAGATAAGTTGTATTTTTTATTTGTTACCCAATAAAATGAGCTGGTTCTTCTTGGACCTTTTTTACCATGACCTGCACTACAACGGCATCAATAAAAACAATACACATGTATTTGCAATTTGGTGTATCCAATCTACCTGCATGATTTTAGAAGAAACTGAAGCAAACAAACTACACAGACATGGGGAGAACATGCAGAACTCCACAAAATTACCAGTTATTAGCTCTGAACCCAAGTCACTGCAGCTATGAGGCACAAATCTTGGCTACTATCCATTTTAGGTGGCTGCAGTATTTGGCGAATGAATAGCACTTCACATAGACTCTGGACTATTATATGGGTGGGTTTCTAGTATTGTTCTAAGGATTCAGTCAGTTTTTTTTTTCTTGTGAATCAATTAATCTGTATCTTACTTTAGAGCTTATCAACGCTCACCTTATCAAAGGCTGAATTATCAGTCTGGTTGTATCACTACCCCAACTTACTGTGACTGTAAAATTTAAAACCAAGACTGTTATACAATGTTTCTGCAGATGAATCTGACCCCTTGCACCTTCTGACATACGGAATCTGTCATTATACTCTAATCTTTAAAAATGCTACCCAAAGATTGTACAAACCCAAGGGAATAACATAATATCCTTGAAGGCAGCAGACATATAGACTGGGGGGGGGGGGGGGACTGCAGGAGGCAAAATACTCCAGAATAAAATTTTAAATAAGGCCTTCACTAAGTTTAATGTACTTTGACAGTGTCCAAAAAGGTAGTAAGATTATCTTTAGTAGTGTATGGGAGATAAATTTAAATTTTAAATTCAGTAGGCAAATGTAAGCCCATTTTATGCTGCAATAGCTATTTCAAACGAGTTCATTTTCCTGGTAATGGCATTTTATGATTAGCCAGTTATGATACACATATTTTTTTGTTTAATTTTAACGTTTTTTTTTTAATTACAAAAACCTTAATTTCTAAGGATTTATGTATTTTCTTGTTTGTTAAATTGGAAGGTGGACTGATCTGGAGACTCTTTCAGCCACGACCTGGGCTAGTGAAAACAAACAACTACAACATACTGTACATACTTGTTACAATACAGGTAAGGAATGAAGCATATAAAAGCACAGTAAAATATCTACAAAGGGATTGCATAGTAAGGCATTACAGGCCAGACAACTCCAACAGTAAAATTAATTGTTTCTAGTAAAGCCTCCTCACCTATTATTTCCCATCAGTGTACAGCTGGAAAAATAGCTTAATATGATTCTAGTCAGAAGCATTTGTAACTGACTAGTTATCCACAGATATTACTTGACTATAAAGCAGTTACCATGAAAATAATTTTGTTAGTATTCAAGCAGTTTTCTTCCGAATGTATGATACTTTCATTTGGGTCTATATCACTTAATCAAAACCCCAAGCGAACGAACCACTATTCATCGAACCCTTTACATTGAAACATCAAACCATCGAATGAACTTTTAATCAAAATATTTCCAAGGACAAAAATAATGCTTAGCCAATCTAGCGACCATCAAAAAATTAATAAAATTTAAAACTCACTCGCCACCCTACCTAAATATACCAACTCCGAGAGCACACTACAGTGGGGAAAAGGGCAAATTCCCAATGGTTATCCAAGAAAAGTACCAAACCAAAGTTTATTATATCTTTCAGCAAATAACTCAAAAGGCCACCAGAAAATAATAAAAACTTAATATTAATTTAGTTTAAAAGTTTACGTTAAGTTTTTATTAATTTCTGGTGGCCTTTTGAGTTACTTGTTGAAGGATTTAATAAACCTCGGTTTGGTATGTGGGAAACTGTACTTCCAAGTGCTCTTTTCTTGGATTACTGGTTTTACTTGAGCACTTTATCCTCTTCATTGTAGTTTTAAATTCCCAGTGGTGGCCAACCATTGTTTTGTCCTGGGAAAATTTTCAATTAAAAGTCCATTCAATGGTTTGAGGTTTCGATGTAAAGGGTTTGACGAATAGTGGTTTGATCATTTGGGTTTTCGATTAAGTGATATAGTCCCCTTTAGTTCACCTCTTACTGCTTGTAGTAAATCGTACAAGGAGAATGGAGATATTTTAGCTCATTCAAGCCTATAGCACATTTTATATACTTCCAGTTCACACCCATAACTCTTTCTGGCATCCAGACCTTGTTTGGATCTGACTTCTTTAACTAAGTAACTTACCAGCTAATGATACACAGTACTAGAAAGTGCAAGGATTTCTTAACAAAATGACAGTAAGATTGTTGATCTATGATGCCCTGCAGCAGAGAAATTAATCACTGTCAGTTATTATTCATATTTTCATATTTATGTTCATATTTTTATGAGAGCCCTACATGTTATTGAGGGGTGTGGTGTGGTGTGCTATGCTATGGTAGGAGACAGGAAAATTAATTGTCAATGTCCATTTATATAACACTATACCTGAGAAGTTTCTAGTTGTTTATTAATAATTACAAAAATAAACAGTATTTCCAGATGTACTTAATACTTCAAAACTGAGTGACTTACGAACTGTTGCACAGCATCAGGTAAAAACATTAGATGATGTTCACAAAAAATTCTTTGATATTTGGACTGTAAGTTGCATATCTTGAGAGAAATTTAATGTTATGTATTTATATTGCTATGTATATAGTTAAGCATATAGACCCGCGGTGGTGGTGCTGCGGTAGCATTGTCGCCTCACAGTAAGATGGTGTTCGGTTCGATTCTCAGCTAGAGCGTCTTCTGCGTGGAGACATGTGTGATTGGGCGTACCTTCATTGAAGGTTGTGCGTCAGGCCTGGCAAGCCGGTATGTAAAAATCAACTGCCAATCATTAGCGGATCAGAGTTCCGCTGTGGCGACCCCTAACCGGGAAAAGCCGAAAGACGCAAACATACAGTTAAGCATATGTTTTCATATTTCTGTAAATATCTCAATAAACATGCACTCTTAGAGGAATTCCTTGTTGCCATGTGAAAGATTATGTCAGGTTAACAAAAATGTTCTAGCAATATATGCTTAGGCTACAGAATTTCCAAGATATGATAATTTGTTTGTAAAAGTTTATATTATACAATGACAGGCCATTAATATTCGAAAACAAGTATATACCGATGGAAAAAAGTCTGGATGCCTGGACTTTCTTCCATTAATATATCCTATGAAAATTTTACTTTTGTTTCGTTTAAAAAAAAATTAAGACAAATATGAGGATAATGAGGTACATTATACAAAACTTAATGAGGTACATTATACAAAACTAAACAAAGGTACTTGATTATCAATATATTTTCTCTCTCCTGTCTCTCCTGTTCATTTGAAATCTCCAGATTTTTGATTTCTTTATTTAAAAAACAAAACAAAAAAAGCAACGGAGATAGTCCCTTCTCTGTTGCTTCCTTTACACAGCACTGATGTATTGCATAAGCATGTGAATGTAAGTCCCATACACATGCGCAGTACATCAAGAAAGCCCCATGATACTGGGAAAACACGGAAGAGCACCATAGCCCCATTATACAGGGACATTATTTAAGAAAAGTAAGAAACATTTTTCTTAAATAAAGTCATTGTATAACAGCACGACTGGGTAATGTTGGATTTACTCATGGTTGGCTTTGTTTGGTCACTTGAATGATCAGCTGTGGGTAAATCCAGCATCGCTCACACCCAGCCATGAATTACTGCCATAGTATTTATGGAAAGACTATTAATGCACTATTATCACTGTAAAGAATACTTCTTTTTTATAACATTGCTATATGTACAGTTATAATATATTTTATTGTTCACAAAATATTTACATTTATTTATCTTATGCTTTTTAAGTTTATTTTCCAGAAAATGCTTTGGAATGCAAGATGTGTGTAGGCTGCCAAAGGTGTGACATTCTGCACACATAGGTGTTAATGAGTTAAAGAATGCTCTTCCTCCATTGGTTAATTAAACTAACATCTAATTTAGTTTGGTGGCTTTTTGATAATTGACCTTAGGTTATAAGAGAATATTTTCATTCCTAATTCACTAGTGGGCGTAGTTGTCATGCAAAGTTAGATGCTCAACAGGTAAGCACACTTGCTTTTGGTGCTGGGCAAGCAGAAGTCTGCAGGTTCTCTTCCCACACCAGGTGATTGGGTAACCTTTTAAAATGCTGACACTGCACTGAAGCAGTGGGGTGTACTGCACTGCTGAATTTGCCATCCTTCAGATGAGACATTAAACTGAGGTCTCATCTGCTTCAGCCGGTAGTAGCCCATGTGGCTGTAAAGGATCTCATAGCTCGTAATGAAAAAAGAGTAGGGTTTTTTAATTGATATATACATTACAGTTCCCTGGTGGCCTGTCCCAAATACCATCTTGATTCTCCCTCAAAAGAAACTACTGGCCTAGTGTGACTAACACACTCAACAAAAGATAGATAGATAGATAGATAGATAGATAGATAGATAGATAGACAGATAGATAGATAGATAGATAGATAGATAGATAGATAAAAATTCTTATTGTTAGACTTCAATACAAAAGAGTATCTCTAGCTGTGATTGATAGCCTGTTAATTTTAGTTAATGTTGGACATTGGTGCTCCTATTTCTCTGAGACAATAATAATCTGCATATTTTATTTATAGCGGTTTTGATTATTGCAGTATTATGAAATTGCTGTCTGGCTATTAAGAGAAGGTGGTATTCTAGCTCAGATATAGACTCTATCTTCCTAAATACTCTTAACTCCCAAGCCTCGCCAAGAAACAAACGAGTCAAAGCTAATTCTGCTCCTTGGCTATCCAAAGAAACAAAACAAATCATGCATCACAGGGACAAATCCTGGAAGCTCTATCAGAAAAATAAAATGTCTTCTACCTTGCTTCAATACACCCAACTCCGCAACCAAGTAAAACAACTAATCACCTTGGACAAAAATAAACTACTACAATAAACTTCAGTCCAACAATAACAAGAACCCAAAACAATTCTGGAAATCAGTTAATTCCTACTCCATCCAGTGTCCAGGAATAATCCCTGCCCTGACCCTAGTATAACTGACATGGAACTAAGCTCTCACTTCAACACATTCTTTACAGAATCCATAGCTAAGCTAACCAAATCTTTTCCAAACAATAATCCATCCAACTCTCTTTCATCTACACCTAACTACCCTTATAACTGTCCTCTTAATTTCCAGCTCAAACCTGTTTCAACCACTTTTATAAAAAGGCTCTTAACCAAACTAAAGCCATGCTCTAATGCCCCTGACAACATACCCTCCTCCTTCCTCAAATGTGCTGCTGAATGTATTGCTCTCCCTATCAGCATCCTAATTAACAGATCTTTAAAAGAGTCGTATGTACCCAAACTTTGGCGTTCAGCCTACATTCTACCTCTTCACAAAGGAGGCAAAAACACCAATATCTCCAACTTCCACCCAATTGCCCTACTCTCGCCAATATCAAAAATTCTAGAAAAATGTGTCCACCACCAACTCATGCCTTTCTTAACTCAGAACCACCTCCTAACACCCATTCTTTAGGTTCAAATAAACATCTTATTACATCCTAAACGGTTGGGAGTGTGGCTTAATGTTTGCCTTACACACACAAGGTGCAGGGTTTGAGCCTCACAAGGGATAATTGGCTAGGCTTAAAATGGCTCACAAGGGCAGTTAGCTTAGTACTAAAAACTATGAACTATGAAAACTATAAACTATATCCTTGAACAAAATAAGTTTTGTCTTTGTCCAGCTATTGAGTCGACCAACTAGGATAGCTTTAATAACAGTTTGTAACTCATGGTCATTAGTAGCTCCTTGTTTTAACTTTTCTAGTTGCTTGATAGTCACTGGTCATGTTGTCATAAAGCTTTGCATATAGGTAGCAATGCCTTTGGTATCTGACTGCACTTGGTCATATACATGATTTCTAGAAAACATATCGGCCACGATCAACTTTTTCCCAGGCACATGGACCGCTCTTGTATTGAGCTGCCTCAATCTCATGAGTGGTATTTGGCATTTGGGTAGTACTTTGTCTAGAGCACAGGAAATGATCAGTAGAACCAGTGACTTGTGGTCAGTCTGGAAATGGAAACTTTCTGACCCTTCTAAATATCTGAAGAATCCCTCACATAATAACACACTTGGAAGGCACTCCTTTGAATCCATGAGTATCTCTGCTCAGCATCAGTTACAGTTCTAGAACGGTAACTGTTCAGCATCAGTTACCATTCTAGAACAATAAGCCACAGATTGCTAGACTTGGTCATCCAGTTAGAGTAATGCTGTATCTAGGCCATAACCTGAGCCATTAGCACTCACTGTTGTCAGAGTGGGGACATCATAATATGCTTAGTAATATAGCAGTTGTCAGCATTTCTTTTATTATGATTAAGACTTGGACGTGAGCATCTCCCCTTGATCAATGGTATGTCTTTCCTTAACGAGTCTGTCATTGGATGTGGCATCATAGACAGATCTGGCACAAACTAATCCAAGAAGTTAATCATATCTAGGGCTTGTCATAACTCATTCATACAATCTGAACTCTTTAGCTCTGCTATTGCTCTGATCTGACCTTTCCTGTATGTGGTCTGATTTCACTAGCACTGATGGTGTGACCAAAATATTGAAGCTCAGTCTTTCCAAAGCAATATTTGTCTTGATTTAGTCTTAAACCTAAATCTTTAATGGTTTGGAACACTACTTTAAGCCTCTAATAATGAGTCACTTTATCATTACCAAACACCATTATGTCAGCCATGACAATACCAATCCATTTATAGCAAGTCACTCATTGTATATTGAGAGGTTATACAAATGTTAATCTCTTAAAACAAAGCATTCTCATTGCTTGTATCAATCTCATTGATTGTAATAAATGGTGTCAACTTTTGGCTATCTTTCAGTAGGGATATTTACCAAAACCCACTGGAAGCATGTGTAAAATAATTTGGCACTGACCAGATTAGGTGATATGTCTTCTAATGTAGGTAAAACAAACCTTTCTTGCATATATACATCATTAAGCTTTTTTTTTTTTGTAACAACCATTCTTTTTGATAACTGTGACCACTGGTGCACACCTTCCAGCTGGTTCAATTACCCATTCTCTCACATCAAGTTCTGCCCACACTTTAGACCATATAAGAAATGGCACTATTTACAGTGTGGTCAAGGTATACGGGACTGCAATTAGGTTCATAGGTTTGTACTAGGCTGATGGCCCTGGGGCTTTTACAAGCCTAGCCATACGATTACCCTGGCATCGTGCCACCCAACCTTAGTTCCCAGTGCCTCTGTCAAGTAGAGCCACTGGAGTTATCCCCGGGGTGAATTTTTCTATTTCCCATCCACTGATCAAGATTTCACTTGAAGAGGGTTAGCGAGGTGCTTTGCTTGACATGTATGGGAAGTCTATTCCATAGCATGGGCAGTCTCTGGGTTATGAACCTGTCCCTCCAGTATGTTCTGTTGATTGTGGTAATGAAGTTGAGGTCTCTGGAGTGTGTGGTGCAGAGGGATTGGGATTTCTTTAGATGTAGCATTTCTAACAGAGGTGGATCAGACATGGCTTTGTAAGTCAAGCAGAGATTGCCTCTAAGTAGGTGATATGAGACAGAGAATAGTTGGGAGTTTTTTTAATCTGTCCATATAGCACAAGTGTTTAAGGCCTAGGATCCTCTTTGTGAGGTACTTTTGCGGCTCTCTAGTTGCTGCAGGTCTCTAGTGAGGTAAATGTCAAATGGGGCACTGTACTCAATGACTTACCTAATGAGGGAAGAGTAGAGGGTGACAATGACCTCTTTCTTCCTGGCTGCAAAACCCTTAGTAATGAGATGTGCCACATAGAAGGACTTTCTGACCATGGCATTGTGGTCATCAAAAGAGAGGTTGCTGTCAACCTGTGTTCCCAGATCTCTTATAATGCCTTCTGTGTTCAGTGGACTGCCATCAACGTGGTAATTCATGGGAGCTGGGTTTTTCCCAAAGGGGAAGACAACATATATTTTGGCATTGAGCTTAAGGCCATGGTTCTGACACCAGTCGTTGGTCTCAGTGAGGCCATTCTGTAGGATGTCAACATAATTTGGGGAGTTACTAACAGTTCCCAACTTGCAATCATCTGCAAACTTTGTCAGCCAGAGTCCCTTCTTGTTGGCCTGGACTTCAGAGAAATAGATACCAAACAGGAGAGGATCCAGGACCGAACCCTGTGGGACTCCACTCGTGACTAGTCGGCAGTCTGACTTGGAGTCAGCTACTTTCACACTGTGGGTTATATCTGTGTGTCAGTTTGCAATCCACCAAGTGATATGGGGGTTGATGCCTAGCTTAGTGAGGCTTTCTATGATTCCTGAGTGAGGAATGGTATCAAAGGCCTTGGCCAGATCAAGGTAGGCTGTATGAACCACTTTGCCTTCATCCACAGCTCTGGTGACTGACTCAAAGAAGTCAACCAAGTTGAGCAGGCATGATCTACCCTTCACAAAACTAAACTATGTGGGATCCAGAGTTTGGAGATTCCTTATATCCTTGTTTATTAGGTCCATGATGATGCGTTCCATCTCTTTGCATATCACACTCATCAGGCTAATGGGGCAATAGTTCCCAGGGTCTGTAGTCACTCCTTTGTGGAGAGGGATGACTGTAGCAGTGCACCATTTAGTAGGGACAAAGCCTGAGGTGAGGCTGTGATTGAACAGGGCACACAGGTGAGGTGCCAGTTCACTCTGTAGGTCATGTAGAAGACAGCCAGGGATATTGTCAGGTCCCATAGAAGCTGTATTCTTGGCCTTGGACAGTGCTGTTTTAACCTGTGCAGCAGTAATTCTGGGTGACTGGCAATCTACTGGTATTGTGATTGGTCCTTTGAGGGGGAGGAGTAAAGATGGCACTGAATCTGTTGGCCAGTATGTTGGCAATATCTGTTGGCTCGGTATAGGAGGTATCATTGTACAGTAGCTCAGAGCAAATCTGGGTATTGCCGTAGAGATTTTTTACATAACTATAGAAGGCCTTGTGGTTGTCTTTACAATCTGCTGCAATTCTGTTTTCATAGCTAGCTGTAGAGAATTTGATAAGGGATCTCAACTTTTTGTTGAGGCTGATAAGGAAGTTTTTCCAGTCTTACGACTTCACCTTATTCTGCATCAGTTTCCTCCTTCTGTTGTAGAGTTTGTTTATGGCAGGGGACCACCAGATTCACTTCCTTTTTTTGGAGGAGAGCGTCTTTGTTCTATTGGGTATGGCGAGATCCATGCATTTGTATATGTCTTTGTACAGTGCATTGCTGTATGATTCGGCGGTCATGCAACTATTCTCCATTTGCATGGGTGCCGTGAAGATAGCCACCTTTGTATTTAGGAGCCCAAAGTTAGCTTTGGAGAAGTTTTTCATGGTGGTTACCTTTGGGGGGGGGGGATTTCCAAGGTGATTAGTTTGTGGTCAGATCTAACCAGGGAGGAGCTGACTATTGGCATAGAGAATGGCCACCCATGTTAGCAATGACCAGGTCAAGGATGTTGCTACCTCTAGTGGGGGTAAGAATGAGCTGGTCCAGGGCATTGGAATTAATGAACTCCAGGAAATGTTGGGAAAGTGTATTGGTACATGAGTAGTTTTCCCATTTAAAGGAGGGGTAGTTGAAGTTGCCTAGTGTGAGAGTGTTAGGTTGGACCCTAATATTCTCCAGGGTGCTTTGGAATGTGGAGTGTGAGTCTTGGGACATGGTTGGGGACCTATAGCAGGCTATAACCTGGATCATTGTCTTACCCAGTGTTAGCTGCACCTGAAGTATCTCTGCTGCCTTATGTTGGGCTACCAGTCTGGAGGTGTGCACATCCTTTATGAATATGGAAACACCACCGCCTTTGGAGCTTTGGTCCAAGTTCTGGGGCTGAAAGGTGTGGAAAGAGTTATAGCCTGGTAGTGTAGGGATGCTTTCTGCTGCCTTGAACCAGGTCTCTGTTACAGCACAGATGTCAATATTCTCCACTTTAAGGAGTGCTGCGAGCGAGTGCATTTGGAGATTTAGACTTCTAGCATTGAGCAGTATGACCCTCAGGTTGCATTTGTTTGTAACTGTAACGGTGGTAATTTGGTCTTTGGAACACCACCTAAAAAAGGCATTATAGGGGTGGCACGAGCCTTGGCCAGTATCCAGAAACCCAGAGATGGCAGATACAGACCATCTCTGGCAAAGCATTGAGGTCTGTCAGTCATGTCATCCCAGGCAGACAGATACTGCATCCCCTTAGAATGACACCAGAATCTTAGCCAATTGTTGAAATCAATCATTTTCTGTTTGTACTGTGGTATCATTCTGGGTGATGGTAGGATGCTGCTCAGGGCAAGGGTCATACCTGCCTGGGCTTCATAATCTGAGAGCTCCTCCATGTCTCTTTCCATGTAGTCCAGGGAGGTATGTCTCAGATCATTCACACCCACATGTACAATGACTGAGTCATATTTGTACCTGTTGTTGAGGGACATGAGTGCATGCATTATGTGGTGGATCATGGCACCTGACAGGCAGCTGACTGTTACTTTCCCTTATTCAGCCTAGTGAGTGGAACATCAGTGTGCCTCACTATTGAGTCACCTATGAGTAGTGTGTTAGGCATGCTGTTTTACCTTAGAGGCTTTGGTTGAGTAGCACACTGTTTAGGAGAGTTATGTGTCTCATGATTAGTGTTGTGTTGTGGTGGTCGAGTGCGTTTCTGCCTTGGAGGTCTCAGCTGTTTGGGTAGGTTTTTATTGAGAGCCTCTGTGAAATTGGGTGTGTGGTTTGTGTTTTTATGTGAAGACAGGGCTGGTGTGTGTTCTGGAGGTCTATGTGTTGCATGTGGTGTGGTGCAAGTGTTGACATTCTCCTCTTGACCAGCTATTCCGGTCTTGGCTGGAGAGTGCGTGGCTTCCAATTTGGATATATAAGTGCATCTCTCACAAATCTGAGTGTTGGGAGGTAAGAGGAGAGAGTTGTTGGTGTACATAAGGCAGCTGCTACATTGCCTCAGGATGCCTGGGTTTACGAGGTTAATAGGAGAAAGCACAGGGAGCTGACCTTTAGACATGCCTGGAGGGATGGGCATTAATAATAAGTACTGGATCTGTTTCCTTGTAGAACGTTTAGTGCTGGTAGCACTTTTGTGCGCTACAATAATTGCTACAAGAAGTCTGGTAAAGTGATAGACTAATAAGCTTGTAAAAGTGCAGGAGAGGAGAGAACTAGTAGATCTAAGGGAAAAACTGAAGAGCAGAATTTGGCACCTCTCAGATGCTTACAAACAGTCCTGGATAGAGCAAGTCTGTATCTGGACTAGACTAGTTACAGGAAAGGTGGGAAACAAGTGCAAATGTGGGCTTTTAAACCAGAAAGTTGAAAGAGATGGAAAAACTTCCCAAATGACCAATAAACTACAATTTCTGGGTCAAAACCCACTCCTCTTGTGGTAGATAAGCTACCTAGTGCTTACTGCTCCCACTGACAAGCTAGAAGGCTTCCCTCCAACACAGAAAGGCTTGGGGGGCTCAGACACTTACAAACAGTCCTGGATACAGCAAATCTGTATCTGGACTAGACTAGTTACAGGAAAGGTGGGAAACAAGCGCAAATGTGGGTTTTTAAACCAGAAAGTTTAAACAGATGGAAATAACTGCCCAAATGGCCAATAAATCACAATTTCCAGGCCAGAGAACACTTCTCTTGTGGTAGATAGGCTACTAAGTGCTTACCACTCCCACTGATAAGCTAGAAGGATTCCCTCCAACAAAGTAAGGTTTGGGGGGGCTCAGAAGCTTACAAACAGTCTTGGATACAGCAAATCTGTATCTGGACTAGACTAGTTACAGGAAAGACGGGAAAAGCGCAAATGTGGGTTTTTAAACCAGAAAGTTGAAAGAGATGGAAAAACTGCCCAAACAGCCAATAAACTACAATTTCTGGGCGAGAAACCACTCCTCTTGTGGTAGATAGGCTGCCTAGTGCTTACCACTCCCACTGACAAGCTAGAAGGCTTCCCTCCAACACAGAAAGGCTTGAAGGGCTCAGACACTTACAAACAGTCCTGGATACGGCAAATCTGTATCTGGACTAGACTAGTTACAGGAAAGGTGGGAAACAAGCTCAAATGCAGGTTTTTAAACCAGAAAGTTGAAAGAGAAGGAAATAACTGCCCAAATGGCCAATAAATCACAATTTCTGGGCCAGAGACCACTTATCTTGTGGTAGATAGGCTACCAAATGCTTACCACTCCCACTGATAAGCTAGAAGGCTTCCCTCCAACACAGTAAGGCTTGGGGGGCTCAGAAGCTTACAGACAGTCTTGGATACAGTAAATCTGTATCTGGACTGGACTAGTTACAGGAGAAGCAGGAAACAAGCTCAAACACAGGCCTTTAAACCAGAAAAGTTGAAAGAGTTGGAAAAACTCCACAAATGGCCAATAACTACAATTTCTGGGCCAGAAACCACTCCTCTTGTGGTACATAGGCTACTTAGCGCTACCACTTCTACTGATAAGCTACAAGGCTTCCCTCCAACACAGAAAGGCTTGAGGGGCTCAGAAGCTTACAAACAGTCCTGGATACAGCAAATCTGTATCTGGACTAGACTAGTTACAGAAAAGGGGGGAAACAAGGGCTAATGCAGGCTTTTAAATCAGAAAGTTGAAAGAGATGGAAAAAACTGCCCAAACAGCCAATAAACTACAATTTCTGGGCTAGAAACCACTCCTCCTGTAGTAGATAGGCTACCTAGTGCTTACCACTCCCACTGATAAGCTAGAAGGCTTCCCTCCAACACAGAAAGGCTTGGTGGGCTCAGAAGCTTACAAACAGTCTTGGATACAGCAAATATGTATCTGGATTAGACTAGTTACAGGAAAAGTGGGAAACAAGCTCAAACATGGGCTTTTAAACCAGAAAAGTTGAGAGAGATGGAAAAACTGCTGAAATGGCCAATAACTACAATTTCTGGGCCAGAAACCACTCCTTTTGTGGTAGATAGGCTACCTAGTGCTTACCGCTCCCACTGAAAGCTATAAGGCTTCCCTCCAACACAGAAAGGCTTGGGGGGCTCAGAAGCTTACAAACAGTCCTGGATACAGCAAATCTGTATCTGTCTAGACTAGTTACAGGAAAGGCAGGAAACAAGCTTAGAATTTTTTTTTTACAGAAAGGCAGCTAAAACAACACTGAAAACAATTCAAGTGCAGTGCAAGCTAGCACACGTGAGTGTATAGCAATATTAGAACAAATACAGTTTAAATAAATGCAATTTATTCAAACTGTATTCTGAACTGAATTCAGTTAATGTTTTATTCAACTCTGAACAGTTAAAAAGTACCAAAAAATATACTTGTCAGCTGAGAAGCACACTCAGAACACAAGGATATTCTAGTCATTTTTTTTCGATTCTCGGCTGGAGTGCAGGGAGTGCCCTCTGTGTGGAGTCTGCATGTCCTCCCCACAGTTGGGTGGGCGTTCAAAAGACATGTGTGAATGGGTGTGCCTTTGTTGAAGGTTGAACGTCAAGCTGGCACCTTGGCGTTCATGAAAATCTACTGCCAATCATTAGTGGACTGGAGTTCCGCTGTCGCGACCCCTAACCAGGAAAAGCCAAAAGAACAACAACAACAACAACAGTAAAGTGGAAAGGGTGAAAGCAAGAAAAGAAGATAATGCAAGGTTAAGAACTTAAGTGGGTTGGCCTTCTCAAATTGTCCTTCATTTGTATCTTTATTGATTCATAGTTATCTAGAACAACTTCACCAAACTCATGTACACTGACATCATTCATTATGGCAACCAGTCCCATCTCACATGCCACAGTTCTGTTGAGTACATTATTTATATACAGATCATCCAGTACATAAACCCAGAACTCATACTTATGCCCTTTTCACTCAGACATGGCTATTAATCTGTCACTGCACTTGCCTTTGCCTGTAGGCTTAAATATTTGTATCTCTGCTTCATGCAACTTTGGAAGGTTTGAAATATTTGTATAGGCAGCATATGCTATCACGGTCACATTCGCACCTGTATCAGTCTTGAAACGGTGTATAAAGACAAAGTGGAGATCTACAACTATGGGCAGTACAGAGGTATGAAACTCATGTCATACTTCATGAGAGTTCTGGAGAGGATGACTGATAAATGAATATGCAGAGTAGCAGAAAGTAAGATGGAATATGAACACTTTGGATTCAGATCAGGATGCAGCACAACTGATCCAAAGTCTGCAGTAAGACAGAGAGATGAGGAGAAGCTAGACATGAAGAAAGAGTCCAAATGGGTATTCCTAGACTTCGAGACCACACATGACAATTTCTCTGCAGCAGCAGAAACATTGGTAAAATTAGTGCAGATTATCTACAATGACCCAATGACTCAAGTGTGAACAGTGTTCAGTGTCACAGAGGGGTTTCCAGTGGGAGTGGGTGTACATTAGGGTTCATCTCTGAGCCCACTGATGTTCATACTAATGATGCACTACATTAGGAAACAGGTTGAAGAGGACAGATCAACAAAGTTGCTGTTTGCAAAAGATGCAGCATTACAGGCAGACTCTAAGCAAGAACTTCAAGAAAGGTTAGGAGAATGGAATGCAAAACTGAAGGTACCTAGGATGAAACTGAGTACAGATGAGACAGTTATATTGGCAGCAAATGAGGAAAATCTGAAGAAGCTTAGAACTGAGATAGAAAGGAAAATAGTGGAACATGTTAACAGCTTCAAGTATCTGGGTAAAGTGATTGAGGAAATGGGAAGTTGTAATGAGGAATCAAAGCTAGAATCAGAGGGGGTGGAGTTAACTGGCACAGAGTGCCAGGTGTAGTGTATGACAGAAAAATGCCTTAAGAAGCTGAAAAGTATGGTGCACAAAACAGTGGTGTGACCTGTACTACTTTATGGCACAGAAACCTGGGCAGTAAAGGCAGAGCAGCTGAGGAAGCTAGAGGTGATGGAGGTGAAATGCTTGAGATGGGTGGTAGGATGCACACTGTGGGACAGACAAAGAATTGAGGACATCAGAGCAGAAGTGAAAGTAACTCCAATTGCAGAGAACAGATTACAGTGGTTCAAGCACACATGCAGAAAAGCCAAAGGCAATCTGGTGAAGACTTTGGAAAGACAGGAAGAATACAAGAGGAAACAAAGGTATTCAGAAAAGAGGTAGATGGATTGTGTGAGAGAAGACCTGTGAAAGTCAGGCATGACTGTTGAAGAAGGTGTGAGAATGGAGTTGACTTGAGAGAAATTATGACAGATGACACAACACCCTGACCTCAAAAAGAAGATGGGAAGAAGAGGGTTAATGCTGATGGTGATTCTTTTCAGTAACACTTCAGTGGTTTTGTATACTTTCCTTCTCAATGATGCTTGTAAATGCATAGAATTACATGTTCATGTTATCTGCCTTTTCACCTTATTATTTACTGTATCTTTCCTCATCTTTGCTGAGAGTTAATATGCTTGTTTTTCTTCTTTTCCAAAAGTTCATACAAAAATGTTATCTCCTTTACTAGTACTATTCACTGCATTTTACTCTGGGATATTATTATCCTGCTTCCATCACTGCTTCCTTTTATTTTATTGGATATTAATTTGTAGCCTGCTATCTCTTGTTTTATTACACTTCATAAAGAGTATCCGTTTGCCTTTTATATCCAAATTCTTCCTCAACGGACAACACTTGCAGCTGTCTTTATTGTTTCTTCTGGTTTATTTATATATTTTATTTTTATTTGTTAACTGGGTAGGTAGACTGGTCCTTGAACCCTTTTTAGCAATGACCTGGGCCAGAAGGCAAGACAGTATGCACTCACATCAAACAAATATAGAATAATACTGGGCCAAAAGGCAAGACAGCATGCATTCACATCAAACAAATACAGTAACAATGCATATACAGTCTCATGATATTTTTTTTAACAAAGTAATGTTTGAAGAAGATGCTCCAGACTGTAGTAAATCTTATAGAGTCTTATAATAACACAGTAAATACAACTGTTGCCAAGGAACATTTGCAGGTCTCATGAATACAATATTAAGCAATGATTAGGAATGAATTTCTTGGATAATAATAACATTTTACTATTATCATGTAAAGGATAATGTAGGGTCTATGCGATAAGGGCGAAGAGTGTGATGATCTGACAGCATTTAGAGGTATTTAGCTTGGGCCATTGTTAGATTTCCATTTGTTCTCCTCAGTGAGATGTGTTTTGAGGTGAGTTTTGAAGGTTTTAAGATTAGATGCTAGCCTTATGTCATCTAGAATTGCATTCTAGCAAGCTGGTGCAATTTTGCTAAAAGTGCTTTCAGTGGTGGTTAGTTTAAATGGAGGTTTTACCAAGTATAGACCATAACAAGATCTAAGTGAGCCGACTGCTTCTCGGATTTGTAGTTTATTTTGAATGGTTGACAATAACTACCAAAGAGAAGTTTGAAAATAAAAGTTACTAAAAGGAAAATGGATCTGGAGGCAACTGGCAACCATTTCTTTTTAGAGGGGTTGTACAGTGATGCTCACTGGAGCTGAAAAGGTATATGAACCTAAGTATTCTGTTTTTAGTGCTTTGGATTAGGGAAATAGTTTGGGCTGAGTGTGCAGTTATAATGAGTGCATATTTTAACCTTAATATTAGTACAATAATGGCTATGGCATGCCTAGTCTCTTTGTTGAGCATGCTGGATTTTCTGCATGACACCTTCAAGTGATTGACAACTTTTTCCTGCCTTGGTTTTGTGTATGTTCATGAAATTTGAGGATTTGATCAATTGTTATACCTAGAGATTCCTGAGAAGTAGTAACTGGAAAGGAGGTGCCTGTGGGGTCAATGACAGATAGTGGTATATTACGCCTAAGTTTTAGATAAGTTCCTAGTAGTTCTATTACTTTTGACAGTGTTGATGGAGAATTTACTAGCATGCAGCCAGTTCCAGATGTTCCCAAAGTGTTTTTGCATTTGTGTGCATGATTTAATTGATATAGGGAATGCTGCTTTAATTCTGGTTCGCAGTCCTTTTCTGTCTTCTAGACTGTTTCATAATGATTTTTTAGGGCAATCCTATTTATGTTCAGCATTGCTGTTTTGTGGACTGGGCACACCTTTTTAGCTGCTAACTTACTTGACACCCTATTCAGAGTCTGCATTAGATGGTCAGAGTAGAAACAACCTAGAAAGGAACAGATACAGACTCCAGAAAACGAGTCTAGTATGACTCTTCTCCTAAGTATAGCTGCAGTACAAGTGTTTCACCTATATTCAGGCACGCTGGCAACAATATCATTCTTTTTGTCTTCCATTCCTAACATCTCTTTTACCAGATGTGTCTAGTAACTACTCTTGTATAAAATTAAAGTGCACACTTCTGCTTTTAGGGTGCTTGAAATAGCATATTCGGATTCATGCATAAACATTTATTCTGTTTTACAAATCTGCTCTCTTATGCAGACAGTTGATCTATCTTAAATTTTCACTGTCTGCATCTCTTATAGACTTCAAGCTGTTATCCTCATATATCTCCCTTTGCATCACCCGCAAGCTTTGTGGTTTTACTACTCCTTATCTCTTATTTTCTTCTATCTTTTTCCCAGTTCCAACTTCTAATCCCTGTCACCCCACCCTCTATTTCTTCTTCACATCCCTCTACCTTACTTCTTGTTTAACCCTTCTCCTTTATGCTCTTCCTTTACACATGCCCCTCCACAGTTCCTAACTATGGGTCCTTTATTCTGTCATTCTTTCCTTTCGTGTAACGACTTTCAGTCTAGTCACCATCTTCCATGCTGAAGACAGAAGTTGATGTATGGTATTCTATTCACCACTTGTACTGCGCTCAGACTGTAAAGGTACACATTTCATAGTGCCCTACCTTGGTAAGCAAAAATTAAAGGAGAACTCTACCCAAATGTCAAGTTTTTCTTTCCAAAAAGTGATTTTCCCTCTCTGCAATACAACACTAAACATGTCACTGTATTTTTAAGTGCATATTTGTTCTGGTGTTTTGTTACAACATTTTTGCATTGCATGCAGTGTTTTGTTGACACAAGTCAGCGAGTTGGGGAAATAAGACTGACATTCACAGACTCTTATTCTAGCCACAATATTAAAAAAAAATGAATGCAACACAAAACCATCTCAGTCCAAGTAACACCTATTAATTACAGTGGTCAGATTTTTCAGACTTCAACACTGAACTACAGTAAAAAGAACAATTAACTCTGATTTATTATTTATTTATTTATTGGCATTTGTTAACCGGGATTGTCCAACTGGGCTTGTGGCCCATTTTCAGTGGAGACCCGAGGAGAAAAGCTCCAGTAGTACATTTTAAACAAGTACAGTTTTAAACAATACTGATATAATAGCAGTTATAGCAAAAAGATTCACATATATTGGGTTAGTGCTTAAAGTTAAAGTTGCATTAAAAAGAAGCTAAGTAACAATTTTACATTGATATAGTTAAATAGGTCAACAATAAAAACATTTGTCTGTATAAAATTATGCAAATGCATAGTAAACACATTGGAGAGAGAGGTGTAATGAGGTACTAAGTATGGTCCTTTTGAGGGTACATAAAAGGAAGGAAGACTGGGTAGGGTCATGGCAAGGGCAGGTTCTGGAATTGAGAGAATAAGCTTTTAGTTCATTTTTAAAGTGTGAGGTGTGGGAGATTGAACATAAGTCAATGGGAAGTTTGTTCCAAGCATGGACAAGGGAGTGTTTGTAGAGTAGTTTGCCTACTGACCTTTTTGGGTGGTAGATATCACGTAATTGTTGGTTAGAAGTACGAAGGGTCCGGGATGGGATGTAGATGGAGACTAAGGAAGATAGAGATGGACAGAAGGAGGGTTTATAAAGAATAGAGTGTAGCACATGAAATTGATAAGATAGCAGAAATTGGGGAAGTTCAAGCCATTGAAGAGAGTTTAAAGAAATGCAGTGATGTGAGTTGTATGGGGAGTTAGTAATGAATCTGGCTATTTTATGGTAAGTCTGTTGGAGTTTGTTTAGAGTGGAGGCCTGGATATTGGTAAGAACTGGGGCAGCGTATAAAAGGGAGGGGAGAAGGAGTGCCTGGCCCAAGGTAAGTCTAGATTCAGGGGTTAGGAATTTTTGTTCTGATATAGCAGACCTAGTTTCTGGTTTGTTTGTTTTTTATACATTGGAGTATGTTTAGGTTGAACTTTAGTTCGTCATCGATAATGACCCCTAGGAGTTTTGTGTGGGTGTCAGGTTGGATAGTTGTATTGTTTGAAGATGTAATAAAAAAGGAGGTTTTGTGATGAGAAAGAGAACAGGGAAGGAAAAGTAGGAGTTTGGTCTTTTTGGGATTTAGGATCAATAGGTTGTGAGAGAGCCATTGTTCAGTGGATAGTAGGGCCTGTTAGGTCAGGTTGTGTAGCTCAGGAATGTTATTTGAGATGGATATAAGTGTGGAGTCATCGGCATACTGAATAAGGGAGGATTCTTTGCATGAGGTGTGAAGATCATTGGTGAAGATGTTAAACAAAAGGGGTCCCAAGATGGAGCCTTGGGGAACACCAGTGGAGATGGGAAGGAAAGGTGAGGAGGATGAGAGCCATTTGACAGATTGTTCCCTGCCAGATAGGTAACTATTAAACCAGGCAAGCACAGAGGGGAATAGGTGGATATTTGCGAGTTTGGATAGTAGTAGAGGATGAGAGACAGTATCAAAGGCTTTGGAGAGATCTAGGAAGAGACAGAAAATGAGTTTATTGCTGTCTAGGGCCTCTGAAATGATATGAGTGAAGGAGAGGAGGGCAGTGGTGGTGCTGTGGTGATGACGAAATCCATGTTAGGTAGGGGTAAGTAAGTGGTGTGTGAGGAGGTGATTGAGAAGCTGTGAGTGAATACATTTTTCTAATATCTTGGAGAGAGGGAACAGAATGGCAATGGGTCGGTAGTTTGAGGGGTCAGTGGAGTTTCCACCTTTATGAAGAGGGATAGTGAAGAAAGATTTCCAAAGGGTGGGGACAGTTGATTCCAGAATAGATCAATTAATTAGTATAGATATAGGATAGGCAATTGAGTCAGCAGCAAGCTTGAGGAATGTAGGAGATAGATTGTCAGTGGAAGGAGAGCAAGGTTTTAGCTTGAGTAGTAGAGATTTGATGTAAGTAATGGGAACTGGCTCAAAAGAAAATAAAGTTGTGTTAGTGGGACTTGGAAGGGTGGTTGTCGAAGTAGAGTTTGGCTTAGAGGTTACCAGATTTTGGATGGAAAAGATAAAGTGTTTATTCAGGAGGGTAGCTGTTTCCTGAGAGGAAGAGTTAGGGTATGGGGGGGATTAGAGGGCTTTCCAGGATAGAGGATGTTGTTAAGAGTTGACCACAATTTTCGAGGATTGGATTTGTTGTTAAGCTGAGCAGAGCTATAGTATAACTTTTTGTCATTAGTTGTATGTTTTTTTTGCAAGGCTCCTCAGTTGCCTGCATTTTTGAAGAAAATGTGGTTGTTTAGTTTTAGTCCAGGTTTTCCAAACATGATCTCTTTGTTTCATAAGGGACCAAGTCTCCTTGAAGTGCCAGGGAGCATGATTTGATTTTACTCTGATCTTCCTAGAGGGAGCTAAGTTGTTTAGAGTATTCATGAAGATGCTATTGAAAGTGCTTACAGCATCGTTTAGGGGGAGGAGATTTAGGATGGACCAATCTATGTTGTGGAGAATGGAGTTAAATTGGAATGAATTGAAAGTCGATAGTTTTTGACAGTCTTTGATAAGGTGGGGTTTAGGAATATGGGAGTAGTGTCTTAAGATGGTGGTAGGGAGATGATCACTGAGGGAGTCAGGTAAGGTGGTGGGATTGTGGTATTGGTGGGGGGAATTGGTAAGGATCCAGTCTATGATGGAGCTGAAGTGGAATTTTTATGGAAGCGAGTGGGAGATGTTATAAGTTGGTGGAAGCCATGTAGGTGGATAATGAGTTGGGGGGAGTCAGTTGTGAGTTTGCACCAATCAATGATGACATCACCAAGGATAAGTGTCTCATATGATATGTTGTGGGAGAACCAGGATAGGATGTTTTCAAGATTGGGCAGATTGTTACCAGGAGGAAAGTAGATAGAGGCAATTGTAAGTTTTTTGTGGGGATTCAGATGGCAGTTAAGGATGATGATTTCAGCTGGGAGGAAGTCAGGAATTGGGGAAGGGTATGCTGAGAGGTTAAGGTTGTTTGCGTAGAGGATGGCCACGCCACCCCCCTTCTTAAAAAGTCTATCAGATCAAAAGATATTAGAACCTGGTGGGAGTATTTCACTATTTGAGATTTGTGGCTTGAGCCAGGTTTCAGATAGGGAGAGGATGTGAGGGGTATTGAGAGCTATCCATGAGTGCAGCTCAGTGACTTTATTTGCTAGACTCTGAATATTCAATGAGTAAATAGTTAAGTATTTGGATGGAGATGATTGTTGTGACTGAGGTTGGTGACTGTTAGAGGAGTAAGATGGGATCAGTGTAGAGGTAGTTTTGGGGAGAGAAGAGGGGCCAGGGTTGGGATGGATATCTCCAGAACAAAGTAGGTTTTTAGTGAGGAGAGAGTGTGTAGTAGATGCTAGATGGAGTTTGTATAGTTTTGACTTAGCTTTGTGGGAAGGTTTAAAAACCTGTATTATGGATAGTTTATATAGACTTGAGGTAGAGGTAGTAAAGAGATTAGGGGAGATAGTAAAAGATGAAGTAGTTGGATATATGTTGTATGAGTGAGAAGTTGGTGAGCATAGGAGTGGGTCAGAGAGATTGGAGTGGTAAGAGGTGGAGATAGAGAGAATAAGTAGTGTAGAAGATGTTAGAAAATAATACATGTTGGAATAAAATATGGTCAGATAGAGTAGGTAAAGACAGTGGTATACAGGAAGTGGTGTTGACAAGATTGACAGATTAGTAAGGTGGTTGTGGCAATAGGCAGGAAGTGTAATTGTAGTGGCTAGTGGGACAGGAAGGGGAGGGATAGTTAGGTATAAAGGTAATTGTAATGGGGTGGGTGGGAATGGGGGTAGGGTAAGGGAGCGAACGGTGTGGGGCTAGCACCCTGGTCAAGATGAAGTCATATAAACAATCAGAAAAAGATAGTGAAAAACTAGCTTGAGAGACAAGGATATAAAGTTTCTAAAGGTATAGTCACCAGAAATAAAATAAAAAGAAATAAAATATGAGCAGAAGTATGCTTACAAAAGGACACTGGCCTCAAGCTACACAAGTAGATTTACTTGAAGCAAACCCAGTGCTGTATGGTTAAAATAAGGTAAAATAGAGAGGCTTTGGATGGGGGAGAGAGAGGTATTACTAGCATCTAAAAGCAGGCCAAAAAAAACATTAATATGTAAGAGTCTAAAGACAGTAAAATAGGGCAGGTGCACTAGGAAAGGCAGTTATGAGTGAGGCTAGAAATGAATTCAAGGAAGGGTAAAGTACAGAACAGGAGAATATACACAGAAACAGTATGAGGATAGTGGGTAACCAAAGAGAAAGGATAGGAGCTGCTGGCATCTGCTTTTCGTGGTGACTAGCAAAAAAAACCACTGTAAATTCTTGTTGTACTTATAAAGTCTAACATTAATTAAAAGATTAGCTTATGTAGTAGTTATTTACTGGGACATATACTTCAGTGGTATTAGTTTAAGCTGTCATTCAAACATTCTTTAAAATTCTGTATTAGAGATAGCCAGTAATGAAAATCAAAGGAAGTAAAGTAATTAAAAATGAGGATGATGCTGACAGTCAAAATTAGGCAGTCATGGCACTGTTGTAAGCTGATGTGAGAGAGAAAACCAAAGTAAACAACCTTGTCATGGTACAGATTTCTCTCTGTACCTTTAACTTGACACCAGGAAGGCAAAGACACTGACTGTAAAACAAAATCATGCTACCATGACAATCACCTTTCAGGCCAATTTTGGGTGTAACATATTAAAAAATAATAATAACCACTTACTTTGATACAGAAACTTTAGTAATGCAGAAAAGTTCAAGATATGTTAAAAAAACAGATTTGACTTCAGACGCTCTCAAGCTTTTGTATCCAGAGCACAGTCTCCTCCCCTTACTCATAATGCCTGCATACAGAACAAGCTACCTCAGATTGAGTTTGCCTTGAATAAGTTATAAAGAAGCAGGGATAGTAAAAAGAATAGCTGGAAGGAAGCTACTGGACTGAAAAAACTAGTAAGCCCATCAGGAAGAAATTCCCAAGGTGCCAAGGCCAGATCAGGTAGGAGCCTCCAGATGTGACTAAGAAAAAGGGAAGAAACATAAAATATATGGTACAGGGGATGGGGGTGGGGTGGGTAGTTGAGGAAGGATAGAAGAAGGCAACACTGATCTATTATTATGGCAATTACATAAACATTGTATCTGATGTTGTCTTTTACATCCATCCCTCAATGTGTGGGACAGAGTCCCTAGCTCTATGTTATCTCTTGGGTGGTCTTATTAAAGGATATTCAAGAGCACAGCCACACTGGAAGAGGCTGCTGATCCGAATTGTATGTTCAATTTGTAACTGGAGATGAAAATGTGAACCTTGGACCAGGTATTCAAAGCACTGATGTCTTCAATTGTTACTCTTGAGAAAAAGGCTGTAGATGCAGTTACTGACCTTGTGGAATGAGCTTTCAGTACTGAGGGAAATAATAATCCTCTCTCGACAGACATAAGATATGCATTGAGAAAGCCAACATGAGAGGGTGATTTTTGGCACTTGTTTACCCAGCTTAGCAGCTGAAAATGAGACAAGCAATTGGTCAGATATTCTAAAAGGTTTTGTTCAATGCAAATACAAATGTAATTGGCAATGAATATCTAGTAAATGTAGTACATATTCATCTTTGTTCAAATAATTTGGGAAGAACACTATACGATTTGTGGACTGGTTAAAGGACAATTCAGAAGCCACCTTAGGTTGGAAAGAGGGACTGGTCTTCAGAGTCACTCTGTCTTGGTGAAAAATCAAATAAGGAAGTTTTGAAGACAAAGGATGAAGTTCAGAAATTGTCCTGACAGAAGTGAAAGCAACCAGAAATATGTTTTTCCATGACAAGGATTTTAAATCAACTTTGGCAGCATGTTCAAAATGTGGAGCTGTTAAAGCTTGTAGAAAATAATAACTTCCCATGGAGGAACTAGAACTCTGAGTGGAGGCTGCAAATTAAAAGCCTTAGAAAGTTTAAGAGAAGCTATGTGTGTATGATTTTTAACAATGTGAACAAAGGATATAGCTGCTAACTGCACTTTGATAGCTCAATAGCTAGTGCCATTCTGAAAAAAGATGAGCAAGAAAATCAAAAATAGCAGATTGGAGAGCTGAAAAAAGGTCAATGATATTTTTAGATACCCAAATGGAGAACCTTTTCCACTTGCTTCTGTGGACATTCCTGGTGGAAGATTTTTGGAAGAGGATAAAATGTGAATGGCTGAAGAGGAAAACTTGGACTACTGAACCATCATTGGAACTGGAGAAACCATGAGGTCAGCTTGAGGGAGTGAATGTTCAGGTACAGCAACCACGATGGATGGGAAAGAAGATCTAGGTCTGATCCCTGAACCTGAGGAGGGTGCAGTAGATGAGGCCAAAAAGGGGCTATGAGGATAACTGTGGCCTTCATAGTACCTGCTTTCTGTGAAAAACTTTGGGATTAGAGAGGTCAGAGCAAAGGTATAAAGGTGTCGGGGGTGGGGGGGGCAATTGTGTGAGAAAACATCCCTGGCTGACACCTCCTCTCGGGGAATTAAAGTGAAGTGCTTACTGCATTTGGTGTTGTGAGGGGAGGCCAAAAGATTTCAGCAAGGCCATACTCAATGGCCAAAAATCCACTTTGCTATTATTGAATTGAGGTACCACTTGAGAGGAAGAAGGATCAATCTACTCAACCTATCTGCAAGGATATTGGATTTTCCCAGAATATGCATTGAAATCAGAAAGTAGTGAGCAGACATCGCCCATTGCCACACTTTCTTGGTTTCTTGAAACAACAAATAAAATCTCGGTCCTTCCTGCCTCTGGATGTACCAAACAACTACTATGTTGTCAGTCTGGACAGATATCACACCTAAGGGGGAAAGAGTCCTGAAATGCCTGCAACACTTACAGAATTAATCGTATCTCCAGTACACTGATGTGTAGACTAGCCTCTGTCTGGGACCATGTGCCTTGGACTGTCTGTCCCGGGTAATGCCCTCCAAGTAGGAAGTGTCCATGGTCACCATGGCTTGCAGAGAAGGGGAAATAAAGGGTCATCCTTGTAGTACATGAGGAGACTGTAACCAGCACTGTATGTGAGTTATGCAACTTGAAAATGGAAAAGAAATGGGCTGTTTTCTGACTGACCATAGCACCGCCAGTCTCCATTAAAAAATTTATATATATTATCTGATTAGAGGGACTAAAGTGATAGCACCTGGCATGGAACCTAGAAGTTAGAGAATCAACTTTGCTGATGGCTTCTGATGGGATAAAACACTTTGGACATGTTGGTGATGCGATGCAACCCTTATCTGGGGAAGCTTTGCTATATGGAGCTTTGTGTCCAAGAAATGTCAGTTAAATTCTATCAACTGTACTGGTTATGATTTGGATTTCTATAGGTTTACTGAGAACCATAGTTCAGTACACAGTTGGAGCAAGGAGTCTCTGTCTTGAATGAGTAAATACACAGCAGATGCTGTGATGAATCAGTTATCCAGATATGGGAATACACAGAATCCCTGCATATACGAGCTGCCACTACTGCCATGCATTTGGTAAACACTTAAAGGGCTGTGATGAACTGAAAATGACTGGCTCCTAGCCACAAATGAAGATACTTCCTGGAGCATCTGTCCATATTTATATGGTAGTAAGCTTCCTGGAGATCTTTTGAACACATCCAATCATTCTTTCTCAATTAAGGAAGAATGGACTGTACCATGACCACCCAGAATTTTGTTTGGTTTGTGAAGTTGTTCAGACAGATCAGTTCCAGAATAGGCCTTAGGTCCCTGTTTTTCTTTGGCACTAAAAAGAATCTTGAGTAAATTCCAGATTCTCTATGGTCTGGTAGGACCTTTTGGATGACTCATTTTCTTAGGATCCTCTTTATCATGGAAGCTGCTGTTTCCCTTTGAGAGGGTAGGACTTCAGGAAGTTTCTTCAGTAGAGACAGGGGAGCATGAAAAGGAATGAGATAGCCTCTGGTAATGATCCTTTGTACCCATTTGTCTTGAGTTATTGGTGTCCAAGTTGTTGGGTGCAGAGATATGTGCCCCTAATTGCATCTAGAGTGTAGCAGCATGGCAACCATTAGGAGCACTGGAAAGACTTCTAAAAGAAAGGTCCTCTGAAGCCTTGATTTTGTGGGCTACCTCTGCCCCTGGAGCAACATCCATTATAAGAGTTCCCACCTCTGCCTCGAGGGGGGCTCTTTCTCTGGAAGTGTCAGAAGTAAATCCCTGTGATTTATGAAGTCAAATTCTCTTCCTTCCCTTCTGGTTTCTGGAGAAAGTCCTTTGATGGGTGGAGAATATGACTCTTACAGTAGATAGGTGTTTGATGACTTTCTCACTCCTGAAGATAGTTTCTTTAAGTTTAGGACTGAAAAGGGGTAATCCAACATAGGAGGCATTGAAGAGGGATGTCTTGAAATATTCCAAAAAGTCCCATAGCCACATTCAGACATGTCTCTAATGGTAATGCCTGTGGTAGCTGCTCTAGACACACATTCCACAGCATTGGAGATAAAGTGCATAGAGACATTATATAAAGATTGAAGTATCTTCAATTGTGTATCAGTATATTCCCTCTGATCTGCAGATAAGATCCCTGGGAAACACTTGGTAATCACTTTGCCAAGTCCCTCCGGAAATGTGTGACATGTTCCAAGTAATATAGTGCTTTTACCAAAAATGTAGATGAGGTGTAGGCATGCTTTCCAAATCTATCCAATACTGACAAAAATCGAACAAACAAGAATCTGACTAATAACCACACCAGATATGTAGAGAAAACAGCAAAGGTCCAGACAAAAATTCCTCAGATTTATTACAGACAATTAGGCTCTTTTGTCCACAAGTGGGACTTCTTCAGAACTGCCATTATAAAAACACAAGCCATTTAAATATATCTTAAACTAATCACGTGGCATCCAATGAGCCAATTGATTTAATAAAACATTAAACCACTTAAAATCTAATGCTTAAACAAAGACACAAATAGATAAAACAGTATGAAAACAAATATGTATGCCCCTGAATGATAACTGGATTTATATTAGAACAACAGCCCCTTAATTTATTAGATATATGAATGTATGTTTACATAACACTAACTTTAGAAATACAAATAATATCTGTTCTAAAAGAACTAGAAAACATATAAACTTTTTAACTTTAATAAAGGTCTAATAGATCAAGCGTCATTCAACCCAGGGGACACTGTTGCATACAACTGCCTCATGTACACAGACAACCCTCTCCTCCTCCCAACAAATTCCAACACATGTGAGAGATGCAACCATATGGCACTGGAGGAGGCTAAGCTCAACAACTCAGTACCGCATAACCAGTCAAAGAGAAGAAGGAAACCACTCACACTATTCCAGTCTCACAGCATAGACCTACAACAACAAACCAAACACACACATAATCACAAAACAAAACTCGAGGCTCTAAAAAAAGAAGCAAAAGCTCAGCAGCAGACAACAAGGCAGCCACCCCAAACCACTACCCCAAAACAAAAAACAGGGCAGCAACAATGTCACACAAAGCCAGTAAAAACAGTCACAGCCCTTACCCTTAAACACACAACACATACTGGTCCTCTTATAATACACACTGAAGGCACACTGGAATTGACTCCCGGCCAGGCTAACAGGGAGAGGGTCATGGGCGGGGGCAGCTCGGGCTTAGGATCCGCCACAACATACATCAAGTACTCAGGTCACTCAAGGCAAGTACAAATATGACTCAGTCATTGTCCATGCTGGTGTGAATGACGACCTGATAAGAGACTCCCTGAAGCTCTTCGAGCATGTAGCCCAGGCCGGTCTCTGAGCATGTAGCCCAGGCCGCTATGACCCTGACCATCTTGCAGTCTTATCCTCACCAAGAATGATGCCACAATATGAAGACAAGATGATCAATTTCAACAAAGCTTAAGTACTGGTGAAAAGTAATTGGCTTGGGATCTGATGCCTGTCAGCTTGGATGCTGTGCTCCCTGGCACACGATGCTAGTGATGCCTTGCACCTGTCATGTCAGGCTGCTGCTGGATATTGGCATGCCTTCCCACCCCCCTCCCAAACAAGGCTCTTGAGGCTCAAACAAAAGACAAAACCAAGATCCATAGGAATCAAAGGGAGAAGAAACTAAGAGTAATGCTATCAACAACGCCTCAAGTCTATCCTTTAAGAAACATCATCTTCAAATTCTGGTTAGCATGGAGAACATCTGTATCTGTGCAGTAACAGAAACCTGGTCGCCCCCCCCCGAGAGCACCCCAGCTGCCATTCCATGCACCTCATACCATGCTGGCCCCAAAACTTGGACCGGGTGGCAACAAAAGGAGGGGGAGTATCGATATTCATCAAAGATACCCACACCTCCAGGTTGGTCCAAAAGCAACCCCAGCATCAGACTATGAGTGGTGCAGCTAAACCCCACAAAAACTTTCTCCAGTGACTAGCCTGCTACAGACCCCTCTCCAAAACCCAGGAACCCCACTCTCCTTCCCATGAGAACACACATAAAAGCATTACTCTAGCTCCAACCATTATATTGGGAAACTTCAATTTCAAAACAAGACTAGATATATGGAACAACTTACTACCCTTCCCCAAAGGTTCCTAACCTTTACTGGACCAAATCACTCACATGGGGGAAGACAGAAGAGACCACTCTGGGGGGAAGGGGAAACACACAGACTCTCACTGGATTGGGGAAAACATGCTGACTCTGAGATCCAGACCACCACGCCCAAGATCAAACCATGAACCAACCTCACATCCCTTTCACACCCCTGCCCTCACCCCGCCCAGACCCCCAAGCTGAAAACACAAATTTCACTTCTCCAAACTGAGGAAATTTATAAAAGAGCCAAATGCGAACTGGAAGCCCACCTGCCAAACCCCTATAAAATCCTTTATAGCGCCCTTTCCAAAATGCACGCCCATCATGGTATCAGAATAAAATAATCATGCATCCCAATAAAGGCCATGATCCTCAAAAATGCCAAGCAGACATAATCAAAAATCAACAATAGAAATAAAAAATTACTAAAGACATAGAGCAAAATCCCAAAATTCAGGAAATCAAAAATCAAGGATAGCAAAAAAAAACAATAGGCATAAAATAGTTATGTTAGAAAAAAGAGTGAAAAAAATATAACAGGACACTAAGGATAATCACAAGGTTTCTTTAGTTATGTTAGAAACTGACATTACCACAGGCTTTATAAACATGAATTAGTCAAAAATGACAAAATACCACTGACCCAATTATCCTGACAACACAAAGAATGACAGGTTCAGACAAAAGGTAAGCCCCCCCTCAGAAAAGCAAAAAAACAGCAAGCAGCTCGCAGCCCCCCTGACATCTCCCCATGCTCAGGTAGATGCCACCTCCAAAGCAAAAAACATCAGAAATCGGACCAGACGTGTCCCGGCCACCACTCTCCACATGAACTCACTAACTCCCTAAAACCAAATAACCTACAACTATTCAAACTATCAGCTGTAGATTCTGGAAAGTGCCATATGCAAAGCCTGACAGCAACAGTCTAGGTGCCCAAAAAGGTGGTGCATAGCCTCCAATAACCCACCATCACCCTATCTACCTTGATAGCTTGGTCTGCAAAGCTATGGAAAAAGCCATCATTCTAAACCTCATGAAAAGATATTGGTCAGATACAGACAGACACTCCTACCCTCTTCAGGCTACCTTCGACCTCACAAAAGCCTCTATACTGGTTGATTTAAGGGCGGATTTCTTTGAAAGCCCTACAAAGGAAATTGAAATTTTATGTCAAGCTAACACAGCCTACAAAAGCCTCACACAGCCTACCCCCACCTCGGCATTATAACCCCACATAGCTTAAATATAAACCCTAATCAGCACTGAAATAAATAGGACATGCTGGAGGGACAGATTCATAAATGTAATTTCAACTGCCAAATAAGTTCACTGACAAACAAGTGTTCTTCAATAATATAGCCCCTTGGGTCTCTTTTTATCTGCTCCATAACTGTAAATTTAAATCTGTGACTAGGGTAGGCATGTACTATATATGTCTCTACAAAGTATTAGTAGTTTTTACTTGTTAACCTCCAGGTCATGTTCATAAATTCTCTATTTCAGTTTTCTGAAGGTTTTCCCTATATAGAACGCAGGGCAAGAATCACAACAGGCAATATAGACTATCCAACTAGACTCACTGTTAAATTCCTGCCCTTTCATGTAAAAGACATCCCCCACTAATATAAATGGACACTGCCTACAACACCCACATTTAAACATACCACTATTACTATGCTTGCTCACATTACTGGCTTTTCTTTCCAATAGATTCTTAAAACATTTATTTTCCTATACACCATTTTCAGCCTGTCACCCAACAACCTCCTCGAGTATTCATCAGAGGATATAATGAGCCAGTTTTCAAAAATGCAATCCACTCTTCTATCGGTGTCAATGGTAAAAATTAGAATAAAGGGTTTATGAAAGTCCACCCTTTTATCTACTCTCACCATAGAGTGCTTTACATCAAGTGGTCCACCACAAATGCTAAAAGGTTTTGGTAGCAAGGGCATATAACCCCCCCCCCTGTCTTTTCCCCACTACTTCCTTCTTAATGTCCAATAAAAATTCAGTTGGCTAAGCCAGCTTAATAAACATCTCCAACAATTTGTCACACTCCACTAAGAATACAGAATCATCTGAAACCATTCTAGCAAGCCTTATTAGCTGGCCTTTAACCACGTTTATTCTGAAATTTTGGGTGCCAGCTACTGTAGTGGCTGCAACTGTCGGAGAAAGTGGGCTTTCTATGGATGTTAGAAATAAAACATCCAATCACATAATCTTTAGACAACATCATGTCCAAAAATGTGATACTATCAACATCATAAGAAAAAGAAAATTTTAAGTAAGTGATGGAAACATGAATATATTCCAACAATTCACTCATTTTCTCCTCAATATCAGTCCAAACAATACAGATATAATCTAAAAAATGAGTACAATAGCTCCAACAATTTTGTACGGGGTGTTAACAATGTAATTCCATTACCAATTAGCCATCACTAAATTAGCAAAACTGGGGGCACAGGCTGCCCCCATAGCCAGTCCACTAAGCTGTTTGAATAACTGACCCTCAAAAAAAAATATTAGATAGTACCAAGTCCATTAAAGTCACAGCTACATTGACTATCAAAACCTAATACTTCATTATCAAACAAAATTTCTTCCAACTGCATGTGGCACTCACGGTGGGGAAAAACAGAATACAAGTTATGTACATCTATAGTTACAAGGTAACAGTCTGCACTAAACTCAGTATTAGCAATTTTGCTCAAAAAGTACTAAGAATTCCAACATATTTGTGGCAACTTGTAAATAGTCTTTTAGTAGATCATCCAAAATGAAGAACATTTTAGGTTCATTATCGACTGTACTAAAATACACTAATAATTTTTAGGCAGATTCATATCAGTTTATGAGCAATAGTAGAGATGTGTCTGGGTGACTTTTAATGAGTCTTGATGTAAAAAATCTTTTTACCAGCATACCTAATGCTTTTGGGATATAGGTTGTAAGGTATGTATTAACTGTTAAGAGTGAGTATATTAATGATACTATTATGCTTATCTGCACTTTATTATAACTAATATTGGAAAATAATGCATTTGTATTCTGTAATGATATCTATTTACACAAATGGGGTGTTACTATGGGCACCCCATGTGCAAATTCATATGCTAACCCTGTGATGTATTATTGGGAGGATAACTTTGTTTTTTCAGACAATTTGTATATCAAATACATCAAGTTCTACCATTGTTTTGTGGATATTTTTATTTATGGGCTGGTGATGAAACGAATTTACAATTTATAACATTTGCAGATATGACTACTGACTTTTTAAAGTTTACTATTACAGCTTCTAAGTTTAAGGTTGATTTTTTTAGATGTTCAGTTGTGTATGGATGCATCAGGTGAAATTGAAACCACTTTGTATAGAAAAACATGCTGGAAAAATAACCTTCTGTTGCATGAGAGTATGCACCCTAGACATGTGTTTCCAAACATCATTAAGGGTCAGTTTACACGAGCATCCAGACTGTGTACAACAGAAGATGCCTGTACTAAAACTATGAAGTCACTTAGTGAACAATTTTTGGCCAGAGGTTATGCTATGAAACAAATAGATGGTATTAGAAATGTGGTTTTGAAAACCAGGTCTACTACGGCCAAACCTTATTATTCTGATGGCCATAGAGGCAAGAATACCTCTGGCCATGAGAAAGAGACCTCCACATATCATAGTTTGAGATTTATGACCACATTTACCAGTGATGTGGATTTATATGTAATATTATACATAAGAACTGGCAGCTCTTAACTGTTGAATCTAGAACAGCAAATACTGTAGGATGTAAGCCAAGATTTGGTTATAAGAACTGTAATAATATTAAAGACCTGCTTTGTAATTTTAAACAACCACAACAAAGGAGAATAGAAAAAATAAGTACATTTCCCTGTGAAAAGTGTAAAGCCTGTACAGTAATTTTAAAACAGCAGACTTTTAAACATCCCTTATTTGAGTTTACTTTTAAACCTAGCTGTTATGTAGACTGTCAAACATCGCATATTATGTATTTAGCTACATGCGACATTTGTAAATATTTTTATGTCAGAAAGACTGTGAACAAAATTTAAAGAAATAATATTAAGACATACGTATGATATCAAAGTAATGAATATGAAGAATGCATTAGCTAAACACATTAAGGAGAATAATGGGCATACATTTTCTTTTAGAGCTTTACAATTTGTGCAAGAAAGCCCTAGAGGTGGTGATTTAAACAATTATATAGAACAATTGAAATTAAAGTGGATATTTAGGTTGAAGGCTGACAAATACCAAAGGATTAATATCAGTGCCTGTTTAAAACCTGCCCTAAAAGGGAGGGAATTGAATTTTTAATGCTATTGGTTGCAATTTTATTCTGTTTTGTAATTGGAGTATTGGTTTTATGAATGGATCTGAAGAAGCATACTAAACGTGAAAGCACTTATCCGTTGTTTTGTTAAAGCCAAATACTGATGGTTGTGGTAGCCCTGCTGTTTTTTTTTCCATATTGCATTGGTTTGTTTCCAGTATTGGCTTTTGTGTGTTGCTGAGCCGTTTGGTTTGCTATCTGTCTGTATCTGTTGATAGTCTGCAGCACTGCATGGCTGAAGGTGCACCTATTGAATTAGATTACAATCCTTCCTGTGTTAAACTGCAGCAGAAATGGATGAAGATGATCTGTCCTTTTAGCAACCCATTGCTGAATGTTGCAGTTGATAGAACTGATATTTATACTGACTGCCAATGAACTCCTACAAACTATTATGCTTTCTTAATGAACTAAGACAATTTGAACAAGACCTGTACAAATTAAAAAGGTTGCAATGGCAACGGCTCCATATGGAGGTGTGTCTACACTTTAAAATTGTTTCAAGAGGTATGCACATTTTGTGTATGCCTACCTATGGTGAGTCACATCTGCAGCTACTTAAGAAGAGGCAGCAACTTAATCTTGACTTAAGCTTTAGATACATTAACTTACTCTTGCAGTATTTTGAACTATACAGGAAAAACTTTTATGTAAAGCTGATACAATGCAAAGTGATTTGGTAAACTACTTCAAAGGTAAGTATACACAAGCCTTAGGGATGGTTTTCAATAATGTAATGGTTTACGAGCTTAAATTGCAACAAACTAAACAAAAAAAGTTGCAATGTGACCACAAGGATTTCGAAATGGGAAACATCTTTGTATGGCAGAAACAGTTGAACAATGAAGTATTATAATCTGACACACACCCACCTGAGGCTACACCTTTGCAATATGTCAGCGAAAGCGTTCCTATAGAAGTCAGCACTGATAGTGATCAACAAGTGAATGCACCAATTAAGGAGTTTAGAGGAACTGGCTCCAATGTTAAAATACCCTCCTTTAAATCAAGCAGGGTTGAAATATGAACAAATAGGAGCAAGACCTAAAAAATCCGTTGTATAATACGGATTTTTTATCCCTTCCGGTGAAAATGAGATCCAGAATAATGACACGCTAGACCAACAGAGGGTGTTTGAAGAGGAAGCTCTCAACAGAATGGCAATAGGCAACTAGGAAGATTTGCAGGTGAACAAACTTATTGTAAATCTTTCTTGTCATAGTTTGAATGCAAGCAAACTTTATGTTTTAAATAAAGGGCTGACATTTATTCCAGCAACTCCTTCGAGAGTAAGTGACGTACTGTTTGACTTGCATATGTTCGCATGGAATTTAACTTTAAAATTAATGTTTGGTAATCAGCAGTTTAAAGGTGGAAGTTCCTTTAAGAGAACGTTCAACCCGCAGTTACCACCACATACTAATACATTCATCCAGGTATGTGAGAGTGATATCATACATTTGTTGAATGCTCCACATAAAAAGAGTTTTTATAATTTGAGTGCATTGGAATGAAAGGCCATGATATCTTTAATGAATAACAATGAGGTCTGCTTTAGACTGGCAGATAAAGGAGGTGCTGTGATTATTATGAACACAACTGACTATTGTAATTCTATGAGATGTCTTTTAATCGAGGACAAAATATATGTTAAAATTGATAGGAAGTTTATTCATAACTTGGTAAAGCATGTCCAAGATATTTTCTATGATCTGTCAATGTGAAGAGTCATAGATGAGCAAATGTACCAGTTTTTTGTGTGGAACAACCACTAACACCTATAATCAAGGGCTTGCCAAAAGTACATAAAGAACCTGCATATCTACCCATGCGCCCTATTGTGGCTGGGGCTGAATGGGTGACTGAGCCTCTTTCCATATTTGTGGAGGATAAACTGAAGAAAGTTTTAGGTTCATTATCAACTGTATTGAATTACACTAATCATTTTTGGCAGATTTATATCAGTTTATGAGCAATACTAGAGATGTGTCTGGATGTCTTTTAGTGAGTCTTGATGTAAAACATCTTTTTACCAACATACCTAATGCTTTTGGAATATAGGCTGTAAGGGATATATTAACTGTTAAGAGTGAGTATATTAATTATTCTATTATGCTTATCTGCACTTTATTAGAACTAATATTGGAAAATAATGTATTTATATTCCGTAATGATATCTACTTACAAAAATGGAGTTTTACTATGGGCACCCCATGTACAAATTCATATGCTAACCTTGTGATATATTATTGGGAGGATAAGTTTGTTTTTTCAAACAATTTGTATTACAAATGCATCAAGTTCTACCATGACTTTGTGGATATTTTTGTTTTATGGGTTGGTGATGAAATGAATTTGCAACCGTTTATATCATTTGCAGATACGACTACTGACTTTTTAAAGTTTACTATTACAGCTTCTAAGTTTAATGTTGATTTTTCAGATGTTCAGTTGTGTAAGGATGCATCAGGTGAAATTAACACCACTTTGTATAGAAAAACATGCTGTAAAAATAACCTTCTGTTGCATGAGAGTATGCACCCTAGACATGTGTTTCCAAACATCATTAAGGGTCAGTTTACAAGAGCAGGCAGACTGCGTACAACAGAAGATGCCTGTACTAAAACTATGAAGTCACTTAGTGAACAATTTTTGGCCAGAGGTTATGGTAAGAAACAAACAGATGGTATTAGAAATGAGGTTTGGAAAACCAGGTGCACTATGGCCAAACCTTATTATTCTGATGGCCATAGAGGTAAGAATACCTCTGTCCATGAGAAAGAGACCTCCACATGTCATAGTTTGAGATTTATGACCACGTTTACCAGTGATGTGGATTTATATGTAATATTATACACAAGAATTGGCAGCTCTTAACTGTTGACTCTAGAACAGCAAATACTGTAGGATATAAGCCAAGATTTGGTTATAAGAACTGTAATAATATTAAAGACCTGCTTTATAATTTTAAACAACCACAACAAAGGAGAATAGAAAAAATAAGTACATTTCCCTGCCAAAGCTGTAAAGCATGTACAGTTATTTCGAAACAACAGACTAAATACCTCTTGTTTGAGTTTACTTTTAAACCTAGCTGTTATGAAGACTGTCAAACCGCATATTATTTATTTAGCTATATGTGATATTTGTATATGTTTTTATGTCAGAAAGACTGAAAACATTTAAAGAAAGAATATTCAAACATATGTATGATATCAAAGTAATGAATATGAAGAATGCATTAGCTAAGCACATTAATGGAAATAATTGACATAAATTTTCTTTTAGAGCTTTACAATGTGTGCAAGAAAGCCCTAGAGGTGGTGATTTAAACAATTATATAGAACAATTGGAATTAAAGTGGATATTTAAGTTGCAGGCAGGCAGATACCCAGGCATTAATGCCAGTGCCTGTTTAAAACATGTCCTAAAAGGGCAGAAATCAAATTTTTAATGTTATTGGTTGCAATTTTATTCTGTTTTGTGATTGGATTATTGTACTTTATAAGGCTGTTATTCTTGGTTTTATGAATGGATCTGAAGAAGCGTACTAAATGTGAAAGTGCTTATCCGTTGTTTTAATAAAGGTATATGCTGACGGTCGTGGTATCCCTGCTGTTGTTTTCGTATTGCATTGGTTTGTTTCCAGGATTGACTTTTGTGTGTTGTGGGCTGTTTGGTTCACTAACATTCATAGCAAGCCCAATTTCTCCAACAGTTACCTCCACTACAATAGCTAGCACCCAAAATTTCAGAAAAAAAGCTGTGGCAAAGGCCAGCTAGTAAGGCTTGCAGAAATGGTTTCAGATGATTCTGTATTCTTAGTGGAGAGTGACAAATTGTTGGAGATGTTTATTAAGTGGGCTTATCCAACTGAATTTTTATTGGACATTAAGAACAAAGCAGTGGAGAAAAGACAGAAGGGGTTTTTAATGACCTTGCAACCAAAAGCTTTTAGAATTTGTGGTAGGCCACTTAATATAAAGCACTCCATGGTGAGAGTGGATAAAGAGGTGGAGTATGGTAAACCCTTTATTCTAACTTTTACCATTGACACCTATAGAATAATGGATTGTATTTTAGAAAACTGGCTCATTATATCCTCTGATGAATACTCAAGGAGGTTGTTGGATGACAGGCTGAAAATGGTGTATAGGAAAAATAAATGTTTTAAGAATCTGTTGGAAAGAAAAGCCAGTAATGTCAGCAAGCATAATAATAGTAGTATGTTTAAATGTGGGTGTTGTAGGCAGTGTCAGTTTATATTAGTGGGGGATACTTTTTACATAAAAGGGCAGGAATTTAGAGTTAAACAGCATTTCAACTGTGAGTCTAGTTGGATAGTTTATATTGCCTGTTGTGATTCTTGCCCTGCTTTCTATATAGGGAAAACCTCAAGAAAACTGAAATATAGAATTTACGAAGATGACCTGGAGTTTAACAAGGCACAAGCTACTAATGCCTTGTACAGACACATACATGCCTACACTAGTCACAGATTTAAATTTACATTTATGGAGTAGATAAAAAGAGACCCAAGGGCCTATATTATTAAAGAACTATTGTTGGTCAGGGAACTTATTTGGCAGTTGAAATCAAATGCAACAGTGCCCCTGGGTTGAATGAAGCTTGATCTATTAGACAGTTATTAAAGTTAAAAAGTTTATACGTTTAGTAGTTTTTTAGAATAGATATTATTTATATTTCTAAAGTTGGTGTTATGTGAACATACATTCATATATCTAATAAATTAAGGGGCTGTTGTTATAATATGAATCCATTTAGCATTCAGGGGCATAAATATTTGTTTTCATACTGTTTTATGTATTGTGTCTTTGTTTAAGCATTAGGTTTTACACACACAATTTTAAGTGTTTTAATGTTTTATTAAATTGATTGGTTCACTGGATTTCACATGATTAGTTTGAGATATATTTAAATGGCTTGTGTTTTAATTGTGGCAGCTCTGAAGAAGCCCACTTGGGGACGAAAGCGCTTAACTATCAGTAATAAATCTGTGGAACTTTATCTGGACCTTTGTTGTTTTTTCCACATATCTGGTGTGGTTATTAGTCCAAATCTATCTATTGCTTGAGACTCCTTGTTCCCTGTGAAAGAACAGAAGAACTCTCCTTTGTGAGTTCCTTCTTGGTGGCTGCATCCACTGCCATAGAATCTACTGCAGGCTCTTTGCCTCAGTCTTTTAGGGAATGGTTCAGCTGTGTCTGGTTTCTTCTATACCTGCAAAGAGATTAGATCTATCATCTCTTTGGTGGAGACTACTAAAAACATAGATGGACCAGAACCAAAAGCCTGAAGGAAGATTGATACTTTTGGAGATGGGGCTTGGGAAGACCAACTCCATTTCTGTCTAAGGAGTTTGAGGACCTCCTCAAATGAGAGTTCCTCAAGGGGGATCTGGGGGAATTTCTCCTTTATCAAAATCCTTGTCAGTGGTAGGGGTTCCTCGAGGGAATCCAAGTGTCTCCTTTTACACTTGTACTTCCTGTGTACCTCCATCGTTGGCTTTTCAGGAAAGGATTCAGAAGCTGGCATGGTATCTGGTATGAGAAGTGTCTCAAGGTGTCTATGGACTAGCTGCTCTGACCAGACAAGATGAATAGGCTATGAACCCTGGGAGATCCGATGGGGAAGGGGTGTACTTACTTTAAAGAGGTAGTCCTCTCTCTGTCTTGGCTGAAAGAGCAGTCTCTCAAAACCCTTGAATGCCGAGTCTGATGTGGATCTGGACAGCCATCCTCTAAGGGTTGAAAGCCCTGAAGGTGCTTCAGTCTGGACTGTGCCTGGTTAGGCTCTGAGGCTGATGCCAGAACTGAACTATCAAGTGCCCTAAGGGGAGGAACTGATCCGATCCTATCCTGTTAGAGATGATGCAGATCACATGACTCCAGGATTCAGATGAGTCCAACAAAAGAAGTTACAAAGTTCTGAAGAGAACAAACAAGACCTCCAGTTCTGACAGTGGTTGGATGACTTCCAGTTGTATCTGGGTCCAGAGAAATTTCATCTGATCCACATCAGCTTTGGTGAGACTTCTGGAGAGCCAAACTAACCTAACTGTTGAGGTAGAGGAAGGTGGCCTGGAGTGGTAGTGTGGCTCCTCCTCTAAAAATGGGGTGAAACAGGCTCTGGTGTAAACCTTAGAGGTGTATGGGATCTGAGGGTTATCAGATCCAAGAACAGCATTGGCTCCAAAGATTTCAAAACTTTTGGTGCTGGAGCAGAAAGGGGTGCTTGGTCCAGAGACCTCTTTTTGAGGTTTTTGCTTTATCCTCTTCAGGATCCTTTTGCTTATCCTGTCCTGTCTGATGGCTTCTTTGTGTGAGAAGGGGAAGTAGAAGAAGAAGTATCTGTAGTTTTTCCTGATTTTGAAGGAGGTTTGTCAGATGGAGATGGTGATGGTTGAAGGAGCCCTTTAAAATTTATTTTCCTTCTTTCTATAATGGCCCATTGACCAGAAGTCTCACAAATGGAGCAGGCAGTGTTCAAATGTGATGGGCCTGGACAATTTATGCACTTGTTGTGCACATCCAAGTTTGGAAGCTAGTGTGAGCAAGCTGTATATTTTTGAAACGTGAAAGTTTCTCTGCCATTTTCCAAAAAATAGGGGAAAAGAATTAAAGAACAAGGAAAGATTTTTTTAAGAGTAGTGATATCACAGAGGAGGCTAGTAGTTAACAGTATGGTCTATAAGATTACTATGGTTATTGTTATTAATATTATTATTATTACTATTATTAATATAGAAATAAACTCTAGAAATTGTAATAGAAATTGTGCCTCAGTAGTGAAGGACAATAACAGGGTAAAGGGGAGGTGAAAACTGAAGAAAAAGAAAATTATAAAGGGCACTTGTATATGTATAAAGCTTATAAAAGTCCTGAGTATTTGAACCCATACACCACTGATGGCAGCAAGCAAAATCCAAGGTAGCTTGTTCTCTATAAATGGATTATTGGTAAGGGGAGGAGCCTGAACACTGGATCCAAAAGCTTGAGATTGGCCAAAATTGGATCTGAGGTCAGATCTGAAACCAAGAAAGGGATGGAAAATACATCAGGTTATATGATATTTTCAGTTTTTGGATGTGTTTCTCTTTTAAGTAAATTCATACATATATGTACAGGCTTCTATCCCACATTGTCATCCTTTTGCCCTATTACTGTTTTCCCCTTTACCCACCCTGTTATCACCATTCCTTCTAGTACTCATTCTTATTCAAGCTCCTGCCCTCTCTGACCATCCCCCCAAAAGACACCTTTTCCAACACCAAATCTCAAATCCCCCACCACCTTCCAACTCAGCTTCTGCCATAAATGCCTGACATGCTTACACTTCAACAATACATGTAAATGATTTGTGCTCCCATTCCACGTTTACAGTACGTGCCATGCTGCAGACGACCCTTCCTCATTAAGCTACTTAGTGTTTGATACCACCTGTGTATTAATTTCATCTGCAAGTCAAAATAGACCCCAACACCCATAAAAACCTACATACTGTTCTCACTTCATTAGACAGCACCTTTCATCATGTCTTGCTACACTGAGGAACTGAGTTTGAAAAACGATAAAAAAAAAAAAATAAATAAAATAACTTATTGACCCTAAGTGAAGTTGAGTCAATGTCCCAAGCTCTTCCAAGCAGTGGCCTTTAGCCCTGTACTCCCTTACATAATATAAAAATCCCCCTGGGTTATACATTCTTATGGATTCTGTAAAACTAGATGGAATAATCCATTCATGTAGTAGGACATCATAGACTATAGTTACATAATTTTCTGTCTCGAACACCCTTTCTCTGTCTCCAGACTTTCTTTCTGTCGGGTATGTTGGGAGTTGGCATACTGGTTAAGGGATTTTGTCTTAAAGGCACAGGGTACAAGTTTGAGACTTACCTTTAGGAAACAGAGCAAGGCCTAAAAAGGCCCCATGGGGTTGACAGTCTAGTAAATACCTATGTGCCAACCTATCCCATGCCCTTCCTCATGCTACTCTGCTACATTCTTATAGCCCCTAGTCTGTATTTTGCCAGTTTTACATGAGTCTCATGGCACAGCACCATGTCTCTCTCAGCCTCCTCCCCATATCCTTTGCCTTCTCTCACCAAGAACCTGATCACAACTGTCTTGACTTGCCTGTACCCAAGCCAATCCCTTGTATTGGAGCCAAGCTCTTATAGGTTCATAGGTTCATGGGTGTGTACTAGGCTAATAGCCATGGAGCCTTTACAAGCCTAGCCCAAAAAATTCTCACCCAATGTTAGTTCACAGGGCCCCTATCTAGTAGGGCAACTGGAGTGATCACTGGGGTGAACTTTCTGTTACCCATCCACTCGTCAAGATTTCTCTTGAACAGGGCCAGTGAGGTGCTCTGCTTGATATGAATGGAAAGCTTATTCCAGAGTATGGGCAGTTTTTGGGAGATGAACCTGTCCCTCCAGCATGTTCTGTTAATTGTGGTAATGAGGTTGTGATCACTGGAGTGTGTGGCGCGGGGAGATTGGGATTTCTTTAGATGTAGCATTTCAAGTAGGGCTGGGTCAGACATGGCTATGTAAGTCAAGCAGAGATCACTTCTAAGTAGATGATAAGAGACCAAGAACAGCTGAAGTTCATAGGTTCATAGGTAGGTACTAGGCTACTGACCCTAGGGCCTATATATAACCCTAGCCAAATGGTACCCTGGCTTTCACCACCCAAGAAAATTATTTTCCTGTGCCCCTGTCGAGCAAAGCCACAGAAGTGATCCCTGGGGTGAATTTCCTATTTCCCATCCAATCATCAAGATTTTTCTTGAAAAGTGCTAATGAGGAGCTTTGTTTGATATAGATAGGCAGTTTGTTCCAGAGTATGGGAAGTCTCTGGGACAGGAATCTATCTCTCCAGCATGTTCTGTTTATTGTGGTGACAAGGTTTAGGTCCCTAGAGCATGCAGCTTGGTGGGATCGGAATTTCTTTAAGTGGAGCATGTCCAACAGCTCTGGATTTGCATAGCTTTGTATGTTAGGCAGAGATTGCCTCTGAGTAGGTGATATGCAACGGAGTAAAGCTGGAATTTTTTGAGACGGTCTGCGTAGGGCATCTGTTTGAGGCTGATAATCCTCTTTGTGAGGTATTTCTGTGACCTTTCCAGTTGTTGTAGATGTCTTGTGAGGTACATACCAAAAGGGGCACTGTACTCTATAATGGGTCTAATGAGTGACAAGTAGAAGGGAACAATTACCTCTTTTTTCCTGGATAAGAAACCTTTTGTGATGAGGTGTGCCACGTAGAAGGATTTCCTGACTACTGTGGCGATGTGATTGTCAAAGGAGAGACTACTGTCCACCTGTGTCCCAAGGTCTTTTATCACACCTTTGATGTTAAGTAGACTATCACCTATGTGGTAGTTCATGGGTACAGAGTTTTTACGAAAGGGGATGACAATGCACTTTTTGGCATTGAGCTTGAGGCCATGGCTTTGTCATCAGGCATCTGTCTCAGTGAGCCTCTTTTGTGGGATGTCCACATCGTTAGGAGTTTCAATTATGGCTCCTAGTTTGCAGTCATCTGCGGACTTCATTAGCCAAAGACCTTCTGTGTTAGCCTGTACTTCAGAGAAGTAAATACCAAACAGGAGAGGATCCATGACTGAACCCTGTGGTATTCCACCTGTCACTGGTCTGAAGTCGGATTTGGAGTCTGCTACTTTCACAGTGTGGGTTCTGTCAGTGACCCAGTTGGCAACCCATCTTGTGACACAGGGATTTATACCTAGTTTAGTGAGTTTATCTATAACTCCAGAGTGTGGGGTGGTGTCGAAAGCCTTGGCAAGATCTAGATAGACTGTGTGAACCACCTTACTCTCGTCTATGGCTTTGGTGACTGCTTCAAAGAAGTCTATCTGGTTTAGGAGACATGATCTGCCTTTTACAAACCCGAACTGGATGGGGTCCAGAGTTTGGAGATTACCACTGTCTTTGTTTATAAGTTCCATTATGTTATTATCCATGGCCTTGCAAACCAGGCTTGTCAGGCTAATGGGGCAGTAGTTCCCGGGGTCCGTGGTGGCTCCCCCTTTGTGGAGTGGGATAACTGTCACTGTGCACCATTCAGTGGGCACAATGCCTGAGGTGAGGCTATGACTGAACATGGTACTTAGGTGGGGTGCCAGTTCATTCTGTAGTTCATGTAGAATGCAGCCTGGGATGTTGTCAGGTCCCATGGATGCTGTGTTCTTGGCTTTGGGGAGTGTGGTTTTTATCTGTACAGCCGTGATTACAGGAACTTTGCATTCTTTGAGTCTGTCCATGTAGGATGTGTTTAAGGCCTAGGATCCTCTTTGTGAGGTACTTTTATGGCTTCTCAAACTGTTGTAAGTGTCTGGTCAGGTACATGCCAAATGGGGCGTTATATTCAATGATTGGTCTAATGAGGGATGAGTAGAGAGGGATAGTGACCTCTTTCTTCCTGGATGCAAAACCTTTGGTTATGACATGTGCCATGCAGAGGGACTTTCTGACCACAGTGGCAATGTGGTGGTTGAAGGTGTTGTAGCTGTCGACCTGGGTACCCAGACATCTTATGGTCACTTCAGTGTTCAGTCGGGTCCCATCAACATGGTAATTCATGGGAATGGAGTTTTTCCCAAAGGGGATGATAATGCATTTTATGGCATTAAGCTTCAGGCCATGGTTCGGACACCAGTCATTGGTCTCAGAGAGGCCCTTTTGTAGGATGTCTGCATCACTTGGGGAGTTGATAATGACTCCTAGCTTGCAGTCATCAGTGAACCTGGTCAACCAGAGTCCTTCTGTGTTGGCCTGGACTTCTGAGAAGTAGAAACCAAACAGGAGAGGGCCCAGGACCAAGCCCTGTGGGACTCCACTCATGACTGCTTTAAAGAATCCGCAACTTTCACTCTGTGAGTCCTGTCTGTGAGCCAATTTGAAACCCACCTAGTGATGTAAGGATTGATGCCTAGTTTGGTGAGTTTATCAATGATATCTGAGTGGGAAATGGTATCAAAGGCCTTGGCCATGTCGAGGCAGGCTGTATGCACTGCCTTACCCTCATCCACAGCCTTGGTGACTGCCTTGAAGAAGTCAACCAGGTTCAGCAGGCAGGAACTCCCCTTGACAAAGCCAAACTTTGTGGGGTCAAGGGTATGGAGATTGCCTATATCTTTGTTAATCAGGTCCATGATGATGCGCTGCATAGCTCTGCATACCAGACTCATCAGGCTAATGGGGCAATAGTTCCAAGGGTCTGTAGTTGCTCCCCATTTATGGAGCGGGATGACTGTAGCAGTGCACCATTCATTTGGGACATAGCCTGAGGTAAAACTGTGATTGATCAGGGCACACAGATGTGGTGCCAGTTCATTTTGTAGCTCATGTACGACGCAGCCAGGGATATTATCAGATCCCATGGACACTGCAGCTTTTACCTGTGCCACAGACATGGTGGGTATCAGGCTTTTTCTGGTATTATGATAGGGCCCCTGGGGCGGGAGAGGGGTAAAGTTGGCACTGGATCTGTTAGCCAGTATGTTGGCTATATCTGTTGGTTCTGTATAGGAGGTGACATTGTGCAATAACTCAGAGAAAATCTGGGTATTACCTTGGAGGTTTTTGGTATAGCTATAGAAGGCTTTGTGGTTGTTTTTGGCGTCAGTTGCAATTCTGCCTTCATAGCTGGCTTTAGAGGATTTGTTAAGGGATCTCAGTTTTTTGTTGAGACTGATAAGGGAGGTCTTCCAGTCTTATGACTTCATTTTTTTCTGTAACAGTTTCTTCCCTAACAACTCCAAATCTTTCACCTTCCCTTATTTCTCCTCCCACACATCTGCCATCTACTTAATCCCAATTTCCCTCAATTCCCACTTTTTAAGAAAGTTTCTTTTGGACTCATTTTGGGTTGTCCAGGGCCTTTAACTAAATGCTCCTTTAAATATTCCAGCTTTCCACCTGGATATTTTGCCAGGTAACTCAAGCCCCTTTCTTTCACAACCCTTTTGCAATGACATATAAAATGTAGACATGACCTGTTGCTATACAAATACAGAAAAAATTCAGTTTTTATTCATTTCAGCATCTTGGCACACTAAAACACTTTAGAAACAAAACCCTTTGACAGTGCAATATTCAAAGCTTCAGGCAGTATGTAACATCCTTCATTTCCTCCTCTTAGATACAAATGCAAAATTTAAGAACACATTTCTGAAGCCCAAGCACCAATGCTGATAACCTCCACCCTAATAAAAAAAATTATTGCTGCTTTTTATAAAAATCTAGACCTAGACTCAAAATCCTAATTGTTTATCATTTTAATACTGGCAACGCCAAATCTTACTTCCTGTACATGGTGCATTAACAGCACATTTCCATTCTTATATTTAAAATATTTGCATCACTTTGAATGCAGCCCTACCCACCATGGTAAACTCCCATCTTGACTACCTCACTGATCTTCTCATGGTTACTAGTAATGAGAAGATACTAGCCCATTCATTCCCCTAGGAGGTGAATGTCAAGCCAGAATTTTTAATTATACACCTAACTCCTTCCCTTTGCCACAGCTTAACTTCTATAAAGCTTACCTCACAGGGTGCTTGCATGCTTTCATGTACTCACGTGCCTACCCCTTGTATATGACACACCACTAGTGCAAGAGTGGTCATCATGGTCCTCTCAGTGGACGAAACACCTCCCTTCCCTTGAGGTAAGTGAGCTGACATTTATTGCTCCTCTTCCACCTCTGCCTGACAGAGCCGCAGGTCCTAGGCCACTACACAAAGCAGAACTAAGAGCTTTGTCCCCCTTTGACAGCAGAGTTGTCTCATACAGCTAACACTTTTTAAACATATTTCAGAAATAAAAACAGCATCAAAGATTTAGCTACATGATCAGCACATGAAACACAAAAGAAAACAGTGTCCCCAACGTATATGTAACCACATGTCCATATACAGTTTTTGTACAGTATCTTCTCTCACCTGAAGGTCATTACCCATAATCTACTGTAACTGTCCAATGCAATACAGTCATTACCATTTTAAAGAATTCTGTACTACAAGTCTCTAGCTATCCTGACTCTTTTCCTTCTTTATTCTGATTACCTTCTGTTAGCTTCAAAGTCAGCACAGTAATAAGCACCTAACTGAAAAAAAGCTAAATTCTCACAAACTCATTGATCAGCAACTAAGCGAGACTTCAGGCCTCCTTAAACAAACAGAATGTCATCATCTGCATGTTATGTACATCACTTTCCTTTTACATTTCCTCTCCTACACCTGGGAAACTCTCAGTCTGTCTCTGTCTGTCTGTCTGTCTCTCTCCCTGTTTGATCTTCCTCTCTCATCATTGCTTAACAGCTCTGTGACCTCTCATTCTCTCAAACTATCATGCAGTCTGTCTTCCCCTCCACGAAACTTCAGCCTTAGTCTCACATTGTTTGGAACATTCACACCTCCACGGCTTGCTTCATTGAATTTTTCCTTATCTTCTACCTCTTCCAGCAGGTACCCCAGTTTACTCTAGCTACCCTCTTGCTTCTTTCACATCTCTGCTGTTCTTCCTGGCCTACTTTTGCCTGCACTACTCCTCACCTAATAGCATTCTTCACAGAAAATGTCAACATCTCCATCCACCATGTCCAAAACCTTTCATGCCTACAGCATGTTTCTAAGCCACAGTAACACCCATACTATCTAGTATCTGTCTGTGTTGACAGCTGTGGGATAAGGTGTTACTTACCTCTCCCCATTAACTAATTCTATCCATAATCTACCCTTTTTCTAAAACAAGCTCACTTTTTTGTCTTGCACCAGGAATCTCCTCCTCTGACATTTTCACTGCTTCATCTGAGTGTTCACCTCCTGGCATTCTTCTTATGATCCCGTGATTATGGGAGTACGGGAGAACCTTATAGGTTCATAGGTAAATACTGTGCTAACTGCGCTGAAGGGCTATTTTAAGCCTAGCCAATAATTTGAGTTCAGAATTAAACTCTGCACCTTCTGTCTATGAAGCAAAGACCTTAACCATTATGCCAAACCCACTCCCATATCTAGTCATATAATATTTAAGCTAATATCCTTTCTATTCAAACATCCATTATAACCTTGTCTCTCAACACTTTAAGTTAGATATTTGCTTGAGTTACAGTCTATACTTTTATTCCAGTTTAATATTTGCTTTTCAGCTATTGGCAGCTTAATTGTTTCATTTACTATTGAAAGTGTCTGATGTTTATGAACTGTTGAATGGCTAACTTCTACTAGCCTTTATTTATTCTGACCCTGCTGTATTAATGCTATTGTTATCTTATAGTATAATAATCTACTTTTTTAATGCTCTTAGGTTAACTTGACAACCACTCAACAGTCAGTTTTACTTAGCGTATTTTATTTGCTGTATATTATATTAGGGCTGAAACTTATTGCATCTATGTATGTAGCACCTACACAAAAGCACTGAAACAACTTTTTTGTTGAAATGTTCTTGTGTTCCTTCACTGAAAGGTCAATATATTTGAGTTAAAACAATCAACAGTCAGTGGCTTGAATGTTAATATACCTTTAAAGCAGGTACTGAGGCCTGGAGCTCTACCTCATTGATTGTTTGATTTAATGATTTTATTGTTTTATTGATGTATGGTATTTAGGAGGGTGTTTTTACTATGGTCTGAAGAAGTGTATAGTGGATGCAAGAAAGCACTTACCTTTCCAATAAATATTCTATTTTTTAATTTTCGGCTTGTTTGGTTAGTTATATTTTAGTTTTTCAGCTCCTCAAATAGATAGGGAGGGGGATATGTTATGGTTAAAGATCTTCTTAACAGCACCCTTTGTTCTATCCTGAATGCTTACTTACCCTAGGAACTACAATTATCTAAAGCAGACTTGTACTCAGAGAGTAGATTGCTTTCCAGGAGGGTGTAAGGCTGTGAGCAGGACAATGGAGAAATCCTCAATGGCTTGTGCTATCTCAGGGCTTCCTCTTCAAGGAAATTCCTTCAGGCTTTCTTGTTCACGATTGGAATGGAAGATGCACTGTCCTTGTTATCCCTCCCCTTGAGATGGTGCACCTATTTTTCTTCAAAGATAAAGTCCTGGTCTAGAACTTAAACATTTTTGGTAACAAAGGAGCACAGCTACTTTCTGTGCAAATGGATGTACATACTCTTGTAGCTATTAGATCATGCTTCCTTGTTTCTGAGATTGACTTTTGATAGGTTTGGACTGGAAAAGCTTCATGATGTGACCTTTTTTTCTGCGAAGAACATGTAAAGACAGGTTTAACAGGTCAATTCTGAGATTTATGGGAGGCCATCTCAGATTTTTCTGATGTCCTACAATTAAGACAGGACTGGTTTAAGACTGAAATAAGAAGTTTTTCTTGAGGGAGGGTAAGGACAGTTTAGAGTGAGAGCTAATATAACCT